>NC_057354.1:79630653-79956903 GCF_016509475.1 Prionailurus bengalensis | reverse complement strand
GACCTGCCACTCACAAAACTGTAGCTATGTATCAAAATATTTAGTCTGGCCATTTTTAAATGATAAAAATTAAAATTTAATTTTAAAAGCCGTTTACAGTATGTGGATTAACATGAGATCATTAAAAATACAAAGTACGACTCTGCTCTCTCTCTCTTTATCCCCCTCCCCTTAATATCTCAAGAGTATACTTTTCACTTTAATAAACTTTCCAGCTTCTGGTACTTAAAAAAAGTTATATATGTATGTATATATATATATATATATATACACACATATATATACACACACATATATGTATATATATATACACACACATATATATGTATATATATTTATAATATGTATGTGTATATCTGTGTGTGTGTGTATAAATATAAAGTACAAAGTGTTCAGATCTAAGATATAAATCTTACTCAGGTTTTCAAAATAGTCTGTAATTCCTGGACCCATTTCTACTGTAAACTCTCTTGTTTTGAAACTTGAGGCAAGTCTCTTAACTCATCCAGTTGGTCAGTGCTAATTGTGCATCTCCCGTGTGCCAGGCGTTGCCTGGCCCCTGAGGAGCCAAAATCGCTCAAAGAACTAGCTGAGAACCAAAAATTACAATACAACATGATGTAACAGTGTTATAGAGACAGAAGAAGAAACAATTGATTATGTTATGGTGTTGGTAGAGGGATGCAGGCAGGAATTTTCTACAGAACTGTCATATCTAAGTTCAGTCTTAAAGGAGGCATAGCTGTAGCAGATGCGGGAAGCCAGGAGTGGGCTTCTAGGCAACAGAAACCATGTGTGCAGAGGCGTGGCAGCATGAGAAATCACGGTGTGTGTGAAGAACTTCATGTGATTGGATATAACTTAAGATTAGAAACTGGAGGGGCACCTGGGTGGCTCAGTTGGTTGTGTCCAGCTTCAGGTCAGGTCATGATCTCGCGCTTTCTGAGTTGGAGTCCTGCATCGGGCTCTGTACTGACAGCTCAGAGCCTGGAGCCTCCTTCAGATTTTGTGTGTCCCTCTCTCTCTGCCCCTCCCCTGCTTGTACTCTGTCTCTCGCTCTGGAAAATAAAATAAACATTAAGAAAAAATGTTTGGAAACTGGAAGTAGAGAGAAGCAAGAGGTGAAACGGAAAGGCAGACAGCGGCTAGTCTTGAAGGGCTTTATAATCTAGACTTGACTTTGTTACAATGACAAATCATAGAAAAGTTTCAAGAAGCGGAGTGACATGATTATATGTATGTTTTAAGATGGTGACTCTGGAAAACGTGTAGAGAATGGAATAAAGTTTACACCCAAGGAGCCTCTGCTGTCTCAGGTTCCCCTGTAATGTGAGGGAGTTGAATTTTAGATAATTTATAGGCATCTCTTAACTCTATTCTAAATAAAAGTGATAATTAGAAGCCTTATCTATAGGCTCTTATCTTCTAACTGATTATACCTTGATCTTAGAAAATATATAGTGCACAGGATGCCTGACTGGCTCAGTTGGTTAAGCGTCCGACTTCAGCTCAGGTCATGATCTTGCAGTTCACAAGTTCGAGCCCTGCGTCTGGCTCTGTACTGACAGCTCAGAGCCTGGAGCCTGCTTCGGATTCCGTGTCTCCCTCTCTCTCTGCCTCTCTCCCACTCATATTCTCTCTCTCAAAATTAAACATTTAAAAAATTTTGTTTTAAATTAAAAAACAGAAAATATCTAGTTCTTAATTTGTATATTTGGTCACATGCAACTGAGAGCATAATCTAATTATTCTTCTCATTTAGGTCTGAATCAGAAAAGAACTATCACCATATCTCATTAATGACATCCTTTTCAGAGCCTGATTTAGGGCAATGTTCCTCCTTGATTATGTCTTCCTCTGAAGATGAGTTGCCCAACTTAGAAAAAGAGTGTCCTGAGAAAAAGAGAGTGATGAGCTATGCTAAAGAACTGATCAACAACATGTGGACAAACTTCTCTGTTGAAGATTATATTCAGTGTGGACATGCTGACTTCCCAGTTGAAAAAACAAAGAAGAAACCAAGAGAATGGGTACCAAAGGTTACAGTACCTGAACCTTTTCAGATGATGATTAGGGAACAGAGGAAAAAAGAAGCAAACATGAAATCTAAGCCAGATATTGAAATGGTACACCAACTGCTCAAAAAACAAGAGGAGGAATCAGAGTGTAAGAAAAAATTCCGAGCCAATCCAGTTCCTGCATTTGTCTTTTTCCCCCTTTATCATGACATAGTCAAGCAAAATGAAGAACGCAGGAGATATATGAAGGAGAAAAACAAAGAAGCTCTTTTGGCCTCACAAAAGCCATTTAAGTTTATCGCAAGGGAGGAACAGAAGCAAGCAATCCGGGATAAGCAGATGAGAGACTTGTTTAAGTCTAAAAAGAAAACAAATCGATTTAAGGCCAGACCTATACCTCGGTCTACTTATGGTTCGGTTACCAATGGAAAGTTAGAAGAAGAGCCGTATAGAAACATTAGGATGCAACTGAGAGCCCAAGAGCTTTTACAGAATTCATCCCCTCTGCCTCGCAGATCAGGTCACAGAAGTTGTGCTGCAAGGAAGCTCAAGGGTCCTGAGCAGGCTGAAAAGTTGAAGTGTAAACACAACTTTAGGTGGCAAACTGCTGATTTTGAAGACCTTCCCGAGAGATATCAGAAACACCTCTCGAAACAGAAGTTTTCAAAATTCCTAACTGTCTGTAAACCATCTGATCTTCACGCAGCCTCCAATGCATCCACTCAGAGAGAGAAAATTTTGGCAGACGTTGCAGCAGATGAAGAACATTTAAAAGAAACACGGGCTTATCTGTCTCCAAGGCACAAGTCACCAGCAAGAAGTGCAAGTGCAAAGCCTGTGCCTTGTAACCGCAACCCTCCAATGCCCACAGTGTCTTCCAGAGGAAGAGAACAAGCCACAAGGTAAATAACTAGGATATCGTACCAGCTGACTCGCGGTTGCTAAAATCGTGTTTGCAACTCTGTTGATTTTATGTTGGTGAATTTGAAAATGTGAAAAAATTATATTTGGTGATATATTTTACCGTATAATATAGAGTATTTTGCCAGAGGGTGTTCTGCTAAGAAATGAATGTATTTTGTATTTTATGAATCTTTGGGGATAGAAAAGGTTAGCCTGTTGATTTCTAGTTTTGCAAGTCAGAGCCTTCACAAAAGGTTGCCTTTTTTCAACCTTTGAATTTTCCTGTGTTAAATTTTTGCTAAACAGCATTCTCACTGGCTTAAAGTGAATTAAGCCTTAGTTTGTTGCCCTCAGGAGATCACTTGAGGAAAAGAAAATGTTGGAAGAAGAGAGAAGTCGGATCCTAACTAAGCAGAAGCAAAGGATGAAAGAATTGCAGAAACTCCTGATGACCCGGGCTAAGGCTTATGACTCACATCAAAGTTTAGCTCAAATGTCTAAATCCAGAGTCATGTCTCTCAGGTATCATAAAAGAATCCTGAACCTCCAGATCACCGGTTTTCAAACTTTCTTTCAGTGGATACGATATATGAACAGATTGATTAGTATTTTAGTTTCCGGATTAAGTTGCCATCGGTTACTTAAATTCAACGTACACACATTCTCATTCACACTCACCTCATGGTGAGAACCACCATATGTACTCACCTCATGGTAAGGACCATAAAGCCATATTGATGAATTGAAACATTTCATATTGATTGTGGCCATAGTTCATAGATACTAACATAATTTTATGTTAGTATCTAATCTTTTTTTATACTTTTTTTTATACTTTATACTTTTTTTTTTTTTTTTTTAAGTAGGTTCCATGTCCATTGTTGGGCTTGAACATGATACAACCCTGAGATCAAGGGTCGTATGCTCTACTGATTGAGGTAGCCAGGTGCTCCTTCTTTATACTATTTTTGATTGCACAGTACAATATTGAGAAAAATCTTTTTTTTAAGTTTTTAATTTTAATTTCAGTAAACATAGAAAAATTTTGATTCACACAAAGCTCTTTTTTAATAGCTTGCCATGTAATCTAAGAATATTCTTCAATAAATAAATATGTCACAGAGCTTTGTTCTGAGGTCTGCGTGAAATCTAATATCACAAATTAACACGTGTGTATAAATGTTTAGTGGTGTGTATTGCATTCCGTTGCAGTTTGAATATAAATAAATAAAAATATTTGCAGAACCCCTTCACGAACACTGGAATTCTGCAGCACAAAGTTTGAAAACCAGTGTTCCAGAGGAACATTTTTATGTAAAAATGTTCATGTTTAAGTAGGAAAATATCTCCCCCTAGTCTGGGTAAGTAATATGATTAATTAATTTTTAATCTGATTTATAAGTACCCCCCAAATTATATTTGCGTTTATTTTTTATATTTTATTTATTTTATGATTTTTATTTTAGAGAGAGAGTGCAGGAGTGGGGAAGAGAGGCAGAGAGAAAGAATTCTAAGCAGGCTTCAGATTCAGCGCAGAGCCCAATGCAGGACTCGATCCCACAACCCTGGGATCATGACTTGAGCTTAAATCAAGAGTCAGACACTCAACCGACTAAGCCATACAGGCACCCCTGTATTTGCTTTTAATTATGAGTATTCCTTTTTAATTGTAAATTTTTATTTATAATAATAATTATATTCTTTTATAATGTATATTATGTTTATATCCCTTATAATATATATCAGTGTAATTCAGTGATAGAGGGAGCTTAATTTGATAAACTTGAGCAATAATTTTTAGAAATATACTGTTCACCCTAAGAAAGTAAACTGGATTTTTCATAATACCAATCTTGTGTATAATTAAGCATAATTAGCATTTTATAGTACAATTATTTTCTCTAATCCATGAAATCTTATTATCTTGGTAAAGTTAGTATATTTTACATAGAGGAAATAGCATAATTTAGTTCATTATAGGATCTTATCCAAGTAGTAAGTACATTTATTGTGGATTTATGTATTTTGCTTCCTTTTTTCTATATGTTCTATTCCCATAGTCCCCATTTCTCCCCTGACCTGCTCCCATTTAATTCACTCTGCCACCGATTTATAGGAGATCTCACTTATGAGGAAAAAGAAGGAGCAAGGTCTTGTTTTTCAGAGGAAATTCCTTAAAGAAAAGATATCTAATTTGAACTAAATTTTCTTGTTCTTTTTCACTTACAAATGAGATAAGAGGGTGTTCATTCATCTCTTCAGGCCAGTTTGAAGCATTTTAATACATAATTTTTAAAAAATCTTGAAGATTTCAGAAACATCAGAGTATCCAGATTGTTCCCAGTATGTAAAGGTGTGTTCTCACAACCTAGGATTTTTATTCTGCAGTCCATAAAAATTTACCAGTCTAGGAAAGGAATTGTGGTAAACTGTAAGCTGTGCTCATAATTTAACTTCTGATCTGTCGTCTAAGCTAAATGTTATATGTGCAAGTTATTATTTCTTTTTAAAATGCTGTTCCTTTTATTTGATTTTAGAAAGAGTGAAAAGGAAAGGATGAGAGAATACCAACGAGAACTAGAAGAGAGAGAAGAAAAATTAAAAAACAGGCCGCTACTATTTGAAAGAGTTGCTCAGGTTGTGTTTGTTGGAATTTAAGAGCTACTGTCAGCCTTTTTTTTTTTTTAATTTAGCATCTCTAGCTCCTAATTTACAGTCCATTTTTTTTATATGTTGTATACAATTTATTGAGACATATTGTTTCTGTGACAGCTTCATCAAATCAGTCAAGTAAGTTTTTGCTCAAATCTGAGCATTGAATCTTGTTGATAAGACATGTCAGCTTGATAACATGCTGCTAATCCAGTCGTATTCAAAATGTTTCACAGCCTGTTTTTCATGGCTGGTCTTTTCTTTTTAATACCAACTTAGCCGGATATTAAGGTGAGCCTTCATGATACGATTTGTAAGTCTTTGAAGAATTAAAAAATGAAACAAAATGCTAATGGAATCAGATTTATTTCTGCCAGTTTCTTTTCCAGTTTCATTGAGATATAATTGACTTAGAGCACTGTATAAATTTAAGGTGTACAACGTAGTGAGTTGGTATACATATATTGCAAAATGATTACTACCACAAGTTCAGTTAATAACCATCACTTCATGTAGTCACCAAACTTTTAGGATTTACTAAGATCTAAACTTTTAGGGGTTACTCTCTTGGCAGCTTTTTAAAAAATATATATATTTTTAAAGTTTATTTATTTTTGAGAGAGAGTGAGAGAGTGTGTGTGAACAGGGGAGAGGGTGAGAGAGAGGCGGGGACAGAGGATCCGAAGTGGGCACTGTGATGACAGCAGAGAGCCTGATGCAGGGCTCGAACTCACAAACTGCGAAATCCTGACCTGAGGTGAAGTTGGAAGCCTAACAGATTGAACCACCCAGGTGCCCCTCTTAGCATCTTATACCTTAGCATACATACCATACAGTGGTATTAACAGAGTCATCATGTTGTACATTACATTCCCAGTACTTATTTATCTTGAAACTAGAGGTTTATACCTTTGACCACTTTTATCCAACTCCCTTGGTAACCACAGATCTGATCTGTTTTTCTATGAGTTTCTTCTGTTTTCGCTTTTAGATTCCACATATAGTGAGATCATACAGAATTTGTCTTCCTCTGATTTATTTCATTTAGCATAAAGTCCTCAAAGTCCATCTATATCGTTGCATATGGCAGGATTTCCCTTTTTGTGGCTGAATAGTATTCCACTGCATATATACCACATTTTCTTTATCCATTAATCTTTTGATGGACACTTATTTTGTTTCCATATCTTGGCTATTGTAAATAGTAATGCATTGAATGTGAGGGCACAGGTAATCTCTTTAACATGGTGATTTTGTTTCCTTCAAATAAATACCCAGAAGTTGGACATTGCTGGATTCTATCATATTTCTATTTCTATCTTATTTATTTTAATGTTTATTTATGGGGCGCCTGGGTGGGCAGTCGGTTAAGCGTCCAACTTCAGCCAGGTCACGATCTCATGGTCCGTGAGTTCGAGCCCCGCGTCAGGCTCTGGGCTGATGGCTCAGAGCCTGGAGCCTGTTTCCCATTCTGTGTCTCCCTCTCTCTCTGCCCCTCCCCTGTTCATGCTCTGTCTCTCTCTGTCCCAAAAAAAAATAAATAAACGTTGAAAAAAAAATAATCTATTAATGTTTATTTATGTATTTTTGAGAGAGTGAGAGAGAGCAGGGGAGGGGCAGAGAGAGAGGGAGACAGAGAATCCCAAGCAAGCTCTGCATGGTCAGTGCAGAGTCTGACATGGGGCTTGAACCCACAAACTACAAGGTCATGATCTGAGCTGAGGTCAAGAATCGGACATTCAGCGAACTGAGCCACCCAGGTGCCCCTCATATTTCTATTTTTAATTTTTTCAGGAACCTCTGTACTGTTTTCCATTTACAGTCCTACCAACAGTACACAAGGGTTCCCTTTTCTCTACCTCCTCACTAGCATTTGTTATCTCTTGTCTTTTTGATATAGCCATTGTGGACAGGTGTGAGGTAGTATCTCATTGTGGTTTTGATTAGTATTTCTCTGATGACTAGTGATGTTGAGCATCTTTTCATATATCTGTTGGCCATTTGAATATCTTCTTTGGAACAATATTCGGATCATTTGCCCATTTTAAATTGGATTATTTGTTTTTTTGCTGTTGACTTGTATGAGTTCTTTATATATTTTGAATGTTAACCCCTTTCAGATAAATGATATGCAGATATTTTTTCCATTCAGTACATTGCCTTTTCATTTTGTTGATTTTTTTTTTAAGTGAGTCTGTAATTTTCATTCTTACCTACAATTACTGAAAGCACTTCCTTTTCACTGGAAAAATAATTAGATCGTATGGACAATGAACCCTGATTTTACTAAATTTGTACTCGGTTTTATAATCTCTCCCTAAAAAATATTTGTCAATTTCACATCCCTCTCAAAAGGGAGGTGTTCTAATGGGTGACATAGCTTAACAATAGACAGAATCACTGGAAGTTACAGGTGTCGTGAATTTCAACCTGTTACATTTGGAGCTTCCTGTTAGCATTATAGGACTCTTCTTCTCAGTGACTCACTGAGGACAGAGACATGTATTGTAACTGAATTTACACATTACAGCCTCTCAAAGTTATGGGAACCCTTTACTTACAGATTTGTATATAATTTTATGTAATGCTTTTCATTTTAAGGTGTGGGTTTTTTTTTTTTAAATCTTAGTTTCAACTTGGAAAAATCATCATAAGCTGTTCTATTTAGCATAAAGTGATTGACTTTTAGCTCCTAAAATAGTTATTTCCAGCTCCCAGCTGCAGGTTTTTATGTCTGTTTGTCTGGTGGCTCTGTCTACAGAGATTTCCCACAGGTATCTTACATTCATCTTGCCTGAAAGTAGATCTTCCCCTTTGATTTCCTATTTTTATTGGACCATAGTTTTGGTGATTGGGAACCACTTTGCCTCCCTCTTTCAGTTGCTACTGAGAGACCTGGAAAGTTTTCTTCCTAAATAATATTTGGACCTGCCTTTCTCCATTCCCGATGGTGAAATGCTAGGTGAAATCTCTGTTGTCTCCTGTGTGAGTTATTGTAATGGTTTGATTCATTTTCCTGCCTTGCTCTTTGCAAAGCCATCCATTATATCTTCACTTTACTATCCCCGTTCCCTTGCCAAATCTTAACCCTGAATATGTAGTAAATAACCTCTGATAACGATGATGATCATCCATTTTCACTGATTCCACTCGTTCTCATTTTCAGTGAATGGTATCAAGAGATCTTGGGGCACCTGGTGGTTCAGTGGGTTAAGTGGCTAACTCTCTCTTGGTTTTGGCTCAGGTCATGTTCTCCTGGTTTGTGAGTTTGAGCCCTGCATCAGGCTCTGCACTTAAGTGTGGAGGCTGCTTGGGATTCTCTCTTCCCTCTCTCTCTGACCTTCCCCTGCTTGTGCCCTCTCCCCCTCTCAAAATAAACTTTAAAAAACTAAAAAAAAAAAAGAAAGAAAGAAATCTTGTCACTGACTTCTTCAAACAATATTACAAAGTGGGTATTCCTTTTTGGAAAGTTTATTTATTTTTGAGAGAGAGAGATGCAAGCAGGGGAGGGGCAGAGAGAGAGAGAGGGAGACCCAAGATCCAAAGCAGGCTCCACGCTGTCAGCACAGAACCTGATGTGGGGCTCGAACTCACAAACTGTGAGATCATGGCCTGAGCCAGTCAGAGGCTTTGGCCTCCCAAAGTGGCTATTCCTATATTACAGAGGAAAAAGCTGAAGTTCAAAGAATGTAAGTAGTAAGATTCATAGTTAGTAATGGAACTAGGGTTGGACCCAAGTCAATCCTTCCAAGCACTTAACACTAAGCTGTCCTGCTTTCTCCCAGAAGATAACCCCATGAATCTTAGCATGTATGGATCCTCTACTTTCTGATCCCTGTTAACCTCTAAAGAGGTTAACTAGTTTCTTTCAGAAACTTTTCTTTCAGATCATACCAGACTACTAGTTTCAAACTTGAAATCTTTGTTGATGCTGTTTCTGAACACTCTTAGAGCTTCTTCCTATTTTTCCTCCTGATCTTTCAAGTCTTCCTATAAAATAACTTCTTGAATTGTTTCCCAGGTTGGATTGAGTACCCTTTCCTCTGTTTTTTTTTTTTTTTATTACCCTCAGCATACCTCTGTCTTTGCTCCTGCTACATTGTGTGGGAAATTATCTGTTTCAGGATCTCTCTTCCCTTCTAGCTAGTTACTTTTGAAGGTTGTGGTCAAATCTTTGTATTTCCAGCACCCAGCACCTAGGAGAACATGTGGCACAGAGATGTTAAGCATTTGTTGAACCAAAACTGAACTGTCATGATCAAATTAGCCAAATACTCATTTTGGGGGGGGCGGGGGTATTATTAGCCCAGGCTGCGAGCACTGCCCTGACCTATTAGTGATGAGTCTCAGCGTGAGTAAGCCGTTTTGCCATGCTTTGAATTCCCAGTTTCTAAGCACAGAGAAAATGAGGCAAAGTAAGTAGTCATGTGAAATTAAACCCATGAAGAAGTTTTAAATGTTGAAAACATAGGTCAGTTTCATAGCTGATGCTACTTCCGCCGCTTCTGGCCCTAACATATGCTGTTCCCTTTGTCCAAAACACTTTCCTGTGTCTATACCCACTACCTTCCATGAGGACTTGTTACAAAATAAGTATTCAGTAATTAAAAAAATGACATAATTGATATACATGAAACTTATGGTTATGAAAAATAAGTACTTTCCCCCCTTCAAATGAGGGCACTGATTTGTAGACAAACTCATCATTGCATGTTATTTTGGTTTCCTATAGAAGAAACACTAGTTTTCTTTTGCAGTATTTGGTAGTAAAATAAAATAATCATAGTTATTTTAATTGCTCCTTTTATTTCATTGTCTATAATTCTTTTGCATGGTGAAATGCAAGGAAGAAATGTTTATTTCAAAATTTATTTTTTTTAATGTTTTTATTTATTTTTGAGACAGAGACAGAGCATGAGCAGGGGGAGGGGCAGAGAGAGAGGGAGACACAGAATCTGAAGCAGACTCCAGGCTCTGAGCTGTCGGTGCAGAGCCCGACACGCGGCTCGAACTCATAGACTGCGAGATCATGACCGAGCTGAAGTCAGACGCTCAATGTACTGAGCCACCCAGGCGCCCCAGAAATGTTTGTTTCAATTAAGAATAATTATACACTAGGGGTGCCTGGGTGGCTCAGTCGGTTAATTGACTCTTGGTTTCAGCTCAGGTCATGATCTCGTGGTTCATGAGTTGGAGCCCCACGTTGGGCTCTACGCTGGCGGTGTGGACCCTGCTTGGGATTCTTTCTCTTTCCCTCTCTCTGCTTTTCCCCTGTTCTCTCTCTCTCCCTGTCTCTCAAAATAAGTAAATAAACTTAAAAAATTTTTTAAAGAATAATTATACACTATTCACCATGATATAAAATATTAAAAGGTAATTAATTCTATATATAGAGTGACTGGCAGTGACTCACCATTGCTTTGGTTTTGTTAACATAAATTAGTACAATTTTTTTCTCGCAGCCTGTTTTGCTGTGACTTTTGCTGCTAATTAACAGCTGTTATTTCATAAATTCACTCACAACTTTATGCATTATCCCCTTATTAGGGCTAATTGTGGTCTTGCTGCTGTTGAGTTATTCTCTAGCAGAGTAAGCCTATGATCCAATACAGAACAAACCGTGTTGTCCTGTTTCTTGGAAATCACAGGGTTTATTAACTGAGTAGATGTTAAATTCTAAGCCAAATTCAAATGAAGACTTATGAGTACTAACTTTGGTATCATTTTAATATCTCTTATATTTAATTTGTTTAGATCAGCATACACTGTTCTTAATGCATTTAAAGTTAGGTCTGGGGTTTCCTTATTCTGCTTTACATTCTTGGGGGCATAGTTCTTATCTTCTCACTTTGCCATGACTTTCAGTTCCTTGAGGCTTGTCTGTTGATATTCATAGCCTCTGAATGCATTTTTATTTACTTTTCCAAAAATTGTTGCTAATCATAGTGGGTGGATTTAGTAGTGCTTTTTCAGTTTTTCAGAGCATCAGGAAATCACTGGTGGTAGTTTATCCATTGTAATCGGTCTTTGCTATTTTGGTTTCTCCCACGGAACACTAGACGCCATGTTCCCTCATTATGCTGGAGTCCGTAGATTAGGCAAATCAATACTGACACCTGCATTGCTGAAGTCAGGTTTAAGCCACCTTCAAACTCCAGGATGACCACTATTACTTAGAGAAAGCAGCATGGTGGAGTGAAACAGACCTAGGAACTGGTCAAGAGACTTGGTTCTATCACTCAGTATCCTTGTGACCTTAAGCAAACTGCTTAACCTTAGTGGGGGTGGAGGGAGTGTCTTAATTTCTTTGTTTGTTATATTTGGGGGTAAGACTGGGTACTCCCCCACACTCTTTCCAATATGGGATGCCACTGGGCCACTGGAACTAGTGTATTCCTAGTCACCTTGCTTTAGTTGGAGGTCCAGATGGCAATTTTTTCCTTTCCTTTCCTTTTCTTTTCTTTTCTTTTCTTTTCTTTTCTTTTCTTTTCTTTTCTTTTCTTTTCTTTTCTTGAGAGAAAGCATGGGTAAGGGGGGAGAGAGAGAGAAACAGAGAGAGAATCTCAAGTAGGCTCCACGCTCTCAGTCCAGAGCCTGACACAAGGCTCCAACCCACAAACCGTGAGATCATGACCTGAGCTGAAACCAAGAGTCAGTTGCTTAACTGACTGAACCACCCAGGCACCCCCCAGATGGCAATTCTTGGCCCTATACTAGTTCATATCCGCTCATAGGAGGTAAAAGTTGACTAAAACTGAGGCACTAGTGTGAACCCCAATCATCTTGTGACCCTGGAAAGCCTGTGGTCTCAGGAACTGTGATGCTTCCTAACTTGCTTCAGGTATGAGAGGGTCGTCTTAGCTCAGCTCCACGGGTCCCAAAGCCAGGAAACAACATTCTGGAGATTTGAACACAGATCAGAATTCTTATCCTTCTTGCTGTGTCCATTGCTTCCTCCAGAGTAAAGACAAGAACGGTGATGATTTTATCATCTTTGAGGGATTAGAGATATGGCATGTAAAGAGTAGAAATTACAGGAGGTACATAAAATGAAAGAAACCTCTGACAACTATCATGAACTTCTTTTCTTCCTGATTTTTCCAGATATCCTTGAACATAAAAGCCTATTTTTAAAAATATATAAAACAGGTATAGTGTAAAGAATAACTATAGGTCAAAATTCATGTGGCTACCACCCAGGTTAACAAATAGAACGTTGCCAGCACCCCAGAAACCTTGTGTGCCCTTCCCAGATCAAAACCCTCCCCCAGTCCCCTGGAGGTAACCACCCATTGTAACTTCTGAGATAAGCATTTCCTTGTTTTTGTCATTACTGTTGTTGTGTTTTTGTGTTTGTTTTTGCAGTTTTACCTTCCTATGTATCTATCCCTACAAGTATAGTTTAGTTTTGCCTGTTTTGGAACTTTATGTAAATTAATCATACGTTCTGTATGTATTGTCTAGTGGCTTACTTCTTTTGCTTAGTATTATGTTTGTGAGATCAATCCATGTTGTCATGGACAACTAGAGTTCACTCATCGTCATTGCTTTATTTTACTCTGTTGTGTGAATAGACCACTATTTAGCCATCCCGTTATTGATAGGTATTTGGGTTGTTTCTGGTTTGGGGTTGTTACAAACTATATTATCTGGAACGTTTTTTGTACATGTCTTTTGGGGCACATCTGTAGGACTTTCTCTGGGAATATGCCTGCAAGTGGGTTTGCTCGTCAGAGGGTCTGCCTGTTTCCAGCCAACTGTGATTATTGAATTTAATTTTCATTGGAGCTTTTAACCCATACATCTTTAATGGAAATTTAAAGTCTTTTGTTCTCATCTAAAAAGGTTTGTCTTTCCTATAGAAAAATGCAAGAATGGCAGCAGAAAAGCATTATTCTAACACCCTAAAAGCAGTAGGACTATCTGATGAGTTTGTTTCAAAGAAAGGCCAAAGTAGAAAAATATTTGAGTACTTCAGCAATCAAGAGATGAAAAGTTTCACTGAAGATAAAGAAAGGTAACATATATAAGATGTCTAAATGGTTTACCTTTGAAATAATTCTTACCTACTGGAAAGCATAAAACTGTTCTGTATTTTTAAAAGATCTCTTAACCTAACATATGTGAATTGTTGTAAAACATGGATATTTTAACATTTGACACATTCAGAACATTACATGGTGATGAGGTATCTTGTTTTTAAAGCAGAATAATTTAAATTCTGACTGACATAAATAATGAAAATAGTTAAGATGCTTTCAAATGGAGTTTTGAGAGTCAATCAAGGTTTGAAATAAGTTAGTTCCCAGTTGACACTTTTATAGAGTTTTCTTGATAAATCGGAGTTCGTACACTTGAGGAAGACTGACTACTTGATGGCATACATTGCAAAGAGTTTGTTGACCTTTAAACCAAATCATTTTTCCTGTGAAAGATTGATACATTTCTTCCTCCAGCCTTAATGAAGAAGAAAAAATAGAAGAAGGAGAGAATGGGAAAGAAAATTATTTTATTGATACCAACAGCCAGGATTCTTACAAGGAAAAAGAGGAAGCTGATGAAGAGAGTGGAGAGGAGAAATCTGTCAAGGAGTAACATGGAATCAGTAGGGTCTCCTGTCTGAGCCCCTGCAGTCAATTACAGTCTTGGGCATTAGCATCCATGCTCGTGGTGTTCAGAACATCAGTGGGAACCTTGTGATATGTACAGGGCTCTTGAGCAAAGTCATGTATAGCCTGAAAAGGCCAAATCCAGCCAAATGAATGGTTTTTGGGTCAGTTAGAGTAAAGCTTTGGCTATTCAGGTTTTTTAATCGCTACATATAGTCTGTGTGTAACTTTGATCTCACTTGTATTTTTAAAAAGCATTTGAGAATCACAGCTGTCACAAACTGATTAGTTATAAAAATATATGTTACTTGCTTATATGGGGTGGAAAAAAATGGCTTAGCATTGAGAGCAGAGAGAAGTATTGGCTTTTGGTGATTTGAAAACATTTTTCTCGGAAGCCTGAATCAATAAATATCTTAAAATTACACTATTTGCCCATTCTTTTCCTCTGCAATACATCTCACAAAATGAATCCTCACACTTGTTTTACTGGGTATTTTAAGTCTTATCTGAGCCATTTTTTTTAAAATAATAAAATACAGAAAAAATACATACTTGCAAATTTGCATACATTTCTGCACTGAGAGTTTGCTGTTAAATTATCCACACTATATCATTACTTTTTATTTTTATCCCTAGTCTTATTCCAAATTATTTTTGATGTGTAAATTATTGGAAAAGTTTTTATATCAGGTATTTTTTTAATTCTGTGTATTATGATGGAAATAATTGTAAGCTTCTGAGTTATAATCTTAATTGAAGGTAAATATCAACCCTGTTGTGTATATGATGAAATTGTGCATAATAACTTGTTCAAGGAAAATCTCCAAAGAAATTCATGTTTAACTCTTTTTTATTTTATTATTAAAAAAATAATTTTTTAAATGTCTTATTTATTTTTGAGAGAGCACAGTCAGGGAGGGGCAGAGACAAGGGGACAGAGGATCTGAAGTGGGCTCTGTGCTGACAGCAGCGAACCAGATGTGGGGCTTGAACTCACGAACCTTGAGATCATGACCTGAGCCGAAGTAGGACGCCCAACTGACTAAGCCACCCAGGTAACCCCAGATTTTAAAAAAAAAAAATTTTTTAATGTTTATTTATTTCTGAGACAGAGAGAGACAGAGCATGAGTGGGGGAGGGGCAGAGAGAGAGAGGGAGACACAGAATCCGAAACAGGCTCCAGGCTCTGAGCTGTCAGCACAGATCCCAACGTGGGGCTTGAACTCACAGATCGCAAGATCATGTTCTGAGCCGAAGCCGAATGCTCAACCAACTGAGCCATCCAGGCGCCCCAAGGTACCCCCAGATTTAACTCTAATACTTGACCCAGTTGTTCTCAAATTTATATACACAATTGCAGACATATTTTGTCTTTCTGTAATTATGGTAACTTGAGTTTATGAATCTATCATTTTTCCTCTCTAAGCAAATTTTTGTTTTAAAACTTCAAACCAGACATAAAGATGTGATAGGATAAGACATTTTCTTTTCTAAAAACAACCTCCTTTAAAGAGGATGAACTAGGGGCGCCTGCATGGCTCAGTGAGTAAAGCTTCCGACTTTGGCTCAGGTCATGATCTTGCACTCTGTGAGTTCAAGCCCTGTGTCAGGCTTTGCGCTGGCAGCTCAGAGCCTGGAGCCTGCTTCAAATTCTGTCTCCTTCTCTCTCTGCCCCTCCCTGACTCATGCTGTGTCTCTCTGTCTCTCTCTCTCTCTCTGTCTGTCTCTCTTTCAAAATTAAACATTAAAAAAAAATTTTTTTTTAAAGATGAACTAATTAAGGTGTATAGAATAGCAGTGATTCCCAACTGGAAATTTATGCTTTTAATTAAGAAATAAAGTGATTTTTCTCAAGGGCACATGTTTACTTATAATCCCTTTCCTATCATTTGTTCCAAAACTATTTGTCACTATAATTAGATTGTAAACTCTTTGAGAGTTGGCACCATTTTAAAATTCATTTTGTATTCCTTTAATATTTTGTACAGGATTGTGCATATGGTAAGCACTTAATAAAGGCTTGAATAAGTAGATGAATATGGTTTTTAATTATAATTATTTTGGCATGAGTACACAAGGGATTTAAAGCATCTCCCTTCTAATTTATTGAAAGCCTGTGAAACACAATCCACATGTTGTAATATTTAAAACATGACTTGCTTCCAAGGATTTTCTCCTCATTCTGTCCCTTCTCAGTTTCATGGGGACACTGTGGGACTTGGTTTTAGTACCAATGTTCAGCTTTCTTTTCTTTAAAAATGGGAATAATGTCTATTTGGGTAGCTGTAGGAGGGACTGGATGAAATCATGTATGGAAAAAGCTCTTTGGAAACCAGGCTACTCAAATGATAATGTCAGAAGACAGAATATTCCTGAATAAACTTTTAACTTTAACTAACCATACTTTTATTTCAACTAGCTACAAAATGATTTAAGTATTGTATTAGAAATGATGTTTGGGGGTGCCTGTCTGGCTCAGTCAGTGGAACGTGCAACTGTTGATCTCAGGGTACGAGTTTGAGTCCCATGTTGGGTGTGGAGATGACTAAAAACAAATAAACTTGAAAAAAAAATGTTTGAGCCATTTTTGTAAAGACAGTAGTCTGGTAAACATGGAGCCAAACTTAAAAGACACTGACAGTTTCAAATCTGTCTGTAAAATCACAATTTTTCTTTTAGAAGACATCAAATTGATAGCTGCTGGAAGATTTCTTTAGTGTGTGGCATTACACAGTGATGGGCACAAATCAGTCTTTAAAAGTATATATATATATAAATTTTGTTTGTTTATTTTTGAGAGAGAGCAGGGGAGGGGCAGAGAGAGAGGGAGACAGAATCAATCTCTGGCAGACTCTGTGCTGCCAACACAGAGTCTGACGCGAGACTTGAACTCAGAAACTGTGAGATCATGACCTGAGCTGAAAACAAGAGTCAGACGCTTAACCAACTGAGCCACCCAGGTGCCCCACGAGTCAATCTTAATGATTAAGTCAAATATAGTTTTCACGTGGTAGGTAACTGGAAATGTTGTGCATTTGGATCATCAGAATTTGCTCCACAGTTCTATTCACTTATAGTATTGTCTGTTATTCATGATTAGCCTAGCATCAAGGTGATCTTTTCCCCTTAAATAAGAAGAATATTACTGGGTTACCTACTGACCTCAAACACATATTTCTTCAGAAGAAATCATCTGGGTAACGGAGGATTAAGTGATTCTCTCTCTCTGTATATATATATATATATATATATATATACACTTAATATAATTAATATACTTAAATATACATACTAAATTTTTATATTCATATAATATATAGTATATTTAAATTTATACTGTGTATACTGCATGGCACACACATACGTAGATGTATATGTATGTAGAAAAATTGAGAAATTTTAGCCACCCCTGGTGGCTCAGTCAGTTGAATGTCACACTTCAGCTCAAGTCCTGACCTCATAGTTCATGAGTTCAAGGCCTGCATCAGGCTGGCTGCTGTCAGTGTGGAACCTGCTTTGGATCCTCTGTCCCCCTCTCTCTCTGCCCCTCTCCCACTTGCGCTTGCTCTCCTCTCTCAAAAATATATATTTTTTAATTACTTGTACTCCCTTTATTAGACTATACAATAAAACAAATTCACATACCTTTAAGGATACCAGGCATTCTATCCATGGACAATATTTTTAAAGTTACCTCTAATAATTTGAGAGTAGCAAAGATTTCAATATTTAGACCTAGGCAATAAAAATCATAAGTGTTGGGGTACTTGGGTGGCTCAGTCGGTTGAGCATCCAACTTCAGCTCAGGTCATGATCTCACAGCTTGTGAGTTCGAGCCCTGTGTCGGGCTCTGTGCTGACAGCTCGGAGTCTGGAGCCTGCTTCAGATTCTGTGTTTCCCTCTCTCTCTGCCCTTCCCCTGCTCATGCTCTCTTTCTGTCTCAAAAATAAATAAACATTACAAAAAAAATTTTTTATAATCATAAGTGTTAAAATATTGCCTTACTGCTTAAAAAAAAAATTTTTTTTTTTTTTTACCCTTCTCCACCATCATATGCCTATTTGTAGATGTGTGTTCTCAGTGGTTGTTTCAGAAGGAAACAACGTCTTATGAAATGAACTTTTAGTCAGCAAAATTTTATCAGTATATTAAGGTCTAAAGAAAGTGATTACCTTGTCCTAAATGCTCTAGGTATTCTCAATTTTTACAGCTTATGAGTTGTCCTGATGTGGTCTGTGGTTGGCCAATTTACCTGTATCATCTTTTAGAAAAGTTAAAAGGGTAACTTTCATAGACATTTTTTTGTTTCTTTCTACAGAGGAAAATAATCCAGGGTCGCAGTATACAGTATGTTCTTTTAATTCTACTTTAAACAAAAATCCCAATATCCAGAATCTGCTTAGCAACTAATATAGATTGAATAAATGAAAGAACAAAACCATGGTTTGTAAGATTTCCTAACACTGAAAGCAGATATGTTAATATTTAGAATATCTACTTCTCTGGTTATTTTGTTATTTTTTTTAGTCTTTCTTATTTTATTGTAATAAGGTCTATGTTGAGCTCTGTATAAGTTTAAGGTATACAGCATAATGACCTCCATATATTGTGAAATAACTACCACAATAAGTTTAGTTAACACTCATCTCATATGAATACAAAAAAAAAAAAAAAGTTTTTTTTTCTTTGTGTTGAGAACTTTTAGGATTTACCCTCTTAGCAACATTCAAATATACCATATAGTACTGTTAACTATAGTCACCATATGCATTATATCCCCAGTACTTATAGCTGGAAGTTTGTACATTAAAAATTTTTTTTTAATATTTATTTATTTTTGAGAGAGAGAGAGACAGAGCATGAGTGGGGAAGAGGCAGAGAGTGAGGGAGACATAGGATCTGAAGCAGGCTGCAGGCTCTGAGCTGTTAGCAGAGAGCCCAACACAAGGCTCGAACCCACGAGCCATGAGATCATGACCTGAGCTGAAGTTGGACACTCAACCGAGCCACCCAGGTGCCCCTGGAAATTTTGTACCTTTTGACCAGCTTTCTCCAGTTCCCCCACCATCTACTTTTGTCCTTTCTGTAAAAACCAAGACTTTGTGGTGTTTACCAAGTTCTAAATCTCAATAAGAGAAGGAGATAAAAGTTTGAGAATAAAAATAATAAAATCTGACATATAACTGTCAAGAGTCAAGAAATAATATACGTGTTTATATTTAACTCTGAAAAGATGGTATTACCAAAAAGTGGTAGCAGAATTTGCCTCTGGAAACAGTCTGGGTGTGGGCAGTGAAAGACTTATTTTTTTGTTTTGTTTTGTTTTCCTTTTCAAAATATGTTGAAGAAAAATATAAATGAGTCTTTATCCTTGTTCGAAGGGATTTTCTAGTCATAGATTTAGAGTATCCTGGTATCAAGAAAAGAGTAAAACACCTATCTTTTCTTGGTACTAAAAAAAAAAAAAAACTTTATTATAAAATATTTTGGGCATATACAAAAGTGGAGTGAATGGTCACAAACCCCACATCCCCATCAGCCAATTGTCAATAATTATCCACTCACAATTATTTCTTCTATACTCCCATCCACTACTCCCTAATTGTTTTGCAGCAAATCATAGTCATATTTCATGTGTACATATTCCAGTATGTATCTTGAAAAGGTAAAAACTCGGGGCACCTGGGTGGCTCATTCGGTTAAGCATCTGACTTCAGCTCAGATCATGATCTGAGCTTTGTGGGTTCGAGCCCCGCATCGGGCTGTGTGCTGACAGCTCAGAGCCTGGAACCTGCTTCAGATCCTTTGTCTCCCTCTCTCTATGCCCCTCCCCCACTTGCACTGTGTCCCTCTCCCTCTCAAAAATAAATAAACATTTTTTCAAAATTAAAAAGAAAAGGTAAAAACTCTCCCTGTAAAATAATTTTCATGCCTTAACACACATACAAAATGCATAATTCCTTAATACCAGTTATCTACTAGTGTTCACATTTAACCTATTGTCTTACACATTTTATAGTCTATTTGAATCAGGATCCAAACACTGCAGTTGGTTAATAAGTCTCTGAAGTCTCTTTTAAATACATCTCTTTTTTACTTACAATTTTGTTGGTGAAAAGACCAGGTCCTTTTTTGTCCTGTAGAGTATCCCACTATGAATTTTGTCATTTAATGTGTTCCTCTGTTCTTTGTAAATTTTTTTAATGTTTTTATTTATTTTTAAAAGAGAGAGCATGGGCATGGTAGGGACACAGAGAAGGAGACACAGAATCTCAAGCAGGCTCCAGGGTCCAAGCTGTCAGCACAGAGCCCAGTGCGGGGCTTGAACTCGTGGACTGTGAGATGCTGACCTGAGATGAAGTTGGACACTGAACTGACTGAGCGACACAGGCACCCTTGCTCCTTTGTTCTTTGTCTTTCCTGTAAATTAGTAGTTACATCTAGGCTTGATCAGATTCGTATTTGATGTTTATTTATTTAATTTGAGAGAGAGTATGTGTGCGTGAGCAAGGATGGGCAGAGAAAGAGGGAGAGAGAGAGAATCCCAAGCAGGCTTCATGCTGTCAGCGCAGAGCCCAATGCTGGGCTCCATCCCATGAACTGTGAGATCATGACCTGAGCCAAAATCAAAAGTTAGATGCTCTACTGACTAAGCCCCATATTTGATGTTTTTGACAAGAATACTTCATAGGTGGTAGTGATAACTAATGATCTTTCCTTTGGCAATGTGATCCACCATTGCTGATTGTTGCTACAATTCCTCATGCCATTGTCTCTTCACTTGCTTTGGTTATCTGAAGATCTCATCTCTGGTAGATTCCTTAGGGGAGGGCTTATGGAGGGAATATTCTCTGATTCCTTAACATTTTCGCAACTGCTTGTCTATGGTGTTCATATTTGAAAATCAATTTGGCTGGATATAAAAGCTTTATCTCATAAAGTGTCTTAAATATGTCTCTGTTGTCTTCTGGAATAAAATATCATATGGTCTGATAGAAATCTTATTTTCTTGCCCTTGCATATAACTTAGTCTTTTTGCCTGATAGCCAAAGTTTTTGTTTTCGTTGAAGTCCAGTACTTTTACTATACTGCGTCTCAGTGTTGGCTTCCTGACCCAGTTTCCCCAGGTATATGGTGTGCCTTTTTCTTTTTTTAAGTTTATTTTTTTTAGTAACCTCTGTACCCAACCTGGGGCTCAAACTCACAACAACTCAAGAGTCACATGTTCTTCTGACTGACCCAGCCAGGTGCCCCTGTGGTGTACCTTTTTAGTATTTAGTTTCAAGTCTTCTTCTGTCTCAGAGAAATTTTCTTGGATTATGGTTTTTAATATTTTTTCTATTCCATTGCTTTAAGAACCTCTTTATACAGGTGCCTGGATGGCTCAGTCAGTAGAGTGTCCTGCTCTTGATTTTGTGATCCCAGGGCCTTGGGATCAAGCCCCCTTTTGGGCTCCATGCTGAGCATGGAACTTGCTTAAGATTCTCTCTCATGCGCTCTCCCTGTGTCCCTCTTGCCCACTCTCTCAAAAAGAAAGGGAAAAAAACCTCTTTATATATGTTGGTGTGTGGGTGTGTGTGTGTGTGTGTGTGCGCGCACACCTTCTAAAGATTTCATTTCTTCATGAATTTTTTATTTTTTTTCTCCAGTTTATTTTTAACATTTTTCTCATTTTTATTTCCTATTTATTTTAATACATTTTTCAAGATTTTATTTTTAAGTAACCTCTACACCCAACACAGGGCTCAAACATACAACCTCAAGATCAAGAGTCACATGCTCTCCTGACTGAGCTAGCCAGGTGCCCCTTAACACATTATTTTTTTGTATTTATTCTCTCTAGTCTTCATTTTTGAAATGATTGTTTTCATTTACTTCTGATCTTTCCTGGGTGTTTAACCTTTCTTTTAAAATCTTTTTTCATATCACTTTATTTCAGAATTTTTCTCATTGTAATTAATATTTTCTCTTATAGCTTTTAGCATTTTCTTTTAGCTCATTCTGAAATATGATGGCTATAGTTTTCATTTCCTTTGTGGAAATGAAATGTGTATTTTTTTCTCATGTGCCTTTATCGTCCAAAGAGACATTATTCTTCTCTTGTTCTTTTATTTAAAATGAAACAAAACAAACAAACAAAAAAAACTTTGAATAGGATTCAATTGTGATCCTTTTCCTTTGCTAATATTTTAAGTGACATGAGTTATACCATACTCTTAGAAGAGAGAAGCAACTCAGGACAGCTTTTCTAGCTTCTGTTAAGAACTGTGCAGGGTCTAGGATTTTACCCTTCTTATATGTTAATGAGTCAGCATGTCACAATTTCACGGATGTTGACAGAAGACATGAGAATCCTGGGTCAAAGACAATGGACTGTTACTCATGGTGCAAGCAATAGCTGAAGTGTCAGCATGATGTTCATTTGAGCTGGCTCCCTTTGTCCCCAAGTTCCACGGGGAAGACGCAGAGGGACCATTCTGTGTACCTTCACATTGTGGTAGCCCGTGTTATAAGAGAAAAACACTGACATTGGGGGAGTTGCAACTTTTTTAGTAGGTGGAAACAAGACTGTAATTTGTCTGGAGGTAGAGGTGGGAGAGACATTACTTCACCCCTCAAGGTTGCTTACTGCAAACAAAACCCTGAGAAAATGACCCGGGTAAAGAGTGGTCAGGACGCTGCATTCTGGCATGTCTAGCAAGAATGTGTTTGGACTCAGGGCCCGGGGCAGATCGCCTCCTCCAACAGATTTAAACTCTGTTGTTTGTATGATGTTATTAAAATAAAATAAGGGCTTGAATTCTCTGAGATTTTCTACTCTGCTTACCCATGAGCTTCTATCTGGATCTTCTATTTCCTTTGCTCCCGTTGTCCCTGCTCATAAAAATTTCCCCTCGGGCTCCTGGCTGGCTGAGTCGGTAGAGCATAGGACTCGGGGTGGTGAGTTCAAGCCCCACATCAAGGGTAGCGTTTACTTAAATTGTTTTCTCCTCAACGTGGGACTTTTTCCTGGGAGGATCCTTTGGTCATATCGGGCCCGCAAATCACTCCAGCATTCTCAGACCTTCCTGTCATCTTCGTACTTACCTTCATATGGGAGCCTGCAAATTCTGTCCTCATTTCTTGTGCTGTTCTCAGAACAGCCTGCTCAATTGTCAGGTAAGTACCTGATGGCAATTTTAGGACTCTCAGATCCTCAGTGCCTTCAAAAGTGCCTTTGACTTCTCTACTTCCTTTTACAGTCTTCCTAACAACACGAGGTTCTTTTTCCATTTTGGAATCTGTGACTGTATCTTATCACCTGATTTTATTGTAGATGTTAGCTGAAGGTTTTTGGTTTTGTCATTGTCTGTTTATATGGGTGGATACGGTGGGGGGGGGGGGGGGGCGGCGCCTGGGTGGCTCAGTCGGTTGAGCGTCCGACTTCGGCTCAGGTCATGATCTCATGGTTTGTGAGTTCTAGCCCCGCGTCGGGCTCTGTGCTGACAGCTCAGAGCCTGGAGCCTGCTTCAGAGTCTGTGCCTCTCTCTCTCTCTGCCCCTCCCCCACTCACACTCTGTCTCTCTCTTTCAAAAATAAATAAACATTAAAAAAAATGTTTGTGAGTGGATATGGAAAGATTTAAACACTAGACTACTGCCACTACCTCTTCTCCAGTCCCATTTTCCCTGTGTACTTTTTGAACTGTTTGATTTTTTTTTTTACTGTATTACTTAGAAAAAAATAATTAAAAGTAGATACTGGACTGGAGTAAAAGTGTTGGTCACCTTTTACCACTGAAATGAAATGAAAGATGGTGATAAATTCCAGTGCTATAGGTAACAAGCAGAGAAGGGAGATGAGGGGGAGCTCAAATTTATTTATTTATTTTTTTAATTAAAATTTTTTTTTTTTTTTCTGAGAGATTGACAGAGCATGAGCTGGGAAGGGTCAGAGAGAGAGGGAGACACAAAATCCAAAGCAGGCTCCAGGCTCTGAGCTGTCAGCACAGGGCCTGACATGGGGCTCGGAACCACAAACTGTGAGATCATGACCTGAGCCGAAGTTGGACACTTAATGGACTGAGCAACCAGGTGCCCCTCAAGCTACAAATTTAAATGAAGTGGTTAGACTGTGTGACCTTCAAACAAAACCCTGAAAGGGTAAGGGGTGGCTCGGGTTTTCAGCCGGGAAAGTACTGCAGGTAGGGAAGAGCCAGTGCAGAGCTCTTGAGTGGAGTGTGCTTGGATGTTTGAAGAACAGCCAAGAGGCCAGGGTGGCTGGAGCAGAGGAAGAGGAGGAAAAGGCTGGAGATGAGATCAGAAAGACATGGGGCAGGGGGTGGGGCACAGAGAAGGAGGGGATCTTGGAAGCATTGAGTGAGATGGGGAGCCACTGGGTAAATGACATGACAGCATTTAGGGTCATTCTGCAGCTGGATGAGAGTGGTCTGTAAGTGGCAAGGGTAAAAGCAGGAAGGTCACTTATGAGACTTTGTAAATAGCCCACAGTGCAAATGCAAGTGTGTCTAATTTCAAAGCCAGGTCTTCTTCCATTATGTACCAAAGCGCTCATAAGGGAGATTCTTACTTCTAACGTATGGGCTGTTATTTTTTCCCCCCAAAATGGCTTATTTTCCCCCCAGAATGGCTTATTCTATTACAAATAAGCCATGAAAATATCCTTTTAAAAGAAAAACAAAAATCCTGTTAAGACCCACTGATGAGTTTTGAGTATATAATTTTTCCATCAGAAACCATTTCTCAAAAAGAAGGATAACTGACTTGCTTTAGTGATAGCACTGAGAAATTCAAACCAGCCCCTACACCTCTGTCCACTAGGGACTGAAAGCAGCAGGCGGACCATTTTGTGAAGGTTATTTTTTGTAGTTGTTACAATTAGAAGATAACTATTAGGTTGTAGACATGGTCATGAAATAATGATATTTTTCCAAAAAGAGGGTAGGGTAGAAACTGCCAATTGTTTGGCCAAGTATCTTCCCTTTCTTCCTAATTATTAGTCCCCTACTTTTGCTGGAGGTGGCAATATGCCCAGGTGAAAATGAGACAAAACAGAATCATATTTCCCAGCCTTCCTTGCAGCTAGGTGGTCATGTGATACCGTCCTATGCAGAGAGAAGTGAGTGGGTTTTTAGGAAAGGCCTTCAGGAGAGAAAGATTTGGTTGGCTTGGCCATTTGCTCTTTGCCTTTTCTCTTTTTCTTCTTCTCCCTTCCTGGAACTTGAATGTGATGGTTAGAGCCAGCATAGTCATCATCGTATCATGAGGAAAAAGCCAAGGATAATCTGAGAGACTCGGGTCCTCACACCTTTAAGCCACAGCATCAACTAAGCAACTGCTAACCTCAAGATGCCGTGTTACTCTTGTTTAAGCCTTGTTGTTTCCTGTTTAAGCCTCAGTCATTTGGGTTTTGTCTTAACTGTAGCAGAACACAGTTCCTAATTCAAGAGATATACCCAACCCACCATTAAATATACTATGAAAAGAAGTAACATTTCTGAATTGCCACAAGCTACAAATGCCTGTGATGTTAAACATGTACACTGAGGTCAATATTTTACTTCTGCTTGAAGAATGCTTGCTTTTTTCCAGGAAGAAAAGTATTCCCCATGTTTATCTTTGAGAGAAGAAATGCAAAACAGGAAATCAACATTACGAAGAAAAACAATAAGGGAGCCCTTCTCAAACAAATATTTCCCTTCCTCCTGAATTATTATTTTTTAAGTAATCTCTATGCCAAGTGTGGGGCTTAAACTCACGACCTGAGATCAAGAGTCGCCTGCTGTGCCGACTGAGCCAGCCAAGGTGCCCCTGATCATCCTGAGTTATTAATAAAGAGAAGCATGGTGTATTTTATTATGGAAATAAGCTATCCTGCGGCACTGTAATAATGCTCAGATGGATTGAGTAAGCCACAGTGTCCTTTTGCCAACCTTAAACGTTATGTTCCTAAAAACCATGCCAAGAGAAAGTGTGGATGAGGGACTGAAATACTTCATGAGAAACATGGAGACAGAGGAACCAAAATAGGCCAGGAGGAAGCCAAATGAAGTACATTTCTAAAAATATTCACCAATATAAAACAGCCCACTAAATAAAGGTAACATCAATGACATTATGAACATATTTGTGGAACTAATAATGAGTGCCATACAATTCATTTTCTTTGTTATTCCTTGCACGTCAAGACATTTTCAGAACTTCTCTTTGTCCTATATTTTTGATGAGATCTTGTCAATTTGCTTTATTCTCGGGGGAGTGGAGAGAAATTGTATTTTGCCTCAGCATTTCTTTCTCTCACAAGGAGACTGTGAACCAATATTTCATGCTGTTCTGCTGTTAGTTCCACCTCTTTCCAACCTCCCTAGTTTCTGATCCCAGACCACCTGGGTGAGTTCAGTAGTTGAGAAGGCTCTCCAGGCCCTACCATCACTTCTGGAACCACTTGGAAAGTAGACATTTTAAGAAAGGAGGAAAGGAGAGTTTAAAAGCAGCAAATAAGAAACAAGAATCTTTTTGTTTGTATAACTGTAGTTTTTAAAGTATTTCACATTATATCAATGGATTTTCATATCCAACTTGTGGGGCAGGTAGAGTATCCTTTCCATTTTGCAGAGGAAGAAATTAAATAACCCAGGCAATATTATGCAACTAGTTAATGACAAAACCTGGACCAGAGTCCTCTGCTGGGTCAACTGCCCTACCCTATGCTTTAAGGAATGTTACCCTCAAAACAGAAGACACAATCAATTCATGTTCCAAGTTGACTTAGAAACAGAACAATAGTTTTGTTCAAGGAAGGTACAGGTTTTTTTTTGGTCTATAGAATAGATCCCGCTTAAGGTATACAGGAACTTGTGTGTTCAAAAGCTTCAGAATCTAGAAAATTACACATTACCCCAAATGTAATGTCAGGTAGGTAAAAGTAAGAAAGTTGTTACAGTCATGATATGAAAACTATCAGGAGGAATTATTGAAAAACTTATTACTTTAGAAAGTATCCTAGGTGGCGCCTGGCTGGCTCAGTTGGTGGAGCATGCGACTCTTGATCTTGGGGTCGTGAGTTCAAGCCCCGTGTTGGGCATAGAGATCACTTATAAACTTTATTTATTTATTATTATTTTTTTATTGTGCTATACTTTTTTTTAATATGAAATTTATAGTCCTATTGGTTTCCATACAACACCCAGTGCTCATCCCAAAAGATGCCCTCCTCAATACCCATCACCCACCCTCTCCTCCCTCCCACCCCCCATCAACCCTCAGTTTGTTCTCAGTATTTAGGAGTCTTTTTTAAAAAAGTATACTTCATGTTCATGGTAAATACTCTCAATAATATAGAAGGGTCTAAGTTTTTAAAACAGCTTTGTGTGTACTCTTCCAGAAATGTTACATATATTTATATAAATATTCTGTAATATATTCTATAATGTATAAATTCTATATTATATCCCATGGATGATGTCAGATTTTGTATATACCTGCCAACATCTGCATCTTTCTCAGAAATGTCACCTCTTTGCAGACCACCTGTCCTTTCCCAGACCTCTTAGACTTCAGACCTGCACTGCCTCATCCCCTGAGACTCCACTCTTCCACCTCACTTAGAAATACCAAAATCATTCATTTGCACCCCACACTATGAAGACCACAACTGCTACTGACCTCTACCTTAGTTGCTACATCTCTTTTCTGTTTACATCTTTCCAAATGTTGTCAAGGTCTATCTACATTCATCCCCACTTGCTTCTTTTCTTGCTTTCTTTGTTCTTGTGGTTTTATACTTGTTTTATTCCTTTAATGCCATTTTGGTGGAGTTTCAGGAGACCAGATGGCCAGAGAATTTCTCCTTCTGTAATATTTTTCTCTTCTCTTGGGTATTGTCCTGGTTTTCTGCTTTCTTTGCCCTCTTTTGTATCCATAGGTGATACTGTCCTTTCCCATAGTATCTACAGTTGAAAACTCTCAAATCTGTACCTCAATCTCAGACCCCTCTCCAGAGCCTTACCTTTTCATGACTCAAATACATGTCAAATGCAACATGTCCAAAACTAATTCAGATTTTCTTGCTTTTCCATTAGGTGGCATTGCCATCCTCCCAGTTGCTCAAGTTAGAGACCTGGGAATTTTCATCCTTGGTTCCTGCTTTTTTCTCTCTTACCTCCTATATCCGGGCCTTCAGCAAGTCCTATTGGAACTCCCTCCACAATATATCTGAGATCAGGTTGCTTCTTTCCATTTCCACTGCTCTGGCTCTAGTCCAGATCATTGTCACCTCTCACCTACAGCAGTGGAATGCAGCCTTTTATGATTGTGGGCCCTATGAGGAAAAGGAATCTCCATCTCCATGCATCTCCAATGTATTTTCATTTTTATATAACTTTACATTTAAATATTACATTTCATTTCATACTTACAGCTTATAAATATTTTTTATATATTTTTTTCAGATTTTATTTTTAAGTAATCTCTGTACCCAACATGGGGCTTGAGTGTAAAACCTCAAGGTCAAGAGTTGCATGCTCTACAGACTGAGCCAGCCAGGTGCCCCTATTTTATATATTTATATTTTTATATAATGTTTATCATGTGTGCTACTATGCTAACATATAATTATGAAACGTGTACAAATAGATATTTAAAACATTAAGATTAGAATATAACATCCTAAAAGTAATTTTTTTAATGTAATAATCATGTAAAAACTTTTGCTCTGTGAGAGGAAGGTGATTGAATATGGTTCCTTATTTCTGGAAATGTTGGTTGAATACTTGGTGACAAAACAATTTAAAAGATTGGTTCCAAGTTGAGTGCATCTCAGTGCTGGGCTTAAATTTCTGTCTTGCTAAGAAAGATACCCTGTAAGGCTCAATGCTCAGTATCCAATATTCACATATGATAAATTTTGTTATTGTATTACAGTGGATATGACTCCTTATTTCACTAGTCTTCTTGATAATTTTGAATTTTTTGGCTTACTCTAAGAAAGACTGATGAGATCACCATTGTTTTTGCCCCCTTATGTGGCTGATTAAGAGATCATATTAGGTACAGGGGAAACACTCTGGTATTTCCTTTGTACTTGTGTTAAGAGTATTATCCTTAATTGGAGGTTTCTTTGCAGGATTTTCTTTTAAAGCTGCTTGTTTTGTGAGGCTTGGTTTTGGAAAGCAGCTAATATAATCTATGAAGCTACCTAACAGTGCACACACAAACTAAGACACATAGCCATAAGTTCCACGTGAACAAAATATTTTAAAATATTTCTATATTTTTTGGGAGAGCACAAGCGGGGGAAGGGCAGAGAGAGAGGGTCAGAGGATCCGAGGCAGGCTCTGCACTGACAGACAGGCTGACAGCGGCAAGCCGATGTGAGGCTTGAACTCAGGAACTGCGAGATCACAACCAGAGCCAAAGTCAGATGCTCAACAGACTGAGCCACCCAGGTGCCCCACATGAACAAAATTTAAAGGTGCTGTCCCATTGCAGCTCTAGGTGTCCAAGGACCGGACCATGTGAGGAGCCGATGACAATCCACATATTAAGTTTTGGTAAAGCTTTATTTCTTTTTAAGACAAAATTAGTAGAAATTTTCTAGCAGTAGTTTCTCTCTGCACCTGTGGGGCGTCTTGTTCTCCCCCCATTCCAGTGTGTGCATCCCATTTTGGAAGTGACTGGTCTGGGCCCCTGCTTTCTCTCTTGCTCTGGCTGTCAGTGTGGCTGGCATAAAGAGTGATTGTAAGAATGTGGTTGCCAAGCAAATGGGGCAGACCATGAAGAGCCACTTGTTCTAAGTCAAGGAGGGTGCGCATATCATCAAAGTTGCTGATAAACCCAGTTGACAATGGGGCAGCGTAGAGGTAGGGTCAACCAGAGCTCCCCAGTCCACCCCTGATCCTGGTGATACTTAGGGATTTGGGCAAAGAATGAAAAGATGCCTTTGTTGCCATTCAAGGTCAGAGTGCTTTAATGTGACCCAGGCAAGGGGGAGGGAAAATAGAAAGTAATGTGATGAGGAAATATGCCGATAGGAATAAGACTTCTTTGTGGGTCTTTAGAAGAATATGTGTCTTTAGGTGTGGAGAGGTGTCTGAGTCTGTGCTCTGGAAAAAGCCAACGTGGAATGGATCCAGAGCTTATCCCTCCTCAAGAGGTGGGCGTGGGAGAAGAAGCAAAGCCCGAGTTCCCCTTTCCTCTTTGTAGATCTGGAAGAAATGGGATTAAGGGCTCAGGAGAAGACACTGATTTTCAGGAGAAGCCCAAGGATGCAAAATTTGCAAGACAGAAGAAAGAAGGTGATAGGAGTTCCATTATTTTTTCTTGGGAGTACTGCTTTGCCTTGGGTAACAGACGGTGTAGGAGGGAAGAAGGGACAGAAAATAGGGAGAGGTTAAAGGAGGGACTTTGGGAAATAAGGGAAAGAAAAGCTGAAGAACTAACATTTACAGATCCAAGACAGCATGGCTTAGGGCCTGATTTTCCATTCCCTGCTCTACTTTACTTGGAAAAGAACCTTCTAAACCTTGTCAGGGGCTCTCTGTGTGGGTTTTTCCACCACGGAGGTAATCTATAAACACTTGCCAAAATTCCTCAGTTAAGCCTAATTTAGTTCTTTCTCCCCCCTGCCCCCACCATCTCCCTTAAGAAAAATAATATGGTAGAATTTTCAGGACAGCATGAGACCTAGAGACCAGTCAAAGGATTACTCAGTTGTTCTGCCTTGCCTACACAAAATATAGTACATAGTGTTTGGATTTTACCACCTGGTTTCCACTCTCTGCAGAAAGATCTGTTTATCATCAAATGTCTGAATAGATGTAGAAACACGCACACACACACCTTTCAGAGGGTGGTCACATGGCTTCAGAGAGGAGAGGCTTCTGGACCCATTGTGAGTGCTCTCCTGGGGTAGGACAATTGGTCTCCAAGATGTTAGCCCTAACTGATCCCCTTGTTTAACAGACAGGTTCCCTTCTGCTCTCCCGGCACATGGTAAAGCAGCACGCTGGTGTGGTTTGTGGACAAAATTTTTTCCACATAACTTTGTAATTCTATGGAATCTGAGAAAGTTCCCCCCAGAACCTGGTGTGACTTACCAGAGAACAATAATTTATAGCTATAGTGTGCTAATCCCCCATGTATCCCTAGAGGGAGGAAAAATGTTGATTGTCTGGAAAGTGAAGAGATTTCAGGCCTATGTAGAATCAACCTAGGACTCTCCCTCCCTGCCCCAGGGTCATCTTTAAATGGTCATTCTGGCTGTTCCATAGGAGACCACTGAGATGGTAGCTGCCATAATCCAAGTGAGACATGATAGTGGCTCGACTAGAGTTGTAGTTGGGGAGATAATGAGAAATATTTGGATCCTGGATCCGTTAAAGGTAACATTAAAAGGATTCTAGTGTGGAGTGTGAAATAAATTGATGAGTCCAAGGATGGAGTTTCTACCTTGAGCAACAGGAGGATGGAGTTGTCACTTACTGGATTAGAGAAGATTTGGGAAGAAATGGGTTTGGGGAATTAGACCCTATTGATGCCCTATTCCACCTCTCCTTGGCCAACTTCTGAGTTCACTTGCAGCTTGGCACACAGTTCACCCTCACCCCTCTACTGCCCTGCCTCAGGGACTCCTCCGTTGCCGGGGAACTTATTCAGCCTAGCTAAAGTCCTGGGAAACTCAACCTCCCAGGCATGCCTCTACCAGTGAGGAATGGGAAAGGGGTTATTGGATAAATAAACTAGCTTCTCTCTTCCTGGATGGGACAGTTCTGAGATGCCTTCTACAAGATTCCTCAGAGGGTGTCCAGCTAGGCTGAGCTTCAATTGCCCACAGTAGTAACCTGCTCCTTAAAACACCCTTTATTAACTTTTCTCACTCCTCTTTTTTATTTCCTCTATTTCTTTGCTTACACATCCTGAGATAACCTCCTGTATAAGTTAGCTTTTGCTGCATAACAAACTGCCTCAATTTAATGGCTTAAAACTATTATTTTTGCTCACAATTCTGTGGATCAGCAATTTGGTCTGGACTCAGCTGGGTGACTCTTCTGCTGGCCTTGCTGAGGTCACTTCATGCCTACAATCATCTGTCAGCTTGAATAGTTTAAGATGATTTCTGCTGGTAGATGGTAGATGCTAGTTGTCAGCTGGTTGATTTAAGAGGCTTCAGATTGAGTGGCTCATCTATTCCCCATGCCTTCTCATCCTCCACTAGGATAGACTGGGACTCAGGGCGCCTGGGTGGCTCAGTTGGTTAAGCTTTGGACTCTTGATTTTGGCTCAAGTCATGATCTCACAGTTCATGGGATCAAGCCCCACATTGGGCTCTGTAAGTGCCGATCTCTCTCTGCCCCTCCTCCATGTGTGTGTGTGTGCTCTGTCTCTCAAAATAAATAAACATTGGGAAAAAAATTTTTTTAAAAGATAGACTGGGATTCTTCACATGGCAGTCTCAGGGCAGCGTCCTAAGGGGTCAAAAGTGGATGCCACAAAGCATCATGAGGCCTGGGGTCAGAAGTCTCATGGTGTCACTTCTACTGAATTCTTTTGGTCAAAGCAAGTCACAATGTAGGGCCAGATTCAAAGGGTGAAGTGATAAATCCCACTTCTTAATGGAAGGGACGTCAGAGTCACATTGCAGAGGAGCAGACATACAGGAAGGGATCACGATCATGATCTTTGCAAACAATCTACCCATCTTCCCCACTCCCCAAGTCAGCTACTGCTCTAAGTTCTTGTCTTCAGAGTCCACCCTTTGGGGAATTAAAACTAAGATGGGGTGGGTAGGAATCAAAGGTTTGGACATGCAAAGTTTGAGATGCTTATTGGAGAAATCCAAAGAGAGATTTTGAATTTGCAGTTGGATATATGAGTCTGGAATTCAGAACAGAGGTCTGGCCTAGAGATACTCAGTTTGGGAGTCACTGAAATACACATAAATATTTAAAGTCATGGGACTGGACAAGAGCATATAGGGAACATGTGTAGAGAGAAGAGGTCAGAAGACTGAGTCCTGGGCTACTCCAGTGATGAGAGGTTGAAGAGAGGGTGAGGGGTCAGCAAAGGACGCTGAGAAGGAGCAGCCAGTGGTGTCTTAGAGGCCAAGGAAAGAGTGTTTCCAAAACGAGAGAGAAACAGTGACAGGGAGGAGCTTCCATATACTCTGTATAATGTGTCCTGGGGTCATTGTTTCATATGTGTCAGCATTTTCTATTGTTAAAAAAAAAACCCCACAGGCCCAAAGTGGCATTACTTAGTCTGAGTTCCCACACTGGTACTTAATACATAATCTTTTTTTTTTTTTTAATGTCTATTTATTTTGAGAGACAGAGAACAGGTGCGTGGGCAAGTGGGGGGTGGGGTGCAGAGAGAGAGGGGGAGAGGGAATCCTAAGCAAGCTCCACCCTGTTGGCACAGAGCCCGAGGCAGGGCTCCATCCCATGAAACAAACTGTTAAGATCATCACCTGGGCCGAAATCAAGATGCTTACCCAACTGAGCCACCCAAGCACCCCTGAATACATAATCTAATTGCAATTTCAACCTCCCCCAGAAACACAGTCTTAACCTGTTGGCAGTGGCCAGGAATGTTTCAGCCCCTGCCAGTGAGTCTGCCACCAGGGCCCCTCCATCTCCCAAAGAAGATGAAGTCATCTGCATGATAAGACACCATGCTTTTCCCTCTAAAAAGCAGCCTCTCCTGGAACAGTTCTTTTCTTTTCCAAACATCTTTCTTACCCCCACCCTCTTTCTATAAAAACCAATGCTGTGTAACTCCTTGGAGCATGTCTCTACTCACTAGATGGGATGCTGCCCAATCCATGAATGGTTTAATAAAGCCAATTAGATCTTCAAATTTACTCGGTTGAATTTTGTTACTTAGCAGTATCCATCTTCATTATTTTTATTAACTCACTTATAAGTGAGTTATTTTACAACTCAAAGACAGAGATGAGCAGAACATTTACATTTGGGGGCAGGTATGTAAAGATGGAGTTGAGAAGGAAGCCAAGGAGGGGCAAAGGTCCGCAGATTCAGCACAGTACCGGGTCCTAAATCCAGGAGCTACCATGGGCTCCTGGCTGGCTCAGTCAGAAGAGCAAGTCAGTCTCAATCTTGGGGCTGTGAGTTCAAGCCCCGTGTTGGTGTAGAGATTACTTAAATAAATCAGGAAAAACCTTTAAGAAACAAAGGAAGTGGAGGATCAAACCATTTTAAATTTCACACTTAAGAGAAAACCAGCATTATATTTCTTGTTTACAATTAGTTGGTGATCAGGTATTACCACCACCCACCAAATTTATTCTGCCAAATCCTGTTTGCAATTCATCTTATTTTAAATTAATTTTTGTCAAAGATCTGAATTCATGCCTTTCTTGGCCTGTTTGGGGATAGGATCGAACTTGCAATGTTGGTGTTGTCAGCATCACATTCTACCCAAGTGAGCTAACCAGCCAACTGTGTACCTCATTTTCTTTTATTTTTAAAATTTTTTCAATGTTTACTTATTTTTGAGAGAGAGACAGAGTGTGAGTGGGGGAGGGGCAGAGTGTGAGAGGGGGACGCAGAATCTGAAGCATGGAGCTTCAGATCTGAGCTGTCCAGCACAGAGACCCACACAGGACTCAAACCCACAGACCATGAGATCATAACCTGAGCCGAAGTGGGAGGCTTAACCAACCGAGCCACCCAGGGACCCCTGTACCTCGTTTTCAAGTGGTTTTGTCCTCTTCCTTTGCCTGGAGTAACAATTTACCTTTCCCCTTACATGTCTTCCCAAACCTATTCTTGTCATGCATTTCAGATATATAATAATAATATAATTTGCTGAATAGGACATACCATGCCTAAAAGAAAGAAAGAGCCTACCTTAAATCCTGGGCTCAGAGCATTTTTAGAAAGCTTTCTCCATTATTGGGGCGCCTGGGTGGCTCAGTCGGTTAAGCATCCGACTTCAGCTCAGGTCACCATCTCGCGGTCCGTGAGTTCGAGCCCTGCGTCGGGGCTCTGGGCTGATGGCTCAGAGCCTGGAGCCTGCTTCCGATTCTGTGTCTCCCTCTCTTTTTCCCCTCCCCCGTTCATGCTCTGTCTCTCTCTGTCTCAAAAATAAATAAACGTTAAAAAAACTTTTTTTTAAAAAAGAAAACTTTTTCCATTGTCTGTAAACAATTACTAAGAAGCTTTAAGTACATTTACTGTTAATAAATGAAACTTCAAAATACTTCTTTTGAAAAGACCAGGCAATTTCCCCTCTCCCTCCTTCCAGATGGCAGCAGCCACATGGCTTCCCCACTTCTTTTTTTTTTTTTTTTTTTTTTTAATTTTTTTTTTCAACGTTTATTTATTTTGGGGACAGAGAGAGACAGAGCATGAACGGGGGAGGGGCAGAGAGAGAGGGAGACACAGAATTGGAAACAGGCTCCAGGCTCCGAGCCATCAGCCCAGAGCCTGACGCGGGGCTCGAACTCCCAGACCGCGAGATCGTGACCTGGCTGAAGTCGGACGCTTAACCGACTGCGCCACCCAGGTGCCCCTTCCCCACTTCTTCACAAGTTCTTAGAATCCCCTCCCAAATAAATCCTTGCTCCCAAATCCCTGTCTCAGGCCTTGCTTTTGGGGGAGCCCAAACAGTATCCTTCTGAATACCTGAAACGTCTACCAGTGCTGAGCCCACACTTCACCTGACAACAAACAGTGGTTTCCAGAGGCAGCTGACCCTTCTGTGGCCACATGTGCCCGGAATCTGAACAGCCGTCTCTGGGATAGGCCAAATAGACATCTGGGCTTGCAATCCTGCACATGTAAGACAAAACTAAGGCGAGTTCTCCTTTCCTTTTTACATTTTTTTAAAAAGATTTTACTTCTGGGTGCCTGGGTGGCTCAGTCGGTTAAGCGTCTGACTTCGGCTCAGGTCATGATCTCATGATTCATGAGTTCGAGCCTCGAATCGGGCTCAGCACTGGCAGTGCAGAGCCTGCTTGGGAATCTCTCCCTCCCCTCTCTCTCTGCCCTTCCCCTGCTTGCGCTTTCTCTCTCCCAAAATAAACTTAAAAAAAAAAAAGATTTTATTTTTAACTGATCTCTACACCCAATGTGGGGCTAGAACTTCCAACCCTGAGATCAAGAGTAGCATGTTCTACTGGCTGAGCCAGCCAGGTGCCCCTCATTTTGACATTTTAAAGCAGTGAGAGAAGAGACACAATGAAAAGACACACATTTTACAACTTCAAAACCCATTTGTACAATCTTTGCAGTGCATGTAATCGAAAAGCCAAATAGATAATTAAACAAGAAAACATTCCCTTTCATGAGTGCCTCATATTCTGTCATTTTTTTTTCTAATTTCTTTTTCTTTTCCTGCTCTTTTATTTTCTCAACGTGGGGTTTCAAGAGTTTCATTTCAAGAACTAACTTTCTTTGCTTAATTTTTGTCCTCAGGGCTTTTGTTACTTCATTGGGTTTAGTGCTTTCAGGAGGACATTTAATGCTTCAAGTTCAATTAGCAAGCTCTCCTGGAAGAAAACACAAACCACTGTCATTTCTAAATTAGTTCTACAACCTTAAAAAATTTGATTTCCACAAAAGAATGTGAAAATCATCTTAGATAATTTAGGTAGCAATTTCATCTGACAAACGTGAGATTCAATTCTTTCAAACAAGAAGACGTGAAAGGTAAAATTGCTTTCAGGTGAAAAATACATACCCATGATTTAAACTGTTTAATATCAATTACCCACAAAATCTTCTTTCCCTAGATTTACTTCTAAATAAAATCTGAGAATCAGTATTAAATATTCAAGGCTGCTGGTCTTTTACCTGATTTTAAGGCATGGTTAATTTTCCCATTTCCCAGGTGTTTAAATTGAACATTTCACAATGACAGGGATAGAATAAGACGAACCAACTACTGTCAGAGCCACATCTGAAGCCTACTCATTGTTTTTTTTTTAATTTTTTTTTTATGTTTATTTATTTCTGACAGAGAGAGAGAGAGCATGAGTGGGGGAGGGGCAGAGAGAGAGGGAGACACAGAATCCGAAACAGGCTCCAGGCTCTGAGCTGTCAGCACAGAGCCCGAGGCGGGGCTTGAACTCAGGGACCTTGAGATCATGACCTGAGCCGAAGTCGGAAGCTCAACCGCCTGAGCCACCCAGGTGCCCCTGACGTCGACTCATTGTAAAGTAACGCCGGATTCGTAAACTGGAACTGAAAAATTATGTAAAATTTTAAATAGAACCTCAGCATGCACTTAAATTTAAGTAGCGGTGGCTCCTTCATAAGAATGGTCCTCAATGTGTTTTCAGCCCCTGTGGATCAAAACAGAAACATCTTTCTGGATTGAAATTGATTTCTGAGCCCAGGGTGTATTCTTTTGAGTATCTCAGTAGTGCTACGTATTTCTTTTTTGAGAACGGGTTAATTAAAAAAAAAAACAAAAAACTGACCGAAGTGGAGCACCTGGGTGGCTCAGTCCGTTAAGCATCTGACTCTTGGTTTCTGCTCAGGTCATGATCTCCCAGTTTCCTGAGTTTGAGCCCCATGTCGGGCTCCATGCCGACAGTGTGGAGCCTGCTTGGAATTCTCTGTCTCCCGCTTTCTCTACCCCTCCCCCACTCTGTCTCTCAAAATAAATAAACTTAAAATCTTTTTTTTTCAACATTTATTTATATATTTTTTGGGACAGAGAGAGGCAGAGCATGAACGGGGAAGGGGCAGAGAGAGAGGGAGACACAGAATCAGAAACAGGCTCCAGGCTCTGAGCCATCAGCCCAGAGCCTGACGCGGGGCTCGAACTCACGGACCGCAAGATCGTGACCTGGCTGAAGTCGGACGCTTAACTGACTGCGCCACCCAGGCGCCCCTAAACTTAAAATCTTTTAATAAAAAAAGAAAAAATTCAACTCTATAACAACTTCTCTTCAATGAAATGTAACTCGTGAATAAGATGGGTGATCATACCAGTGGCATTGGCTTAGCAAAAAAAAAAGCCAAAGCAGTAAAAATAATGAGACTGGTGGTGTTCCCGCCTTGCTCGGACACTGCCTCTGAGATGAGTCTGTGGTGCCCAAAGATTTCTGGGCACTGCAGCAGCGTCACTGGCAGCTGCACCTCCCCCAGGACAGTGTCTGTAAGTAGTTTGCCAATTACTGTACCCCTAGTACCTACTCTAGTGACTGGTGCACAGCGGGTGCTTGATAAACACTGGTTGAATGAATAAATAACTGCAAACGTCCACAGTGGTACGAATTCAAAGATCCTGACATTCATTTAGTGCATCTATTTGAAATACTTGTTTTTCAAAATAGTTTCCAAAATTTGAAAGTACAGTAATAATATGATAGTTTATAGGAAATGCCGCAAGCTACGCAATCTAATTTTTATTTATTTTGGCATAATACCCCCTTCTAGATAGAGTCCATTTTTTAAAAATAAAACAGCACTTTTACAGTGATTATTCTGGATAGATAGGGAAGACAATATCACCCCCATTTTAGAGATTAAACATTGGGATGCTAGGCAGTTAAGTAATTTGTTCAACATTCATGTTATTAGTTAGAATGTATTTGGCCACTCATAATAGAAATCCTGTTATACTGACAAATGCCCATTTCTGACCAAACCACTCATGGTGCTGGGGATGGAGGCGGCTGCTCTTAAGGCACCAGGGCTGCACGGGAGGGGCAGGACAAATGCCTAACTAAGACTGGGGTGCTACTGGGATAGAGCAAGGTGAGAATGCATCCTGGGTCAGTACTGTGTCCCCTACGGTCACCAACTGATTCTCAAATCTAGTTCTCTTAAAATCAAATGTAGTTTGTTTTAAGGGAACATGCTATAACAAAGTTACATTTGAGAAGTTCATTTTAAATGTTTTTTTTTTAATTAATTTTTGAGAGAGGGAGAGCCAGTGGGGGAGGGGAGCAGAGAGAGAGGGGGGGACAGAGGATCCAAAGCAGGCTCTGCTCTGACAATAGAGAGCCCCATGCAGGGCTCGAACTCACGAACTGCGAAATCACGACCCGAGCTGAAGTTGAACACTCAACTGACTGAGCTACCCAGGCACCCCAGAAATTCATTTTATAGCAAGTTTTCAGGGATTAGTAAATTTTACCCAGAGAACATGTTAGTAGTTTTATTCTGGTTGAAAGTTCAATTTGATTTATGTATCTTATGTATTTTGATTCAGTTTAATACAGTTCATAAATACAGAGTTGTAGGGAAAATGCAAATTATACAAGTTTTTGTGTGTCATTTCGATTCTGAATTTAAAGTTATGTTACATTCCTATAGTCCTTTTGGTGACACTGCTCTAAGTCCCTTATCAACATTAGTTGAGTCTGCAGAATGTATTCCGGTAATTTTTGAAGTGGTGTTCTTTAATGTTTCCCCACTGAGAAGAATTAATGTGTCCTGTGAGCTTCTACCCTAAGTCCTCCTAAGAAATTCAAGTTCAATAAATATGAGATTTGTGATTAGCATCCTTAAGATACATACTATGGCAGTGTGGCAAACATTGTAAGTGGCTTGCCCAATAGCCATTGTTTTTATTCACAGTACAATTCTATTCTGGGCCCAGTTAAAATACTGAACTCTCAGACTGTCTGGTAGTTGTGGATACCATATAACATGGTTCTGGCCAATTCTCAATTCTATAAACAGTGGACTGGGGACATACCCATTGCCTCTCCCCTCTTCTTCCTGCCTGACTCATGGACATGAGGCTTGACAGTGGAGCAGCCATCTTGCCACCATCAAGATGAGAGAAACATCCTAAGAGTGGAGGACCACGGAGCTAGGAGAAACCTGGGCCCTTAGTGACTTCCTTGAGCAGCTGTAGCAGACTGGACTGCCCACATTTTAACTCTTACCATGTCAAAAACAAATCCCTATTTGGTAAAGCCATTTGTAGTTGGGTGTCTGTTTACATGCATCCAGATGCAGTGCCTGACAGACATATTCAGCATTTCCATTTTTTTCATTCTTTAAAAAAATTTTTTTTAAATGTTTATTTATTTTTGATAGAGAGAGAGAGTGAACGTGTGGGGAGAGGAGAGGGAGAGGGAGAATCCTTACCAGGCTCCACGTTGTCGTGAGATCACGACCTGAGCAGAAATCAAGAGTTGGACGCTTAACCAACTGAGCTGCCCAGGCGTCTCCAGAAATGACTTTCTGTAATACAAGTAGTGGCAATTTAGTGGCCTCAAGGGCCACAATCTTTCCCTAATGTTAAACTATCCTTGAAAAGGTGACTAAAGGGCAGTTGCAGAAGCTGGGCATACATGTAATTCATTTAATTCCAGAAGAGTTGTTTCCTGTGGTGAATATCTCTAATTTCATCATGTATCTACATCTCAAAGGAGGCCGTGTGAGCCCCTGGGGTTGGTGCTACAAAAACTGTCAGGGTATGCAGGTGGGTGCAGATGCACAGGCAGATTGAACGTGCTAATATTTTTTTTATCAGAATTATTATTGTTTTCATTAGTGCTCTGGTTACAACACTGTATAGAATTTTAAAAATTTACACCAGGCCTGGAGTACCTGGGTCGCTCAGTCGGTTCAGCATTTGACTTCTGCTCAGGTCATTTCATGGTTTGTGGGTTCGAGCAACATGTCGGGCTCTGTGCTGACAGCTCAGAGCCTGGAGCCTGCTTGGGATTCTGTGTCTCCCTCTCTCTCTCTGCCCTTCTCCCACTTGTGGTCTCTCTCTCGCGCGCACGCGCAAAAATAAATAAACATTAAACATTTGTTTTAAATTTACACCAGGCCTGTTTTCCCCTAAGTCCAGGTGATTTTAGAGCATGATCTTGTAAAATTCAATTTTTAAAAAAGGAATATATATATATATATATACACATCCACTAAAGCAGAAATGTCCGATTCTTAGAAACAGATATTAACCCTTGCCAAAACTGCCATTAATAGTCTGGGTAGATTTAAAAAAAAAATTGTATCATTAGGACTTCTAAAAAAATGCACTGAGTAATGGAAATAATACTGTGACGTGAGTGGCCTGGCCACAGAGAAAAGTCTTGTGCATAGTAGTGTTTTCTATATAAAGGAAGTCATTTCACATCTTTGCAAGTAACCATATGTTCTATTTGCAATGAATTCTGGAAACAAATTACCCCACAGAGCAAGTCTTTTCTAGTTCCTATCTCCCTAAATAATCTCTAAACAAAGCAAGCAAGCATGGGCTGAGCAGAATCTTTCATGCATCTTTAATATGTCATGATAAACAACAGTACTACTCATTTAAAGACAACACCATTACCAGCCTTTGTAAGTCCAAGCTCCACTCTCACTAGAAGAAACAACCTAGGGGCACCTGGGTGGCTCAGTTGGTTGAGCATCGGACTCTTGATTTCAGCTCAGGTCATAATGATCCCGGGGTTGCGGGCTGAGCCTGTGTCAGGCCCCACATTGGGCCTGGAACCTGCTTGGGATTCTTTCTCTCTCCCTCTGCCCCTCCCTCCCACTTGTGCACTCTCTCTCTAAAATAAAATTTACAAAAATTTAAAAAGGGGTGCCTGGTTGGTTCAGTTGGTTAAGCATCTGACTCTTGATTTCTGCTCAGGTCATAATCTCATGGTTCATGAGTTCGAGTCCTATGTCAGGCTTCGTGCTGCCAGTGCAGAGCCTGCTTGGGATCCTCTCTCCCAATCTCTCTGCCCCTCCCCCACTCTCTCTCAGAATAAACTTAAAAAATAATTAAAAATTAAAAATTAAAAAAAAAAAAAAGAAACAACATAAACTCACCATCCATCTGTAAAACTGAACAGCATACTAAAAACTTACAGCCTGGAAGAAGAAAAGAGTGAGGAGAAAGGTAGATACATAAAACCTCTCTGTTTCTTTTAACTAGATAAAGTTCAGAAAATTTGGCATCACTTATAAATTCTTTGTGGAAACTTGATGTCATTTTTTTCAGCCAAGTCCTAACCAAAAATGTCCCTTATGATCTGGTTCCTGCCCTGCCCATCTCTCTGATCTAATTTCCCACGGTTCCACTGTTACACATTCCACTCCAAAGCCACACTGGCCTTTCTGTGTTCATCTTGCTCCTCTTATACACCAAGTCCTATCCCACTACAGGGCGTTTGTACATGACTATCCCTCTGCTTAAAACACTTTTTCCTCAGATAATCACCAGGCTTGCTCTCTCGCCTCATTCAGACCTTTGTTCAAATTATCACCTCCTCTGAGAAGCCTTCCTAACTCCCATATCTAAAATGGTGCCACCTCACAATCCCGGTCATTCTCTGTCCCTTTATTGTGCTTTTCCCACATAGCATTTATCATTACTAGGCATTAGGTCATATATTTATTTGCTTATTTATTATCTTTCCTCCACTAGAACAGAAGCTCCACAAGTGCAGAGACATCATCTATTTTGTTCACTGCTATATCCTAGGGCCGAGAGGAGTGGCTAGCAAATATCATTCAAAAACATTTACTGACCTGGAGCACCTGGGTGGCTCAGTTGGTTGAGCGACTGACTTCACCTGGGGGGGTCACAATCTCATAGCTCATGAGTTCGAGCCCCGCATCAGGCTCTGTGCTGACAGCTGGGAGCTCGGAGCCTGCTTCAGATTCTGTGTCTCCCTTTCTCTCTGCCCCTCCCCCACTCACATTCTGTCTCTCTCTCAAGAATAAATAAACATTAAGAAAATTTTTAAATAAAAAAAACATTTACTGAACATTTTCTAGATGCTGAGTATATGCTAGTGAACAAAACAGGAAAATCTCTGCCCAATGGAGCTTATATTCATAATAAGTGTGTGGTAAATATTTGTTGAACACATCCTCAGGACTGTAATCAAAATCCACTAAAATAAACATTTTGCCCCAAAAGCTCATTAAAAAAAATTTTTTTTAATGTTTATTTATTTTTGAGAGTGACAGAGAGCTTGAGCAGGGGAGGTGGAGGGGTAGAGAGAGAGAGGGAGACACAGAATCCGAAGCAGGCTCTAGGCTGTGAGCTGTCAGCACAGAGCCCGACATGGGGCTCGAACTCACAAACTATGAGATCATGACCTGAGCTGAAGTCTGATGCTTAACCAACTGAGCCACCCAGGTGCCCCCACCCCCACCCCGTAAGCTCATTATAATGCATGTTAATGAAACCCTAGTCGTATTAGTGCCCCATGGCAGTATACCACAAACTGGCTTAAAACAACACAATTTTATTTTTTCACAGTTCTGGAGGACAGAAGTATGAAATCAGTATCACTGGGCCCAAATCAAGGTGTCAGCAGGGCCTTCTCCCTCTGCAGGCTCCAGCAGAACCCATTCCTTGCCTCTTCCAACTTCTGGGGGCTCCTGGCCTTCCTTGCTTGTGGTGACATCACTCCAGTCTCTGCTTCTGTCTTCATATCACCGTCTCCTCTATGTCTACATCAAATCTGTCTGCCTTTATGGTATAAGGATGCATGTGATGGCATTTGGGGACCACTGGATAATCCAATAATCTCCCCATTTGAAAAAAAATCACATCTGCAAAGACCCTTTTCCTAAATATGATAATATTTGCAGGTTCTAGGGAAAAGACCTCGTATCTTTGGGGGCCATCATTCAGCCTACTGCACTCCTGTTCTTGCAGCTGGAGGGAAATCCTTATCAGGAGAATACCAGGAGGTATCTTTTCCTTTCTGCTTTTGTCTTTTCCCCTCCTTGGAAAACAGTGCTTATTTCTTGAAAACTCAGAAAGACAATGACTCTCTATTTGCCTATGTAACAATAGAATTATATTTTCCAGAGAACCAGTGTAATAGTATTTGTGACTCATTCATGAAAGTGTTTGATTGTCTTCCATCAAGAAACTCCCACAAAATTAAGTTAATGAACAGTGGGGGTGGCAAAGCAATATTTGAGAACAAATTGTTTTATATCTTGTACCATGAGATCCCATCATGATTTGCAGACAGAATATGAAATCCTCACCATTCATCACTTAGAGTCATTATCTCCACATCACAAAAGCAGGCTGTGACCTCAGGGTCCTCTTCAAATGCCAGGGGACAAAGTAGTGTCCAGCTTCCCAGGAAGACCTGGAGGTCTGCAGCCTTTGGTGTGTTTGGGAGCCCCTACAATAAAGGACGAACAGACATCATTAAGCAAATAAGCCCATTTTAATGCAATAATGTCTCTGAAATTTGATTTGGAAGCCCAGAATTTATACTTGCCCTGCTCTTTGGCTTCTGAAAAGGAAGAAAGTATGCCATAAACTTTTTTTTTTCCCTACAACTTTATTTAAAGTATTTTCACTGCTTCTTTAGTGGGAAAAAAATATTCTTAGTGGGATTTATTTCCATAGGGTCAAATTTAATCAGTATGTAAAGTCACACTTATTTTTCATAGTAGTATTTTGCTCTTGTAAAAAAAATCTCATTATTAACTAATACATTCTATTCAGAAAGTCAGGTCTAACAACAACAACAAAAAGATTTGAATGATTCTCATGAATCTTATTTCACTTATAATGAATTCAGGGGACCATCTTAATTTTATTTTTTGCATTAGTATTTTATTTGTTTTGAAAAGTTTTTAAATGTTTATTTGTTTTGAGAGAGAGAGAGCACGAGCAGAGGAGGAGCAGAGAGAGAGGGAGAGAGAGAATCCCTAGCAGGCTCTACTCTGTCAGTGTAGAGCCTTACGCAGGGCTCAAGCTCACAAAACTGGGAGATCATGACCTGGGCCGAGATCAAGAGTCAGACACTTAACTGACCGAGCCACCCAAGGACCCCTATTTATTATTATTTTTTACGATTTTATTTATTTTATTTTATTATTTTTTAAAGATTTGTGTCCTCCCAAGATCAAGATTCACATTTCTACCAACTGAGCCAACCAGGCACCTCTACCACCAAAAGATTTTAAAGAAAGGCAGTGGTGTGCTCAAATCTGCATTTTATAATGATCATTCTAGTGGAAGGAAGAGAATGGGTTGGAGGTTGGCAAGACTGGAGGCAGATGTCTATCAGGATGGGGTGCAAGAGGTGCACGGGACAGTGTAGTTACCTGAATTGGAGCTCAGTGAGGAAGTTGACAGATTTGAAAAATAATTTCCCCTAGCAACATTTTTTTAATTAAAAATTTTTTAAAAATATTTATTATTTATTTATGAAAGAGAGACAGAGACAGAGTGCAAGTAGGGGAGGGGCAGAGAGAGAGAGAGAGAGAGAGAGAGACACGGAATCCGAAGCAGGCTCAAACTCATGAACCTTGAGATCATGACCTGAACTGTGAGATCATGACCTGAGCGGAAGTCGCAGCTTAACCGACTGAGCCACCCAGGCGCCCCTCCCCCAGTAACATTCTTAAAACAAACAAGAAAGTTAAGTGCTTTTGTGTAACCGTGAAAAGTTTGAGTGGTCTGTGGTCAATGAGTTTTCAAATTTCTTGCTTATTAGCCTAATTTTATATCACTAAAGATCAGGCTGGACAAGAGCTTTCTGTAATTTTTATTCCGAAGTCACCTGACATAAGCCTAAATAAGTAAACCTAACCTGCCCACAGAGTATAGAAACATATCGAAGCTGCTCTGATCCTAAAAATGTAGGTATTTGCCCTGGCGCTTCTCTTGGCTCTCAGAACCAGCTGATGAATTCATCTGCTGTTATCCCGGCTCATCCTGCTGCCCACCTCAACACCTCCCATCCCTTGAGATAAAGGGATGGATGCAGGTTGCAGGACACGCTCAGGAATGGAAAGGTCAGAGAACCTACTTCTCCCTGAGTCCAACAACACACATTCCTCTGCCTTCACCTGGGACAAAGAAGTATGGAGCTACTTCTTTGAGGACACGGAATGATTTCCATGCCAGCGTTCAATTGCATTTCTTCTCTTCTCCAGCAGGTGGCAACAAGTAAGTGACAAAACTCCCAAAGAGAACAATTCACAGCCAAAGCCAGAAGGGCACTGGATGCTTAAAATTCTTAACTAAATGCCAACTGTTGAAATATTTAAATTTTGTTCAAATTGGCATAAAATGGAAGGCCTACATAAAGTCCTCGGAATTATAAATAATTGTGGCAGAAGCAAACATCTTAAAATTTTTACAAAAACAATCCTAAATTTGATGGCTTTTTCTATAAAAAGATGATGCTACTGATCCGTATTTCTATATTGTTTTCAATCTTTTCAATCTCTTGCTAGTATGAATAATGCTGCAATAAACATCCTGTATGTATGTGTGTGTGTGTGTGTGTGTGTGTATGCATGCATATGCTCTTGAATGATTATTTATATAAGATCAATTGCTGGAGGTAAAATTGCTGAGTCAAACAGTATGACTATTTGGATTTTAACAGATATTGATTTCCAAATAGTCCCGCCAAAGGTTTGAACCACTAAATGTTCTTGTATAAATACTATTATCAGGCTAAGGCAGTGATTTTCAGACTGTATACTGTGGGAACCCTTTCTTTGAAAGACGTCCGTTTCAGAATCCAGACTGTAAAGCAGAAAAGGAGCTTTGTTTTGGTGGAAGTTGATACAAGGGTGGGAGGCCTGCAGCTCTGCCCCCTTGGCCCTCACCTTAGCCTCTATGGCAGCTCCATGCAGCCTCCTGGAGCACAAAACAATATAGGCAGTTCCTTTCTTTCAGGCAATGTGTCCTCAAATATGTATGACTGGCTGAAAGTAGAACTAACATGACTGAAGACCTAAACGCCACGTGTAAGCCCCTAATAACCCTTGGTTTCTAACACAATTTTCAGTAATTTAGCCCTAGCTCTTGATATGTGTGCTTTCACTGCTTTCTTTTCCTTTACTATGAACGTTTGATTATGGCTAAATTCCTTTAAAAAAAAAAAAATATATATATATATATATTTTTTTTTTTTAAGTAATCTCTACACCCAGTGTGGGGCTTGAACTCACAACCCTGAGGTCATGAGTTGCATGCTCTACCAACTAAGCAAGCCAAGTGCCCCAATTATGGCTAAGTTCTGTTCTTTTTATTTTATTTTCAATTGTTTAATTTTTTAAAATGTTTATTTTTGAAAGAGAGAGAGAGAGAGAGACAGAGCACAAGCGGGGGATGGGCAGAGAGAGAGGGAGACACAGAATCCAAAGCAGGCTCTAGGCTCTGAGCTGTCAGCACAGAGCCTGAAGTGGGGCTGAAACTTATGAGCAATGAGATCATGACCTGAGTTGAAGTGGGACGTGTAACTGACTGAACCACCCAGATGCCCCAGTTCTGTTCCTTTCTGATAGTCAAATGATTTCCATCCTTGTTGTAATCATACTAAGCACATGAAACCTAAACTTGCTGTCACTGGGATCAGTGCTTTTATTATTTTTTTCCTCTTCATTTTATTTATTTATTTATTTACTTATTTATTTGAGAGGGAGTGTGTGTGCACTCATGCACATGAGTGGGGAAGGGGGAGAGGGAGAGAGAGAATCCCAAGCAGGCTCCACGCTCAGTGAAGAGCCCGTCACAGGGCTCCATCTTTTGACTCTGAGATCATGAGCTGAGCAGAAATCCAGAGTCACGTGATTAACCAACTGAGCCACTCAGGTGCCCCTGTTTCTCTTCATTTTAGTAAGAGAAGAGCAAGATGCAATAAAATACTCAAATAATTACACAAACTCATCAACAAACGTAGTGACCGCAACTGTCAAAACGGAGATGAAGCTCTTGGCTGTCTTGCCATATAACATTTCAAAATATTAATTCATTAACTGACATTTAAGAACCTGAACCGAAGGGAAGGTGGGTTGGGGTACAATACATAGAAATAGGGTACAATACATAGAAATACATAGGTGGGTTGGGGTATGATTCATAGAAAGACGGGTGATAAAAATGTGAAGATCTGCCTACGTATTAAATGATAAAAATGTAAAGATCCCTTATTCAGGGGTTTCGAAGCCTAGTTTCACTGTTTTCTGAACAGATTTAACAAATCTATGTGCCCAGGCAAACGACGAAAGAAGAGTGTGCCGGGGAAGAATACAGAGATGTCTGCTGAGGCTGAGCAGTCATTAGTACTGGTCCTTTCTGAGAAGCAGACATCCCGCTCAGAGCTCTCTGAGAGAGTGTGTGTGAGATTCCTCTAAATAGAGGCCTCTGCTTCCCCTGCCTTCCCAAGAGAATGCTCATCTCTCTCTCTCTCTCTTTTTTTTTTCCTGTACATCTTTTCACTTTTATTCTCATTTTTGTCAGATTGAAACCATCCAAGGTTTATTTCAAGGTTGCTTCACATAGGCATAATTAGGCTTATTATTTTGAGCCAACCAGGTATTGTCCCCCTTTTCACAATTATATAATGCTTCTTGAAAGCATCCAGAAATCCTGGCTCTTAGAGACAAGGATGGAACACATTCAACCATCTAAAAGAAGCAGATCTCTAGCCTCAATCAGAAGCTTATTGTGAAGGAAGAAACAACTCAGTAAAAACACACAGAATGCTAGAATGATTTTATTCATTGAGTCAACAAATACGCGAGGCCCCAGGAAGCAATGTGCTAGTTGCTAAGAGAGTACAAAATGTACAAACCGCGGTCACTACCCTGAGCCTATGATCTCACCAGGGCAACTAGGCATACACACCCAAGAAGTTACATGATCATAAGGTAGTTTTTGAATAAAATGTGAAATGGGTGGTACAGATTATGGTTGCTGTGGGAGAGCCACCCTTTCACAGTCTCAGTTTATTGGCCCCCTTAGAGGTTCACATGCCCTCGTTCCTGGTCTAGCCACTTTAATTACATCCGCTTTTCTGAATCCTTTGCCCACTTGATCTTTCATATCTGCCTTATCAAGCCTCAATCCTGGGTAAATTCTACTATCTGCTTTCTCAGCTTACTCTCCCCGGGTGCTAAGCATTGCTAGAAAGAATGATGTCTTTGCTTTCCCTGATTCTCAATGTGGTATCTCACAGTTGTTTTCCCAATTTGTCCTACTCTCCTGGAGCTCCTGGTCCCGGAGGCTTCTTCATCTCAGCAGGTGACATGACCTCCTGTGTAGGAATCAAAGATGTCTGGCTTGATTTCACTTTCCATCCTTCCGATCTGAAAATTTTTTCTGATCCTCACTCGTCCTTTCCAAAAATAACTTCTCCATCCTTTCCTGGTGATCCTCTCCCCTACAGACTTCCTCCAGAATTTGACCTAACCATGATTTTCCCTCTCCTGCAGGATCTGCAGTCTCTCAGCCTCTACTGGCTTCTTCTCAACGCACAAACATGTTCAAGACTGCCCTATTCTCTCCCCTCCTGCATTTGTTAGTGATTGCACAACAAATTACCTCAAAATTTAACAGATTAAAACAACAAACACTTGCCTCACAGTTTCTGTAGGTCAGGAATATCGGGGCGCCTAGGTGGCTCAGTCGGTTAAGTGTCTGACTCTTGGTTTTGGCTCACGGTTCATGAGACCGAGCCCCGCATTGGGTTCTGTGGTAACAGCGCAGAGTCTGGTTGGGATTCTTTGTCTCCCTCTCTCTCTGCCCCTCCCCTGCTTGTACTGTATCTATCTCTCTCAAAGTAAATAAACATTACAAAAAAAAAAAAAAAGATCAGCTTACTTGGTCATTCTGGGTCTGGGTCTCTCATGTAGATACAGTAAAGATGTCAGCCAGAGTTTGGCTTGGGGCTGCAGAATCCACTTCCAAGGTTGAGTTTCCTCACAACATGGCAGCTGGCTTCCCCTAGAGCAAGTGATCCCAGAAGGCAAGAAAGAAGCCCCAGTGCATTTTAGGACCTGAGTCTCAGAAGTGGCATACTGTCACATCTGCCTTATTCAGTTTACTAGAAGTGAGTCACCAAGTCCAGCCCACACTCAAAGGAGCAGAATTATTTCCACCTCCCAAAGAAAGGAATATCAAAAAAGTTGTGGACTTATTGTAAACCTATCACATCTCTCAAATAAGCCATTTTTTAAGCCTGCTAGTTCTTCAAGCTACTTCACTGCTTCCTTACTCCTTTCAGTGTCATGTTTCTCCAAGCAGCGATCTGTTCCCTTCCCTTTCTGTCTCACCACCCAATATTCAACTATTGACAGTCCAGATGATTATTGGCTAACTGAACACTGCTGCTGTTGGGCATAATATCTGAATTAGCGTGGCATACAAGGCCACACAACACCTAGCCACAGCCTACCTTTTTATTTCATCTCCCCCAGTTTCCCTTCCACCTCAGTGGGGTGGAGTTCTCATCATCATTCTCCAAACATGCCCTCTGCTTCCCATTTCCGTGCTTTTGCTCAGATGGTTTCTCTCACTAGAAAGGTCCTCTCCTCACTTTCTCATTGTTCAAGACACAGTTTAAATGCCTTGTCATCCAGGAAGATTTCCTTGCTCTTCCCGTCCTTCCTCTCTATTCCCAGAGCACATTGTCATTCCATTTTACACAATTGTGTTGGTACACATCTTTGTATTCCTTTCAGCACCCCAACAATACCTGGTTCATACTAAGTCCTTAATCTTTTTTGAATGAACAAATTTACCTAAATCATTAAGATTTAATTTTACTCTTATCAAAAGGCAAATTAAAGTCCCTATAATCTCTAACTCTATTAGGCTAACATAACATATTGAGCTAAGGGAAATTGCAGAATGGTCTCTGCTAAAGAGGAATAGTCTTCTTTTCTACTATTCGAACAATTTTAATGGAGTGACTCAAATTAAATCACGATTATTCTCCAAAAAGGTTTGCTTCTGAGATATGTTTGCATATAGTATTTTTACAATTCCTGGTCAACACGAAATTTCCATGGAAACAGATCACACACACTGGAGAAGAAAAGAATTGAATTGTGTTTGAGCTGCATTTTGTCATCTCCATGGAGCTATTTGTGCTAAATATTTGAGTGCGTAGGGAAACTATAATTTAAAATCACCAAGTAAAGACATAATATTTAATGCTTTTTAAAAATGATAATATCTGCTACTGGTTTTAAAGATTTTTGTTAATATGTGGAGATAATATAAAAAGAAGGTTCGAGTATTTCTTAAATCATACGTTAATATCAGATAAAATACCCTTTTGCCTCTTTGCTAGTGCAGAAAAGGGGAGACATTAAATGCTTAGCTTGGAAAGGGTGACATCGCTGGTTTTGGTCAATAGATAAAATAATTTCTAGCAATGATCTATCTAACAATTTTAATTCTGATATGACTTATCAAATAGAGACAATTTAAAATATACATATAGAAACTAAAAGACAAAAATAATTTTCACTCACCAAATAGTACTGTAACCCTTTATGATTTGAGAAATGTATTCTTTTTCTAAGCACTATAAAAACCTACCCAGGAACTTAAAATCACTAGAAATACTATATCTTGAAGAGTATCTTTTTCTAATCTGTCTTTGGAATATAAATCTGTCTTCCTACATCAAAATTATTAGAAATTTATTCAAACAACTAAAAATGTTCAAGAGGAATCAGAAACATCTCAGCATTTTCTTTACGTTTTCATTCAACATCACCTGTTGGCTTTTAGTTTCATATTTCAGTAAGTATAATCAGAACAAACATAGCAGAAAAAAGGAAAGAATTACAAAAGCTGTACATCCTGTTCATTAAAAATGTGCACATAGGCTATTCATATGAAGAAATGACATCACACTTCACACATCACTTGCTCCACAATTACAACAAGTTTTGGGTTTTTTTTGTTTGTTTTTTCCTTAAAAAAATTTTTTTAATATTTATTTTTGAGAAAGAGAGAGAGAGAGAGATGGAGTGCAAGCGGGGGAGGGGCAGAGAGACACACACACACACAGAATCTGAAGCCGGCTCCACACTCTGAGCTGCCAGCACACAGCCCGATGCGGGGCTCGAACTCACGAACCATGAGATCATGCATGACCTGAGCTGAAGTCTGATGCTTAACTGACTGAGCTACCCAGGTGCCCCACAAGTGTTGGTTTTTAATGTTAATGAAAGAATGTATTGGTAGAAGGCAGTTTTAATGTATTAGTAACACACTTAGCTTGTTCTTTATAGATCAACTCTCTACGCCAAAATGTGTCTTACAAAAAAAGACCACGTCTCTTACTTTGCCAGGGACAAAGACTGTGAACAAGCAAAAAACGTAAAAAGTCAAAAAAGCAACAGAAAGCTGTCAATGGATTATCCCTTCCACGTAGCCAGTTTTAATTATTTTCTGATAGTTATGCTCCAGCGGAAATTTGAATGAAGCCTCTACCTAGTCGTCTGAGGGATAATAACCCCCTCGGATAGGTTTGCTTCAAGCAAACTGTCTCCAGTTGGGGGAGGGCCAGCTTCCAGGGCTATGATTCTGTTTCCTCACAGGCCTGGAGGACTGCCTACACCTCCAACTACATTACTGGCAACTGTGCTTACAGGCCGAGGAGCTCTAGCTATAGGCTTTGTCCTCCTTATAGGATCCAGCTTTCCTTTTCTGGGGCGGCTGTAGCTTTGACTGGAATAAAAGGCAGCTGAGAGGTGATTATACGTTGACTCTTCCACAGGGGGTGTGACTTCAGTGGATGGAGGGCCACATGCCCAAAAGAAAGGTAAGCCTAAAATCCAGGGTGTGATAATGGAGGCAAAAAAAATGGTGAAAATGCCTGGAAATTGACATTTTGATGAAATTTAATGAGAATATACACACCGTAGATAATCTATTTTTCCCTTCAGATTTATTCTGCAACCTACTCTGTGCCCTGAGAGGTTGACCCAAATGAACTGCAGCACTGGGCCGGTTTGGGTTCAGAGAATGTGGAGGGGGCTGCTCCTCGGAGGAAATTGGTAAGAGAGGAAGGATGTTTATTTCCCTGGCTCCCTCCCTGCCACATTGCCGTAGGTTGACTGTTTCCCTTCGCCAAAATTACGGCTCCTGTTAGGTGCCCTCACCACGAAGCTCACCCTCAAGGGTTCAGCAAGCATTCCTTCCCCTTGCCCTTTCAAGCCTAAGTGTGGAAATTACTCCCCACTGTTACAAGCCTTGGGGCACTACAACATCCCTTCTTTTTCTCCCTAAATCTTGCCTTTATAAATAACCCCTTTATTAAACTCTCCTTAATTACTCAGTTTCATGGTGCCATCTGCTTCCTGGATCCTGACTGATACAGATGGTATTGATTTTCAACAAGAAATTTCAGAAACATAATTCTACATTGCAATTTGGCTATACAATAACATTCGTATTATGGGCACATTTCCTTGTTCAGGCATATTTTATGACTAAAGCCTTCCTAAGCCTCCAAGCTCATCCTTGAAGTACACTGCTTTCTCTCTCTGCACAAGTGAGAGGGATTTAGAACAGTCCTACCTTCCATTCTGAGAATGAACCAAGACTCTGGGCATATTCATGAACAAGGAGTCTGTAGCTTTCCCTCAAGTTGTGGCCAATCTGACTAACCTTCAGTCCTGTTTATTTGTTTTCAAATTAGGCTCCCTGCTGGAACTAGAGCCTGACCTTGAATCCCAGCCTTGTAATTCTGGCCAATACTTTCCCTAGACATTTGATTCCCGCCCCCCCCCCCCCCCCCACCATTGTCTTTCAGCTGGCTGCTTCCTATGTCACCAAGATGGACCTTCTTGTCACTATGTCTTTGGCCTGCTCCTGAACCTAAAAATAGTCTGACTCAAAAATCTCTTCTGTTATACTACCCCTGTCCCTTGGATACGAGTCATATTCACTGATTCTCCTAGAATCTCCTATTTGGACTTCTGGCGCCTCCTTGGAGGCTATGCCTGTTGAGTGTATATTCATCACCTGGCTCTCATGCCTCCAACATGCACTATGGAAGTGGGATTCTGGAGTAGTTCATGGCCACACTTACATCACTCATGATCAACACAGACTGAAGGGGAATGGACAATTCAGTGTTAAAAATAGAGAGTAGCACAAAGCAAGAACCAAGAAATGTGCTTTTAGCAAAGATACTAAGGATAATGCATTCTAAGCAACCAATACACATATTGCTCAGTTTATTAATGAATTGGCATTTTGATTTACAAGCCAGCCCTTATAAGTCAATTCCCTAAGGCTTAATCACCTTAGATAAACTTCAAACTAAGGAATTTAAAAGCCTGAGGATCAAGATCCAGAAAAGGGAGTAATAATTCTTGGACTCCAATGTAAAGACTCTGCCAAGGAACAATCTTAAATGTCCAAAAATAGGGGAGAAAGTTTAAAATTATGGTATTAATAACAGCTACTTTGTGGGACACCTACATATGTCACTTTATTTAACTCTTAACAATCCTGAAATTTTGGTATTTTACTAATGACCAAGACTGAGAAAGGTTAACTGCCTTTAGTCATACTGCTAGTATTTGAGGAACTGGAATTTGAATTCAGGCTTGTTTAAAAGCTCCTTCTTCTATGTTCTGCTAATACATCAATATGATAGAATATTGGCTTGCCTGTAAAATAACAAATATGATGACTCTATCAATATAGAAACTGTATATGAAAAACATAAATGCAATATAATATAAAAACATACATATTCAATGACCTTAAAATCATTTACAAAAGGGAAGTCAAAAATTAAAATAGTTGCTACTTTAAAAGAATTTTTTTAATGTTTATTTATTTTTGAGAAAGAGAGAGAGAGAGCTCGGATTAAGGACAGAGAGAGAGGGAGACAGAGGATCCACCCCAAGAGTGGAGAGCCCAATGTAGGCTCGAACTCACAAACCATAAGATCATGACCTGAGCCAAAGTCGGTTGCTTAATTGACTGAGCCACCCAGGTGCCCCTAAGTAGTTGCTACCTTAAAGCAATGGGATTATGTTTTGATAAATTTATACCTAAGTATTTCATTTTTTTGGAGCTATGAAAAATATTATTTAGCAGTTTTTGGTTTTCAATTATTAGTATATAGTAACACAATTGATTTTTGTGTGTTGACCTTGTATCCTGCAATCTTGCTAAACTTAGTTATTAGTTCTAGATTTTCTTTTTTGGGAGTAGATTCCTTGGAGTTTTCTTTGTAGACAATCATGTCACCCGCAAATAGGGAAGATCTTATTTCTTCCTTTCCAATCTGTGTATGCCTTTTATTCTTTTTTCTTACTTCCACTGGCTAGGACTTCTGGTATGTTTTTGAATAGGAGTAGTGAGATGGCCAGCTTTGACTTGTTCTCCTTCTTAGGAGGAACCACGCAGCCTTTCACCATTAAGTACAGTGTTAGCTGTAGGGTTTTTGAAGATGCTTTTATGTTGAGGAAAGTCCCTTCTATTCCTAGTTTGCTGAGAGGCTTTTTGTTTTTTTGTTTTTAATTTGTTTTGTTTTGTTTGTTTTTCTAGAGAGGTTTTTTTTTTTTAATCATGAATTGATGCTTAATGTTGCAAATTTTTTCTGCATCAATTAATATAGTCAAGTGATTTTTTTCTTCTGTAGGCTGTTAAACTGATTATATTAATTTTCTAATATTAAACAAGCTTTGCATTCTCAGAATAAACTCCAGTTGGTCAAGCTATGTTATTCTGTTTTTATATTACTAGATTCAATTTTCTTTTCTTTTGTAAGATCCACGTCCGCGTGGGGCTTGAACTGATAACCCTGGTATCAAATGTCACATGCTCTACCAACAGAGTCAGCCAGACGCCCCTATGGGATTCAGTTTTCAAGTATTTTATTGAAGATTTTTCCATGTTCATGAGGGACATTGATAGATAGTTTTCTTTTCTTGTAGTGATTTGGGTTTTACTACCATGGTAATGGTATTTATATCTCCTTTGTTCTTGTTGATTTTCTGTTTGCTACTTTATTATGAAGAGTATTGAAGTCCCCAACTATAATTGTGGATTTGTATATTCTCCTTCACTTCTGACAGATTTTGCTTTATGTATTTTGAAACACTTTGGTTAGATGCGTAAACAATTAGAATTCTTATGCCCTCTTAATGAACTGACTCCTCTATTGCTATGAAATGACCTTCTTTATCCCTGGTCATTTTCTTTGCTGTGAATCCTACCTGTCTGATATACCCATTCCAGTTTTCTTTTGATTAGAAATTTTCAAAGTATGTCTTTTTTCATTTTTAAACATTTAATCTCTAGATCATATTTGAGGTAAGTTTCTCATATACAGCAGATGTTTTTGTTGTAGTTTTATTTTTTGTCCATTTTGACAAATCTCTCATATTTTGTTGCCTCAAATTCCATTTTAGCCAAGGAAATCCTAGGCACTGATTTGCTTAAGCCTGGCAATTATTGTGACAAAAGGGATAAAATAACCTGATTGGATAACAAATCAGAGAACAAATCAATAGGTAGAATTGTGTCTCCCTTATCCCATAATCACATGGCTGCTACACCGCTGGGGAGACACACAACGTCCAGGACAAGCTTCAACTAACGCAACACTAGAAACATTTAGCATTTATAAAGTTGACTCCTTAAATGATACCAGCTGACTTTGTATCCCAAGAGAAAAACAAAAGTTCTAGAGAAGGGAAATTGTTCTCCCATACAAAAATGTTTTAACAGATATTTTTGCTGAGATAATATCTCAAGGACAGGCTGGCACAAAATTAACTCTTGTATTCACACAACAATAGCAGTTGTATCTCTTGATATTATTTTATTTGCCATATCCTGAGGCTGAAGACAGCAAATAATTCGGGCAAAGCATTAGTGCTGAAGTAAGGTGAGGTGTGATTTTAAGCGGTCTCATCTACAACTGCGGTCTTTATGTGTAGATTCTGTAGTATTGTCTCATACTTGGTGCTCTTTTTTATGGTGCCCCTCCCACAGGAGAGATCATATCCCCATCCTGCTGAAATCAGGCAGTGATATGATTTGCTTTGACTAGTGAAATGTGGGTGAACAGGACACAGTCAATTTACAGGAGGAAGTTTTAAGAGCCAGTGGCTCATGTTGTTCTCTTTTTTCTCTGCCATGTAGTATGAGTAAAGAACAAATCTGTAAGTCCCTGAGATCTGTTACTACAGAATAATTAGCCTATCTTTTTTTTTTTTTAAGTTTACTTATTTTTGAAAGAGAGAGAGCGAGACAGAGTGTGAGTTGGGGAGGGGCAGAGAGAGGGAGACACAGAATCCAAAGCAGGCTCCAGGCTCTGAGCTGTCAGCTCAGATATTTTTTACATATGCTTTACTGCCTTCAAAATTTACCAAGTCTTGTCTCTCTCCTGCTTCCATGTTTCTGTGCTTAATTTCTCCCTTTTTATACCTTTACACTGCACCACAATCCTGTCCTTGAGAATTTGTGTTTTTTAAAATATTCATTTATTTATTTATTTTTGAGAGACAGAGAGAGAGAGAGGGAGAGAGACAGAAGCCCAAGGAAGCTCTGTGCTGTCAGCACAGAGCCTGATTTGGGACTTGATCTCACAAAGATGAGATCATGACCTGAGCTGAAATCAAGAGTCAGACACTCAACTGACTGAGCCACCCAGGCGCCCTGATAATTTGTTTTTATTTTTTATTTATTTACTGTTTTAACTGTCCTTGAGAATTTGCACCAACAAAGAGCAGAGAAAGAGTTAACTAACCTGGAGGCTTGAAGGATTTTCCTCTGGTCCTGTAAAGTTCGGGTGGTTTTTATTTATTTATTTTTTTATTTAAAAAAAAATTTTTTTTTTAACCTTTATTTATTTATTTTTTTTGACACAGACAACGGACGGGAGAGAGTCAGAGAGAGCGGCAGGCACAGAATCCGAAACAGGCTCCGAGCGACGGGCACAGAGCCTGACGTGGGGCTCGAACCCACAGACTGCGAGATTTCGACCTGAGATACAGTGAGACGCGTAACCAACTGAGCCACCCAGGTGCCCCATTCGGGTGGTTTTTAAAAGAATCTTAGGCCTACCACCATTTAGACAGAAAACTAGAATCCTGAGAATTAAACATTTCATATAATGTTCACATTTAACTAGCTTTATAAATCCTTATCCTTAGCTAGCTTTTTATTATTGACTTTATAGTAAATGTTTAATACAAATTTAAGGCAATTTAAGTGATATAACCCCAACAATTTAATTCTATTCTCTATAACAATAATACTAATATAAAGTTTAAAATGAAGGCTTTGGGGTCTTGGGTGGCTCAATCAGTTAAGTGTCCAAGTTTGGCTCAGGTCATGATCTCACAGTTCGTGAGTTCGAGCCCCTGCTTTGGACTCTCTGTCTCTCTCTGTCTCTCTCTCTGCCCCTGCCCCCCTCAAAAATAAATAAAAAATAAAACATTTAACAAAAAAATTAAAATAAAATGAAGGCTTAAATTTTTTTTTAACACTCTGGTCACTTGCAGAAAGAGAATGTCAACAATTAAACCTTAAATTTTCTTCCAAGCTCATAAGGAGTAAAATCCGCATGCATCCCATATCACTTTCTGAGTTTATTGAAAGTAAAGATTTCTGCGTAGCTCTCCTAGAGATTCTGATTCAGTATGTAGTTGGAAACTACTGCATTAAATGGTAGTGAATCCCTACTGTAACTGGAACAGAAATGTTTCATCCTCAACCCGCAAAAGCTGTACTTCCCTTTTAAGTATTAACTAGGAATTCTGGAACAGCTGATGCAATGGACTGAATGTCCCCCCAAATTTCGTATTTTGAAGCTCTAATCCCCAATATGATGGCATTTGGAGGTGGGCCTTTGGGAGGTAATTAAGTTTAGATGAGATCATGAGGGCAAGAGTCCCCATTATAGGATTAGTGTCCTTATAAGAGGAAGAAGCTGGCGCTTACTGTCTCTACAATGTGAGGACACAGTGAAAAGACTGCTATTTGCAAATGAGGAAGAGGGCTCTCACCAGACACAGAATTTGCCAGCACCTTGATCTTGGACATCCAGCCTCCAGAACAGTGAGAAATAAGTGTTGTGTAAATATGGCATTAACCTTAATAAAACTGCCAGTTATTTTACCCCCAAAAGATGGGTTTACTTGGGAAGAGTGGAGAACTGTAATCCAGGAGAGCCAAGCAGAGGCAAAACTGTAGGCAAGTCCTGAGAACAAAGGAAAGGTGTATTTTTTCATGGAGAGAAGAGGTCAGTTGGGACGGCTGTTATAAACTAAAAGTCCATTGGAGTAAATTGGGAGTTTGAAATATAGTGGCTTCTCATTGGCTGAGCTATTGCTGGGGGTGGAGAAGGAACACATCTCTTCCTCCCTTCGTTCTCTTCTTTCCTACTAAAGGAGTGTCTTTCATTATGTTAAAATAGTAACTATTGAACCTCACCTAAGGGTGGGGGCTGGTAGCCAGGAGAATAGCTATGTGCTTAGAAGGTTGGAACTTTCAGTCCTACTCCCCTGACTTCCTGGGAGGTGAGAGGGGCTGGAAGCTGATTTCATCACCAGTGGTCAATGATTAATCAATCATGCCTATGTAATGAAGCCTCAATAAAGACCCAAAGGATGGGGTTTAGAAAGCTTCTAGGTTGGGGAACTTTCATGTGCCACTGTGCCAGGCCCAAATTCCACAAGGACAGATGCTCCTTTGTTTGGGAAATGCATCTGATTTATAGCCAGTCAGTCAGAAGTACAGGTAATAACATAGGTTTGTGATTGGCATCTGAAATAGAGGTCAGTCTTATAAGACCGAGCCCTTAATGTGTGGAATCTGCTATCTGTGAGTGGATAGAGTCAGAATTGAGTTAAATTGTAGGATGAATATTTGTGTCCCCCAAATCAAAATGTTGAAGCCCTGACCACCAACATGGCTGTTAAAGATAGGGCTTTTATGGAAGTAATTAAGGTTAAATAATGTCATAAGAGTGGGGCTCCGATCCAATAGGATGATAGGAAAGATAGGGTTCAGTAGACAGAGAGGAAAAGATTAGGACCTGAGGTCCCTAGGTGGGGAAATACACCTATTTTGGAAGAATGCTGGGAGTGTCTGGCCACAGCAAACCCCTTTAGTTGTAAGGTTCCTCTTAAGAATGTAACAGAACCCACAGAATTCCCTTAAGGTTTCCCTTGGGAATTTGACTAAAGACCTAACTAAAAATAAATAGTAGACCATAAAACCTGTGACCCACAAGGAATGATATGGCCATAGACCACCCCTCATACAATGGAAACGAGCCGATCAGGAATGGACAACCCAACACCCAGAGCTATAAAGCCAATGAGGGTAGGACCTGAGAAGGAATGAGGGAAAAGGGAAAGGGGGGGGGGGGCAACCAGAACCTTATAAAACAAGCACCTTTGCCTGTAGTCCTCGGGCATTCACTTTTGAATGTCCTCTCTCTGTAAGGAGTTTTTCTACGGTTCTTCCTTTCTAATTTTATACTCTAGTAAACTTTTGCCTGCTGCTCATTTTGTGTCCACCTCTTCATTCTTCAAAGCAGAGAGACAATGGAATCCGGGTCTTGTGGTCAAAAATCCTGCAATAATAAGATTAGTGTCCTTAGAAGAGCAAGAGACTTCAGAGAGCTCATTCTCTTTCTTCCCATACCATATGAGGACACAGCAAAAAGGTGGCCATCCACACACCAGGATAAGAGTTCTCACCAGAAAGTTACCATGCTGGTTCCCTGCTCCAGGACTTCCAGCTTCCAGAACTGAGGGGAAATAAATTTTAAGCCATCCAATACAGATTTTAGTACCAAGAACTGATATATTGCTGCTGTAACAACCTAAAAATATAGAAGTGGCTTTGAAACTGGGCTATGGGGAGAGGCCAGAAGAGTTTTGAGGTACATGGTTACAAAAAGGCTAGATTGTCATGAAAGGACTTTTGGTAGAAATACATATGTTAAATAAAGGTGGTTATGGCCAGAGCTTAGAAAGAAAACAAAGGAGCTGGAGAGAAAGCCTCCATCTTCTTAGAGAGTAAATGAATAGTCACGAACAGAATGTTAGTAGAAATACGAATGTCAAAGGCCACTCTGTTGAGGGCTCAGAAACGAAGAACAGATATTGGAAAATGGAAAAACGGTGATTCCTGTTATAAAGTAGCAAAGAACTTGGCTGAATTCTAGTGCTCTAGAATTGGCTGAATTCTTGGTGTCCTCCAGTGTTTTGTGGAAGACAGAACTAGTGAAGACAGAAATTCGATATTTGGCTGAGGAGATTTTGTAGCAAAATGTTAAAGGTGTAGCCTGGGTCTTCCTGAATACTACTAGTGAAGGGTGAGAAGAGAGAGGTAAATCAAAGAAGGAATTGTGAAACAAAAAAGAACCAGAACTTAAAGCTTTGGAAAATTCTCAGCCTATCCATGTTGCAAAATAGGAGAAGGCTTGTTCTGAAGAGAACACTAAAGGTGTGGCTGACCGACCATCTGGTAAAGAGATTAAGATGGGTGTGAACCTTGAATTTAATCAGCCACCTCAACAGACAGCCAGAAACAGAGATGGGATTATATCACCAGAAACAGTGCCAGTTTGACCTAATGGGGATAAAAAAAAGGAGGAAATGAAGGAAGACTGCTGGGCTTCTCGTATTCTACAAAGCTAAATAATAGAGCTATTCTGCTGTGAGCCTGGTTTATCCTTCAAGAAAAAGGAAGGATGACCCTGAAGGTAGTTCAGAGTTCAGCAGGGCTTCTGTACCCACCATAGGCCCAGAGTACAAATTTTCTTCCTCCTAGGTTTCAGAGGGTGGTGTCCTCGTAGAGCAGCAGAGCATTGGACCAAAAAGGATTATTCTCAAGCCTTAAGAGCTAATGGAATTATATAAAATAAATAAATTCTGGGAATGTAATATACAGCATAGTGACTATACAGAATTGTATATTGGATAGATACTGAATCGGTAGATCTTAAAAGTTCTCATCACAAGGAAAAGAAATTGTAGCTATGTATGGTGATAGGTGTTAACTAAACTTATCGTGATTATCATTTTGCAACATATACATATATCATATCATGTTATATGCCTAAAACTAATACAATGTTAAATGTTAATTATATTTCAATTTAAAAAATCTGTTTTAGGGGCGCTTGGGTGGCTCAGTCGGTTAAGCATCCGACTTTGGCTCAGGTCATGATCTCACAGTTTGTGGTTCAAGCCCTGCGTCGGGCTCTGTGCTGACAGCTCAGAGCCTGGAGCCTGCTTCAGATTCTGTGTCTCCCCCTGTCTCTGCCCCTCTCCTGCTCATGCTCTGTCTCTCTCTGTCTCAAAAATAAATAAAAACATTTAAAAAAATTTAAAAATCTGTTTTAATTAAAAATAAGATCTAAAGGGATTTGTCTTGCTAGGTTTTAGACTTGCTTAGGACTCACCAACCCCCTTTCTTCTTTCCTTTTTCTCCCTTTTGGAATGAGATGTCTATCTGTCCCATTATTATACTTTGGAAGTGAAAAACTGGGTTTCATAGATTCACAGCTGGAGAGACATTCTGCCTCAGGATGAATCATACCTCTTGAGTCTTACCAATATCTGATTTAGGTGATATTTAAATGAAACTTTGTACTTTAGATTTTAGAGTTGATGCTGAAACAAGTTAAGATTTTTGGGGCTGTTGGAATGGACTGAAGGTTTTTGCATGCCAGAAGGACGTGAATTTGGGGAGGCTAGTGGCAGACTGATGTAATAACTATCAAATTGGTTTAGGGCAAGAGAATATTAAAAGATGAGAGAAAAAAAATGTAGATATCTAGAATTCTGAGCTCAGATTGCTCTGTATCTTTAAGTTCTGAACCCACATGGAAGACACTCAAACTTGCAACAACAGACAATGCATTATGGGTATGGTTTATGGAGGTATACTGATGAACTGTAATCAGAACCCAAATTCAAAAAGTCTTGGACCCTAATATCATTGGATAGAAGAGCATCTACTCTACAGCCTATTCAAGTGGGATATGTGGGTTGCTCTGATCAGATGGGGGCCACCACATGGACAACACCAAATATGGGGCACCTGATTCCCAGGCAGTGAAAGAATTCATCCAAGGCAGAACAAAAGAGATAGATATTTATTGAATACACTGGAAGGGAGCAGTGGGCAGGAAAGCAGAGCAGAGACTGTCTATGACAAGGCAGGGGTGAGGGGCCACAGTTATAGGGTGGAGTGAGTATTGGAACATATAGAATTTTCCTTTAAAAAAAAGTTTATTTATTGGGGCGCCTGTGTGGCTCAGTTGGTTAAGCGTCCGACTTCAGCTCAGGTCATGACCTCATAGTTTGTGATTTCGAGCCCCGTGTCTCTGTCTCTCTCTTTCTGTCTCTCTCTCAAGAATAAATAAGCATTAAAATGTTTTTTTTAAAGTTTATTTATTTATTGGGGGGTGGGTAGGGCAGAAAGAGAGGGAGAGAATCCCAAGCAGGATCCAGGCTGTCAGTGTGCAGCCCAATGTGGGGCTCAATTCCAAGAACCATGAGATCATGACCTGAGCCCAAACATGCCACCCAGGCACCCCAATTTTTCCCTTCTTTGGTAATCTTAGGAACTGTGTTGTAATTGGTAGTTAGGGCCTATGGTTATTTCAAGGTGGGTCACTTAACGAGCTTGTTTGCATTGCCTGTTTGCATTCAGCTCTGTGGTTGCTGTGGGCCCTTTTACCTTACTCAGGTTTCCATTGCTTAAACTGGTTGTCTAAAAGCGGCCTTTACTGGATACTGCAACCCTGATTGGATTACTTTTTTACTCATGTGGCATCCAAAAGGATGACTCCAAAGGACTCTCAGGGGGAGTCTGAAAATATGAGACTTGAAGATTGGTCAGAGTTTAGTGTTAGAGATGCAGATCTGAGTGAGTCCTAACCCATGGCACAGTCTGTTGGATTAATTCATAGAAAGGTAGAAAGAAAAAAGCCTAGGACATCAGCTCAAACAATTATAGTTAACCGGAAGAGTGAAGAAAATAAAGAAAAATCAGAAAGGATAAGAAGTTTTACCATAAAGATGAAGAAAAATAGGGTGATCAGCATCAAATGAGATGAAAAGGTGAATGCAGATTCAGAGAGCATGCAGTGGAAAGGGGCTGGAGTGGGTCTCACTATTCAGTATACAGACTTTCTCATTTGTTTTTTTGGTTGACCTGGTGTATATGAATCTGGGACCTCTCTGGTTCAAATTCTCCAGCAACTTAACCTTTTGTTTTACAGAAGTGACTAGGGGTAAGCTATTCACTTGACTATTTGTTCTAAGGATGGAGACCTAGACCTATTAAGTCTAACTACTCTGTACACATTTTCAATCAATCCTCTGGTCTTTCCTTCCATATCCTCCCATTGATGTGGTATCTGCAATTTATGAGTCTGTTGTATAATAAGGCATGTATTGGGTCTTTGTCTCCAGTTGCTGGCAAAGAGCTCCTATAAAACCCTTGGAATTTCCTGAGTGATAGGAGTATCTTTTGTTATTCAGAAGGCTCCTCTTTTGAGCACACTTTGTTTATGTTGATGAGGGCCTGTCCATAGCCTCAGGTCACCAGAAAGACCAAGTGATTAGAGGGTTGGAACTTTCAGCCCCACCCACAAACCTCCAGGAAAGGGAGAGAGGAATTAGAGATTGAGCTCTATAAAAACTCTTAAACAAGGAAATTTGGTGAGTTTTGGGGTTGGTGAACATCGTGGAGGTGCTGGGAGAGTGGTGCAAAAGGAGATGGCATGGAAGCTCTGTGCCCCTTCCCCTCCTCTTTGCCCTATACATCTTTCCACATAGCTGTTGAGTTGTATTCTTTCTAACAAATCAATAAATGTAAGTAAATATTTCTTTAAATTCTGTGAGCCATTCTAGCCAATTACTGAACCAACAGAAGGAGTCACCATGGGAACTTCAATTCATGACTATTTGGTCAGAAGTACAAATAACAATCTGTACTTGAAATTGGCATCTGAGGTGGAGGTAGTCTTGAGGGCTGAGTTAGTGTTCTCCAGAGAAAAAGAAACAATAGGATAGACAGGTAGAAAATAGAATTTTCCTTTACAGAGCCTTCCTGGAGTTCTGACTTATGAATTACTGTACTTCTAATTGCCATTCCCCTCTGCCTTCAGCTTTCTTAGCTCCAACAGTTTCTTCATCCTTTCCTTCTTCCAATAAGAACATATCAACATCTCTCATTCCCTTCTGTTCTTTTCCCACTTTGTCTTTGTGGGTTTTTATATTTTCTCATTTCATTGGAGTTTTGTAGCGAAACAAGACAAACGTATGTTTAACCTCTCATGTTAAATCAAGTCACTTTGTAGACTATGTTTTCAAAATTATGAATTCTTTTAATTTTTTTAACGTTTATTTATTATTGAGAGACAGAGACAGAGCATGAGCATGGGAGGGGCAGAGAGAGAGGGAGACACAGAATCCGAAGCAGGCTCCAGGCTCCGAGCTGTTGGCACAGAGCCCGACGCAGAGCTTGAACTCACGGATTGTGAGATCATGACCTGAGCCGAAGTCGGATGCTCAACCAACTGAGTCACCCAGGCACCCCAGAATTATGAATTCTTTTAAAATAAGTTACACATTTATAAAGCACTTAAGTGATATCCTTTCTTTTCAATATAGTAGCCTCCCTTATCCATAGTTTTACTTTCCAAAGTTTCAGTTACTGAGCTCAACCTCAGTCCTGAAGCAGATGATGCTTTTCCTGATATATAGTCAGAAGGTCAAAAGCCTAGCGCCACATCACAATGCAAATATCATTCACTTCGCTTCCTCTCATCACATAGGCATTTTATCATTTCACATCTTCACAAGAAGGGTGAGTACAGTATTTTGAGACCAATATTCACATAACTTTTATTACAGCATATCTTTATAATTGTTATTTTATTATTACTTAGTATTAAAATTTTTCTTAATGTTTTACTTTCGAGAGAGAACAGAGTGTGAGTGAAAGAGGGGCAGAGAGAGGGAGACACAATCTGAAGCAGGCTCCAGGCTCTGAGCTGTCAGCACAGAGCCTGATGGAGGGCTCAAACTCAGGAACTGTGAGACCATGACCTGAGCTGATGTCGGACACTTAACTGAGACACCAGGGGTCCCTATTATTACTTAGTATTAATCTCCTGCTGTACCTAATTTATAAATTAAATTTTATGTCAGCTATATGCTTGGGAAAAAGAGTACATACAGGGTTTGGTACTATCACCAGGCATCTACTGGGGGTCTTGAACATATACCCTGCAGATAAAGTGAGAGCACTGAATCTTTGTTTTTTTCTGATTAGAAATGTTTGCTCATTATAATAATCCAAATAATACAGAAATATCTAACAAAGGGAAAGTCCTTTGTAGTCATAAGCTTTAGATAAAGTCACAGGTCGATTTCTAAATATACTGTTTAGTGATTCTATATTTGTAATATATGATAGGAAAAAGCAACAGAAAGATAACATTAAAATATTAACAGCAGTTAACTCTGGATAGTGAGATTAATGGATTCCACCCCCCTTTTGATTTATTTGTATTTTCTTTTTTTAATGTTTATTTTTTTGAGAGAGAGAGAGAGAGAGAGAGAGAGAGAGAGAGAGAATGAATGTATACAAGCAGGGTAGGGGAAAAGAGGGAGGGAGAGAGAGAATCCCAAGTAGGCTTGGCACTGTCAGCACAGAGCCTGAGTTGGGGCTCAATCCAACGAACTGTGAGATCATGACCTGAGCCAAAATCAAGACTCGGACATTAAACTGACTGAGCCACCCAGGTGCCCCGATTTATCTGCATTTTCTAACGTGCCTAAATTCATATCTATTAACCTTTTTCAAAATTTTTTATTTAAAAAACCTTGAAATGTTAAAATTTGTCGTTTCCCTTAAAATAAATGTGTGATTATATTCAAGCTTTTGCAATCTTTGCTTAAAAAAAAAAGTTTATTTAAGTTCTTTTTAAATTTTTTAGTGTTTATTTTTGAGAGAGTGCACACATGTACACGGGGAGGAGTAGACAGAGACAGAGACATAGAATCCCAAGCAGGCGCCACACCATCAGCCCAGAGCCCAACATGGGGCTCAAACCCACAAACCGTGAGATCATGACTTGAGGCGAAATCAAGAAGCTTAACCGACTGAGCCACTCAGGAGCTCCAAACTTGCAATCTTTGAAATGAAAATTTCATTTCATTTAAAATATTCCAAGAATAAAAAATAAACAGTATTCTAAGAATAGTAAAAGGCTCTCTGATATCTACAGATTAAAATAATTTTAAAATTATAAAAAATAGTAACCAATGGGCAATACAATCTACCATACAGTTTCTATCACTTAATTATGCAATTTGTGTTTAAACAGGTATTGGGGGCGCCTCTGTGGCTCAGTGGATTAAGCATCCAACTCTGGATTTCAGCTCTAGTCATGATCTCATGGTTTTGTGGGTGCCAGGAATGGCTCTGAGCACAGACTGCCATAGCCTTCAGGGGATTCTCCCTCTCTCCCTGCCCCTCCCCCGCTCACACTCTGTCTCAAAATAAAAAAAGACTTTAAAGAAAAAAAGACAAACAGGTACTTAAACCTTGAGTTTCACAGAAGAGCAAACTCTTAATTTTTCCTTTTAACATCATTCACCAGATGGTCTAGAAATCTTTGATCTGGAAGCCTTAGCTGGTTTCCAGACCTCTAGCGGAGGTATTACCCTCCTAAAACTTGTGTGATTTCTTGTCCACTCTCTGGGACTGAATCATTAGACTCTTACAGTAAAGCTACTAACCACCAGAAAGTTAGATAATCAGCCAAATAGGACAGAATGAATTTTACAACACAAATCAGGGACCCATTTCCTACAGACTAATTCACAAAAATTGCCTTACAGGAGGTCTCATCAACATTTCTATCTAAATGTCCTGATACCTCAAGCCCAAAGGCCATTCATTTTGAATTACATTCTTTCAAAAACTGGTTATCAACTTCCATCCCAAACACAAGCTCAGTCAAGTCTATCTGGTTCCCACGCGAGTACTGGGGCGTGGGCCTGTTCATCTCCCGGGCCTCCCCACCCAAAAGTCTCCCTTAGTTTCGATGTCCAGAGAGGTCTCTAGCAGAGTTGTTCCGTGCAGTCGGTCCCTAACCTCCCGCCTTCCCAGTCCTCTGCTATCCAGGCAACTGCCCGCCGCTGACGCGACCTTTCTGCCTGGCCCTCGCCTCCCCTTCTCCGCAGTCCCGCGTCCGGCGTGGCTCCAGCCTCAAGGGAAAGCGTCAGTTGACTTCTGCAGCCTGCTAACTACGGGTGCGAGGAAGATTAACCCGCTTCCAACTCAAGGTCCTCCCACCACCCAGTTCCCAGACAGACGCCCCCAAAAGGATAGGAGGGAGACAGGCCAGCGCGCACGCGCGGGACGCCGCCCGTTCTGCCCGCGCGCGCCCGGCCGTAGAAGCCGCCAGCCAATCAGAAAGTGCCCAGCCTCTACGCCCCCAGGTCCGCGCGCGTCTGTCCTTTAAGGGCGGCATTCGAATACAATAGCCCGCTAGCGGACATTCCCACCGCTTAGTGTCTTTCAGTCATCGCCCCTAGGGACGCCCTTTCCAGGGGCGGCCTCAAAGCCTCTCCCAAAGGAGGGAAAGTGGGTGGTGGGGGAAGGGTGGGGAGTGATGTAGGGTTTTTCATTGTCAAGAAAACCCCTTACACTCTCCAGGCTTCCCCCACTCGCATCTCAGGATAATGAAACGCCTCTTGGCTGGGCTTAAGTTAGTAGCAGACGTTGTGTTAAACGAATGAGGCATTAGTTCTTCTTTCAAATGGTAAGTTCTCCTCGTGAGGTAATGCACATCCGCGCGCTACCCAGAATTCCCCAGTTCCCGCGTGGCGTGTTTCCGGTCTGCGTGCTGCGGGGGAGCAGCAGGGCGAGGCTCCAACGTTCGGGAACCACTTCAGCGTGCCCCGCCCCTGCAGGTCCTAGCCCGTTTTCTCCCCTCAAATCAATAGTTTCCTTGTATTTTATGATTGTAAGAAGAAAACTGCTTTCAAAAAGTGCCTGCTCCCTGCAAAACTGATAGTAAGTACATAAACGTTTATAAAAGAAAGTTAAACCCACCCACAATCTCGCCACCCAGAAATAACAGTATTAACACACTGCTATGTAAACTTGGAGACTTTTCACATATACACATAAAGTGTTTTTTTTGTTTTTAAAATTCTTTTTTAATGTTTATTTATTTTTGAGAGAGCGTGCGTGAGGTAGGGGCAGAGAGAGCAGGAGACACAATACGAAGCAGGCTCCAGGCTCTCAGCTGTCAGCTCAGAGCTGGACGCAGGGCTCGAACCTGTGAATCCTGAGATCATGACCTAAGCAGAAGTCAGACACTTAACCAACTGAGCCATCCAGGCGCCCCTATTTTTTGTTTTTAATAGAAAAATGTGAGCGTGTTACGGTGTCCCAAAAGCGTCTATCTTTCCAGGTAAATTCAAATAGATAATCATTTTTAATTCTGTGGGGATGTAATGGCATTTAATGATTTTACGTGTACAAACTTGTTCAGCCAGTCCCTAAATTCTTGGACTTCTACAGTTTTTCACGTGTACAAACAATACTAAATGATTATTCGCGTACATAAATCTTTACATACCCCTGATTATTTCCTTACAATAAACTCATAGAAATATAATTACTGGATCAAAAGGAATGCACACTTATAAGACTCTAGATGATGTTACCAGACTCTCCCCTGGCAATGTATTTATTACTTTTCCACCGACAGAGTATGTAAATGACACCCGTGTCTTCATCTTCTTGCTAATCTTCAGTATTGTTAATCTTTGAGATCTTTATCACCTTTTGAACATTTTTATCATCTTTGTCATCTTGTTTTAATTTGCATTTTGTTGACTAAGTGTAAAACTGAACCTCGTTCATATATTTATTGGCTCTATTTTTGTGAATTGCCAGTAAATTACTTCTGCCTATTTTAAAATTAAAATATTTACATTTAAGAAGTTACAAGTGCTTTTTTTTATATCAGCAGTATTAACCTGTCTGAAATATAATTATAAATATTATTACCATTTCTTAATTCATGTTTTAACATGGCCTGTGTTCATTTGCCGAAGGAAAAAAAGAAATGTCTCACAAAAAGGAAGTATATATGATGCCAGATGGACTAAGATAGCAAAGAATACAATTCATCTGTAAGTTATTAATATACTTACAGTTTAAATTAAAATACAACTAAAATATACTTTATACATCTCATGAAAATGATACTAAAATTCACTTCAGAAAAGATACAGTTGATCCCCCTTGAACAACACAGATTTGAATTGCATTGGTCCACTTATCTGTGGATTTTTTTTTCAATAATGTAGTACTGTATCATAAATGTATTTTCCTTATGATTTTCTTAATATTTTTCTCTGGTTTACTTTATTGTAAGAAAACTGTATATAATACATGTAACATACAAAATATGTGTTAATCGACAGTTTATGTTGTGAGTGAGGGCAGTCAACTTAGACTATTAATAAAGTTTTGGGGAGGGGCACCTGGATGGCTCAGTCGATTGAGCCTCGGACTCTTGATTTTGGTTCAGGCTCAGGTCATGATCTCATGGTTCCTGAGATCAAGCCTGGCATCCAGCTCTGCACTAACAAGGCTGTGCCTGCTTGGGATTCTCTCTCTGCCTTTCCCTTGCTTGTGCACTCTCTCTCTCTCTCAAAATAAATAAACTTAAAAAAAATTCTCTCTCTCTCCCTTTGCCCCTCCCCTGCTTGTGCTCTCTCTGTCTCTAAAATAAAATTTTAAAAAAGCTTTGGGGGAGTTAAAAGTTATGTGTGGATTTTCCACTTGGGAGGGGTCCGTGTCTCCAACCCCTGTGTTGTTCAAGGGACAAATGGTCAGAATATTCAAAGAACATCATTTAAAAGGGAGAGAGGGAAGCAAAGTGGAGGAGAATGGACTCTCTTGACATGATTTGTAGGCTAAATTTAAAAATAATTAGGAGTACAAGAAAAAATACACTATGTGGTAAGTTATATAAAGTATATACTATAAAATTATACAATTTTGTACTGTGTAAAAACTCGGTTTATGTAGAATTAATCAGAATCAGAAACCATAAGTAAGTGCAAATAAGTAGAAGTTTAAGGTGATGGAATTGTTGGGAAGTTTTTCATTTTTATGTAGGCATATATTTAGTTTTTGCCTCTGTTTCTAGCTTTGATGTCAGGCTTATCTGTGTATTTTTTTCTAGCATTTTTAGGTATCCTTAACATTTTTTCAATATTTAATCCATCTAAAGTTTATTTATGAGGAGGAAGGGAAGGATCTAGTTTGATTTTTTTTTTTTTCTCCATGACTTGCTGGTTGCCCACACACCATTTATTGAATACTCAATCTACCCTATAGATTTAAAATTGTACTTATGTACAGCACTAAATTTCCAAATGTACTTTATTTTCTGTTCCATTGATTTATTTGTTAACTGGACAGCAATATTATTGTTTTACTATATTTTTTAATTGTTTTTATATTTCTGGTAGGGTAAATTCCTGCGTAATAGACTTCTTTTTCAGAGTATTTACTTAAGAACTGTCTCTTATAAATCTATTTGATAAAATCTATTACATATAAAAGAAAATTTTGTAATATATGTAAGTTAAAAAAACATGAAGCACAGAGCCTGGAGCCTGTTTCCGATTCTGTGTCTCCCTTTCTCTCTGCCCCTCCCCCGTTCATGCTCTGTCTCTCTCTGTCCCCAAAATAAATAAACGTTGAAAAAAAAAAAATTAAAAAAAAAAAGGGGCGCCTGGGTGGCGCAGTCGGCTAAGCGTCCGACTTCAGCCAGGTCACGATCTTGCGGTCCGTGAGTTCGAGCCCCGCGTCAGGCTCTGGGCTGATGGCTCAGAGCCTGGAGCCTGTTATTGATTCTGTGTCTCCCTCTCTCTCTGCCCCTCCCCCATTCATGCTCTGTCTCTCTCTGACCCAAAAATAAATAAACGTTGAAAAAAAAATTAAAAAAAAACATGAAGCAAACTGCCAACCTCAGAGCTCGAACATTACCAATAACTTGGAGCAATCTGTGTATTCTTCCCATTCTACCTTGTCATCCTTGCCATAGATATATTGTTTCTTTCATAGTAACTTTAAATTTATTTTGTCAAATTAAAAGAGTTGTGATTTTTATTGGAATTTCATTAATTTCGTAGATTAATTTAGGGAAAATGGACATCTTTATAAAAATAATTCTATAGTTTTTACTGAGTGCTTTGTTTGTGTTAGTCATTTAATCTTCTCAACTCTATTATTGTCACCCTCATTTTATAGATGAGGAAACTCATGTGTAAATAACTTGTTGAAGGTCAGGAAACTAATAGATGACAAAGTCAAAGGTCAGACTCAGGCAATTTGGCCCCAGAGGCTGTACTCTTTTTTTTTTTTTTTTTATGTTTATTTTTGAGAGAGAGAGGGAGAGAGAAAGCAGGGGAGGGGCAGAGAGAGAGAGAGAGAGAGACAGAGACAGAGACAGAATCCAAAGCAGGCTCCAGGCTCTGAGCTGTCAGCACAGAGCCTGACATGGGGCTCAAATTCAGGAGCTGTGAGATCATAACCTGAACTGAGACCAAGAGTTGGAAGCTTAACTGATTGAGCCACCCAGGCGCCCCTGGAGGCTATTTTCTTTACCTCTATGTTATATTGTCTCTCCACAATATGGAATCTGCTCATCTATAATGGACATGCCATTCAACTTGCCTGTACCGCTCCCCCATGTCCCAATATGCATCTTTATCTTCTTTTAATGAGTAGATACCTGCTTGATCCTCCCCTCCTCTGCCATAGCTGATTGGACTAGAGGGTAGGTAAAAAAGCTGGTCCAATCAGATTGTTTCTCCCAGAAATTAGTAAATAGTCTTACTTAATCTCTTGACCTAGAAAGTGATGACACAAGGGCAAAGCAGGGAGAGATGTTTGACCCACAAGTAAGTAGGTAGTGCAGACAAAGCAGGCTTGTGGAGAGGCAGTCAGAAAAGAAGCAGAGTTAAGAAGCCCAGAAGAGGGTGCAGGGGTAGCTGCCTGGGATTCTGGAGCTTTCCAGGTCCTGGTTTGCTCCTACTAAGGCCTTACATACTGCCTTTTCTGTTCTTGGGGATCTATACCAGTTACCTCTCTTCCTTTAAATAAACTTCTCTTTCAGTTTGAGCTCACCTGAATGACTTCCCTTACTTTTGAAACCAATTATGCCATCTAAAAACATGCCCATTTTCAATTTACCCATTTTCTTTTGGTTTCCCAGTAGCATTTTCTTTACATAAATCCTTTACATTTCTTGTTCAGTTCATTCCTAAATATATTTTTGTTGCTTTTTGCTCTTTACAATGATAATCTGTTCATTGTCGTCCCCTTTATATATTTTTTTCCCTTTATATCTTTTTAAAAAAAATGTTTATTATATTTGAGAGAGGGAGTGTGCTCGCGAGTGGAGGAAGGGCAGAGAGAGGGAAATAGGATCTGAAGTTGGCTCTGTGCTGACAGAGAGCCTGAAGTGAGGCTCAAACTCATGTACCTACCATGAGATCATGACCTGATCCCAAGAGGTTCACTTAGCTGACTGAGCCACCCAGGTGCCCCTACATCTTAATCTATAAAAATTCTACTTCCATTGGGGCACCTTGGTGGCTCAGTCAGTGAAGCATCTGACTTCAGCTCAGGTCATGATCTCATGGCTCATGGGTTGGAGCCCTGTATAGCCTGGTTGAGATTCTCTCTCTCTCTCCCTTTCTCTCTGCCCCTCCTCTGCTCACACACACTCTCTAAATAAACTTAAAAAAAATTCTGCTTTCATCAACTGAGACTGCTAAATGTCAATGGTTTGTAAATGTGAATTATTCTTTTAAAATAATGTTTTATCTATTAAAATAATGTTTCCTACTAGATATATCTGTTCTCTGCTTTCATTTGTTCTGCTGATGATTCATGTGAAGATGATGATGATTCATTTGTTGGAAATGAGCCACAGGGATCCCAAAGAAGTATAGAATTTTCTGTAACCTGTTTTGAAAAGAAAGTCTCATATATGAATAGAAACATTGAGTTTTCAACATCTAGCTGATATGAAAACATAAAATGAGGAAATCTATTTTTTTTTTTTTAAATTTTTTTTAATGTTTTTTATTTATTTTTGAGACAGAGAGAGACAGAGCATGAACAGGGGAGGGGCAGAGAGAGAGGGAGACACAGAATCGGAAGCAGGCTCCAGGCTCTGAGCCATCAGCCCAGAGCCCGACGCGGGGCTCGAGCTCACGGACCGCGAGATCGTGACCTGGCTGAAGTCGGACGCTTAACCGACTGAGCCACCCAGGCGCCCCAAGGAAATCTATTTTTAATAAGACCAATTTCTCAGGTATAAAATAATAAGACAATAGCGGGCATTATCTGGGTATATATATTTTTTTAAATATTTTTTTAATGTTTATTTATTTTTGAGACAGAGAGAGACAGCATGAACGGGGGAGGGTCAGAGAGAGAGGGAGACACAGAATCTGAAGCAGGCTCCAGGCTCTGAGCTGTCAGCACAGAGCCCGACGCGGGGCTCGAATGGACCGTGAGATCATGACCTGAGCCGAAGTCGGATGCTTAACCGACTGAGCCACCCAGGCGCTCCTGGGTAAATATTTTGAATACAGTAGACAACAAAATAAAGATTAAGAGAAATTGATATCTCACTCTTAATATGGGCATATTATCCTTTATCCAAAACCTTTGGCCAGATGTGTTTCAGAACTCAGAATTGTTAAGACTTTAGACAGGAGTATAATGCATATACCATATTTTCTGTAACACCTTAGCAGGGTCTGGAGCAGCATCTTATAATCAAACATATTAATAGTCATGTAACAAAAATACATTAGTATGAACCCTAAGCAGGATAAATAAAGGCTATATAACCTATATAATATCCATATATATGTTCAGGTAAGATTTGCTGCCAAATGAGTTTGACTCAGCCTTATGAAAAACTTTAGGTTTCTAAAGCTTTTTTAGATTTTGGAATTTTATTTTATTTTATTTTTTAATGTTTATTATTTTTGAGAATGAGAGAGAGACAGAGAGCAAGCAGGGAAGGGGCAGAGAGAGAGGGAGACACAGAATTGGAAGCAGGCTCCAGGCTCTGAGCTGTCAGCACAGAGCCCGATGCGGGGCTAGAACTCACAGACCACGAGATCATGACCTGAGAGCTGTAGTCAGCTGCCCAACTGACTGAGCCACCCAGGTGCCCCAGATTTTGGAATTTTAGATAATGTCTTATAGACCTGTGTAAGCAGATATGTTCAGATTTCAACATCTGGCCAGCTCTGGGGGTCAATTAAAGAGTTCTTTGAAGTCCTGGCTATGTTAGATAGTCCTGTGGTTTAGGATGTTTAGTCTAAAGGCAAAGGAGTATACTTTTAGAAGGACAAAATACAGACTTTGAGGTAATTATTGAAAAAGTAATGGGTTAAGTATCTTGACTTGCATTCTTAAGCTTTGTCTTCAGTCATTACTTCAGTGTGTGGTGCTTTGGTTGAAAAGAATTTCACTAACAGTTCCTAGAAAATCTTAACATAAAAAGTTGCTGTATTTTTCCTTAGGCCTATCAATGAAGGGATCCTTGATGTTTTTATTTCTAGTACATAGACTCCCTTCCCTCTAAATATCCTGACTGTGAAGATAATTGTTTCAGTTGAGTCTTTTAAAGTACCCGAATTAAGGAACCTATTCAGTCATCATATACATTGAGTGCCTACTCTGTGTCAGACTGTGCTAGGTACTGAGGATGTAGTCTGGTGGCAGAGAAGCACACATCAATAAGACATTACAGTATCATGAGATAAGTGATGTGAAAGGGTAAGTACAGTGTGCCATGGAACCCCATGTTCTGGGGGGAGGGAAGGACTGAAGGTTGAGTAAGAAATTAGGCAGGTGAATGGGGGAGGGGAATAAAAAATGTTCTGACAGTGATTTTCTAAGTGTGGTTGGTTCATGGACCAGCAACATCAACATCACCTGAGAACTTGTCAGAAATGCAGATTCCTGGGCCCTATCACAGATCTACTGAATCAAAAACTCTGGGGGTGGAGCCTATCAATCTGTGTTTTAATAAGCCTGCCCATCCAAGTGGTCTCAAGCCCACCAAAGTTTGAGAACCACTGTTCTAAACAGCAAGTATGATAAAACCACAGTGTGTAGGCAAGATGTTTAGTGTGTCTAAATGGCACTATTCACTAGCATATCTGTATTGGAGTGGGGTGGCAGAGTAGGGGGATCATGGAAATGACAGATGAGGTTGGAAAAGTAAACATGCTTCACTTGGGGGTTTTATGAGCCATGTTAAAGAGTTTGGGCTTCATTTTTTTTTTTTTTTTTTTTTTTTTTGGGACAGAGAGAGACAGAGCATGAACGGGGGAGGGGCAGAGAGAGAGGGAGACACAGAATCAGAAACAGGCTCCAGGCTCCGAGCCAACAGCCCAGAGCCTGACGCGGGACTCGAACTCACGGACCGCGAGATAGTGACCTGGCTGAAGTCGGACGCCCAACCGACTGCGCCACCCAGGCGCCCCAGGGCTTCATTTATTCAACAAATATTTATTGCATGTCTACATTATAAGTATAGTGTACAAAATGCATTCCCCTCTTGTCAGGGAACTTAGCCAAATAAGCAAATAAATGTGTATGTCGGGTGGTAAAAAAAATGTTATGACACAACAACTTGGATGAATCTCCAGAGAATTATGCTGAGTAGAAAAAGGCAATCCCAAAAGGTTAATACTGTATAATTCCATTTATATAACATTCTTGAAATAGCAAAACTATAGAAATGGAGAACAGATTAGTGGTTGCCAGGGGTTACAGAGGGGGTGGAGGTTGGAGGGAGGTGGGTGTGGCTATAAAAGATATAAAAGAGTAACAGGAAGCTCTGTGGTGATGGAACTGGAAATGTTCTGTATCTGAACTGTATCAATGTCAGTATCCTAGTTGTGATATTGTACTATAGTTTTGTAAAATGTGACCACTGGGGGGAACCGAGTAAGGGGTAAACAATTTGTCTGTATTATTTCTTACAACTGCCTGTAAATCCATAATTGATTCAAAATAAAGTGTTTTTTTCAATGTATCAATATAAATTAGGTTAGGGGATTGAAAGAGATGAGAGGATTTATTTTATATGGGATAGTTAGGAAAGGCCTAGCTGATAAGGAAATAAGAGAATTACATATGAATATCTGGAAACTATTAGAAGTACGAAGGCCCTGCGAGTATGCTTGGTGTAGGGACACTGGTGGATAGAGTGGGGTGAGCAAGGAAGAGAGCAAGGGGAAATGAAATCAGAGAGTTGATAGAGATGGTGGTTGTAGAGACAGATCATACAGGGGCTTGTAGGTCATAGTTAAGAACTTCTCATTCTGAGTAAAATGGGAAGCTATGGAAGAGTTTGTTTTGTTTTGTTTTTATTATTTTGAGACAGAGAGAGAGAGAGAGCAAGGGAAGGGCAGAGAAAGAGGGAGAGAGAGAGAGAATCCCAAGCAGGTTTCGCATGGAACCCAATGAGGGACTTGATCTCACAAAGTGTGAGATCATGACCTGAGCCGAAATCAGCAGTCAGAAATCACCGAGCCATCCAGGCACCCCTAAGCTATGGAAGAGATTTAAGCAGAAAAGTAACATGATCTAATTTATGTTTTAAAAGTATCAGTTCACTGTAAAAAAAATTGAGTGAGGGGAGTATGAGATTATGGGGGTTTGGACTAAGGTGGCAGAGGAGGAGGTGATAAGAAATAGTTTGATTGTGAATAAGTTTTGTGGGTCCAGCTAATTGGATATTCTGATAGATTGGATGTGGGATGTGAGAGGAGAGGAGTCAAGAATGATTCCAAGGTTTGGGCCTGAGCAAGTGGGAGAATGGTGTTACTACTTTTATGAAAGAAGAGCAATATATGGCAGAAAATGAACAGTTTAGGTTTGGGCTTTTTGAGATGCCTGTAGACATCCCAGTGGAGATGTTATATAGCCTGTTGGATAGGTAAACATGTCTGGAATTTGGGTAGGAGTCAGGCTAGATATATGAATTTGGGAGGCAGTAGCATATAGATATTTAAAGTCAGGGTCTGGGTGAGAACTCTAATGAGTGAGTATATGTAGATAGGGAAGAGAAGAGGTCTGTGGAATAAGACCTGGACACTCCAATTTTTGGAGATTGGAAGATAAAGGAGAGCTTAACAAAGAATGCAGAGAAGGAATGGCCACTGGGGTAGGAGGAGAACCAAGGGAGAGGGGTATCTTGGAGACCAAGTGAAGAAAGTGTTTTAGGAAGAAGAGAACAACCAAATAAGTCAACTGCTACTGATAGGAAGAATGAAATAAGAACTGAGTTTGTCCTTCAGACAAATATATATTTGGCAAAAACAAAAAACAAAAACCAAAAAAACCCCAAAAACAAAAAACCACCTTTAATGTAGATTAACCTTAAAATATTCCTTGGGATGCCTGGGTGACTCATTTGGTTTAGCATCTGACTCTTGATTTCGTTTCAGGTCATGATCTCAGGTTTGTGAGATAGAGCCCCATGTTGGGCTCTGTGCTGGGTGTGGAGCTGGCTTAAGATGCTCTCCCTTTCTCTAAGAACAAAACAAAACAAAACAAAACAAAACAAAACAAAACAAAACAAGTCCTTGGTTCCAGAGAGAAATAGAGAAGTAAAACAAATTTTACTAATTACTTTCTAAATTAGACCATTATTTTATTGGTTAGAATGCTGCTTTTAGGTGCTCCTGGGTGGTTCAGTTGGTTAAATGTCTGATTCTTGGTTTCGGCTCAGGACATGATCTCACTGTTCGTGAGTTTGAGCCCCACATGAGGCTCCCTACTGACAGTGCAGAGCCTGCTTGGGATTTTGCCCTTTCCTCTCTCTGTGCCCTTCCCCTGCTCTCTCTCTCTCTCACTCTCTCTCTCTCTCTCAAAATAAATAAACATTAAAAAACAAAGAATGCTGCTTTTAAGGGATTAGTCTCTCTCTCTCTCTCTCTCTCTCTCTCTCTCTCTCTCTTTAATGGACTAGTCGCCTAAAAGGTACAGATGTAAAAACTACAGGTGGGAGGAAGGCGGGATCTTGTGAGGCAGGAGTTTTGGATATTTCTGCCATGTGGGCTGAATAGTATATAGGCCAGTTTTCAGAGAAAATAGTTCTATGTAACACCAAAAATTTACTGCTAAGCTACCAGGCTCTATGCAGAGAGGTAACCTGCCCAAAGCCCTAGCTTATAGGTAGTAGAATTGGCATTTGAACCCAGGCTCAGGGTTCAAGTCTGGCTCAGGAGCCCAGGAGTTTCACCACCACTCTCAGCAGATAAACAGAAATTGAGACAACAAATTGGGCAAGGGTACTGCTTAGAACTGTCTAAGCAGAAAGCAAAAAGGGAAGTAATTATAAAAACAACAAACTTGGATCCTCCTAGGACCTAAGAGCAGGACCAGGGCAAGGTCTCTGGAAGGACGGTGAGTTGGTAATTCATCAGGAAGCAGGCAGGGTGATCTAATTCCCAAATGGCAGACTCCATATATGCTGCATGCAGTATATGTTCTAGGCTTCTACAAATAAAATGTTTTATCTTCAATTATGTTCTTTTCCATAAATTTACAACAGCATAAACAGGCACAGATAACATATTAAAGCATAGACTTTTATCAAGTATAAGAGGAGCACCAGCCTAGGAGTCTAAAGAATTGGGTTTTGTTCATTCATAAATGCTCATGGAAACTTTCAGGAGTGATGGATATATTTGATATATTGAATATCTTGATTGTAGTTTTAGTCTCACAGATGTGTACATATGGCAAAACTTAACACTTTAAATATGTACAGTTTATTAAAGTCATTTATACTTCAATAAAACTGTTTAAAATGTTTATGGAGTTCCCACAGTGCTGGCACTAGGCTATAAAAAGGATATAGGCAGAACCCCATCCCTCAAAGGATTTTTATTCAAGTGTGGGGCCCAGACATGGAAGCACACGGGTCAGAGAGCAACAGAGGTTGCAACATAGAAACCATGTGCTATGCCTCATTTTCCTTTTCTAGAATGTCTGCTTGCTTGCCTCAGAGAATATGGGCAAAATCCAATGAAAACACTTTGTGATAAATGCTATAAAAATATACAGAAGTTGTTTTCAAAACAAGATGATTCCTGTTCAACAGCCTATTTAGAATCCTTGCTGAGCTATTTTCAAATAATGCCAATATAAATTAATTACTGAAGGTGTTGTATCTATACACAAAATAATGAAAAATTGTCAGACTTTACTTGCCATTGTTATCATAGTAATGTCATTTGTGTGACTTTGGGTAAGTAACCTAACTTCTCTAAGCCTTCTCTATAAAATGGAAATATTAAAATTGACCTCTAGTGTTGTTTTGAAGATTAAATAATGTGTGTTAACTGTTTAGTACAGAGTGATAACAAAAGGTACCTCTGATTTGAATTTTTTATTTTATTTTATTTAAAAAATTTTTTAATGTGTATTTAATTTTGAGAGAGAGAGAAAGAGAGAGAGAGAGAGAGAGAGAGAGAGAGAGAGAGAGCAGGAATGGAAGAGGGGCAGAGAGAGAGGGAGATACAGAATCCGAAGCAGGCTCCAGGCTCTGAGCTGTCAGCACAGAGCCCAATGTGGGGCTTGAACCCACAAACTGTGAGATCATGACCTGAGCCAAAGTCGGCCGCTCAACCAATTGATGCACCCAGGTGCCCCTTATTTTATTATTTTTTAATGTTTATATATTTTTGAGAGAGAGAGAAAAACACAAGTGGGGGAGGGGCAGAGAGAGAGGGGGACAGAGAAGCCAAAGTGGGCTCTGTCTACTGTAGGGCTCAAACTCATGAACTGGGAGACCATGACCTGAGCTTAAGTCTGATGCTTAACCAGCTGAGCCACCCAGGCACCCCTGATTTGAATTTTTTAAAAAATGTTTATTTATTTATTTTGGGTGGGGGGAGGGGCAGAGAGCGAGGGAGAGAGAGAATCTGAAGCAGGCTCCATCCTGTCCACTCAGAGCCTGTCTTGGGACTCAAACTTGGAAACCATGAAATCATACCCTGAGCCAAAATCAAGAGTCCGATGCTCTGAGTGCTGGGTGTCTTAGTTGGTTAAGCATCTGACTCTTGGTTTCGGCTCAGATCATGATCTTATGGTTCGTGAGTTTGAGCCCCGCATTGGGCTCTGTGCTGTGTGGACCCTGCTTGATATTCTCTCTCCCTCTCTCTCTGCCTGTCCTTTGCTTATACGTATGCACACTCTCTTGCTCTCAAAATAAATAAACTAAAAAAAAAGGGGGGGGAATGTAATAAAAAGCCTCTAGACAGAGGTAGATTTAATTTGAAGCAAATGAGGATTATGTTTCAGGACTTCACCAGCACAGGCTCCTTCTAAGGCTCAGTGAGGTCTCCTTGTAGTGAGGAGAGTACATCAGTAGTCCCAACCCTGTGAAGTGCTGCCCCAACTGGGGGTACCTGCCTATGCTATCTAATTCTCCTTCACTTCCCTGTTTCTGTTTCTTCCAACTGCAAAAGGAACTTTAGACAATACCAGCCATCAGCAAGATTTCAGAATAAGGATAAAAATGATTTCTGTGGGAAGATCTCAGTATACCCCACAAATAGGTAATTCTTGTTATTCTATTTTACTAGTGTTGAAACCAATACCCAGAGATTATATGATCTGCCTCAGGTCACAAATCAGCAAATAGAAGCAGCAGCAGCAGCAGCAGCAGCAGCAGCAGCAGCAGCAGCAGCAACAGCAGCAGCAGCAGCACAGTAATAGAATCTGTGAGTCTTGTCTTACACCCTTGTGCCTAAGCACACGAATATATCTCCTGAGCGACTATGAAGGTCTGCGCTGGCTGATCATGCATAAACTCCAGAGGATGGTGCCACTGACATTCCAAAACTTGCCCCATTCCTTGAGTAATTGATATGTCCTCAGGCTTCACTAGCTTGTGACCTCAGAACAAGGCCATGCACCTAAATATCCAAACCACACCTCTGAGCCCATGGAACTGGGGAGTCTATTCCTTTGCTGAATTCACATGCTCCTCCCCAACTCCCCCAAATCCAAGGAGCACTTGTTAGGAAGGCTTGTTATTTTCATCAGTCCCTTGCTTCCAAAGTGGCTTCTTCCAAGGCCCTGGGAGAAGCCCTAGCAGTGCATTCAAATGGGTGTATGTTTTGGTAAAAGTTGTAAGTGTTTTAACTGCAATCATTTCAGATTTCTGTCTGTTTCTACTACTACTTTCGCTCCATTATACTCTCCCTGTCTCTGGTGGTATTGGAGTGACTGTGGGCCTTTTTATAGGATCTGGCTAAGAAGAAGTGAATACTATATATGTTGTGCTTCAAAAAAAATTTTTTTAAGCACATTAAGTTGAAAATACGCTGCTTCTAACACCTTTAATGTCAGAGATTGACATACAATAAAGGGTTCATATTTAAAGTGTACAATTTGATATGTTTTAATTTATGTATAGTCTGAGAAACCATCACCAAATCAAGACAATGAGCAGACCCATCACCCTCAAAAAGTTTCCTCATGCTTCTTTGTAATTCCTCCCCCCTGCTCTCATTGCCATCCTTAACCACTAATTTCTGTCAGTTTAGTTTGCATTTTCTATAACTTTCTATAAATGGAATCATATAATATGTACTCCTTTTTGTCTGGCTTTTTTCACTCAACTGTAGTTGTTTTGGGATCCATCCATGTTTTTTTGTGTGTATCAGTAATTTTTTCCTTTTTACTACTGTTGTATTCCATTTTGTGTATATGTTGCAATTTCCTTATCCATTCTACTGTTGAGACATTTTGGATTGTTTCTAGTTTAGGGGCTATTATTACAATGCTGCTGTGAAGATTTGCATATAATTCTTTGTATGATCCTGTACTTTCATCTCTCTTGGGTAAATACCTGGAAGTAGAATGGCTGGGTCAGATGATAGGTTTATAGTTAATTTTTAAGAAATTGCCAAGTTTTCCAATGATTGTGATGAGATTTTGGGGGGTGATTGTGGGGTTTGTGAGGTCTGGAGCCAATGGCCAAGAAAGAATTCTTGAAGTCGTCCTTGGTGCAAAAAGGTGATTTTATTAAAGCACAGGGACAGGACCCGTGGGCAGGAAGGGCTGCCCCTGACGCTGTGGAGAGACTGGTTATATATTTGGGAGTTGGGAGAGGTAAAGTCCAGGGGAAATTTGCAATGAGATTTTCATATGCTAAAGAAGACTCAGAGGATACTTGGAGGCCTAGGTATTGTCAAGCGAAGGTTGTTTTAATATTAAGACTGTAGGGAGTTCTGGGAGAAACCTTTTACTTTGCCAGCCTGAAGTATTTGTCAATGGGCTGCCGGTTATAAGGAAATGTAATTCTATCTGCCATTTCCTTCTGCCTTTGTTTCCCACATCAATTGTATCATATTGTGTTCCCACTAGCAATGTATGAAAGTTCTAGTTGATCCATATGTTCTTGCTGATTCTTAGTACGGCCAGCTTTATATCTTAGCCATTCTAATAAGGGTAGCAGAATCACTGTGATTTTCCTGGATATTTCCCTAATAGTGAATGATGTAGAGTATATTTTCAGTGTGCTTATTTGCCAACTTTAGATCTTCTCTGTGAAGTGTCTTTTCAGGTCTTTTGCCCATTTGAAAATTTTTTGTGTTGTTTACTTATTTTTTTTTTTAATTTAAAAAAATTATTTTCAACGTTTATTTATTTTTGGGACAGAGAGAGACAGAGCATGAATGGGGGAGGGGCAGAGAGAGAGGGAGACACAGAATCAGAAGCAGGCTCCAGGCTCTGAGCCATCATCCCAGAGCCTGACGCGGGGCTCGAACTCACGGACCGCAAGATCATGACCTGGCTGAAGTCGGACACTTAACCGACTGCGCCACCCAGGCGCCCCTGTTTACTTATTATTGAGTTTTAAGAGTTCTTTATATATTTTGGATATTCCAAGGTGTGGTCTGACTCCATATGGTCAGGATAAAGCAATCACTATGAATGACAGACTACTTCCAAAGCTGATAACTGTGTCTTGAATAATGCTACTGGGGACACCCCTACCCCAATCTGCCATGTAGTTCATACAACACTGGGCCAAACTACTCTGTATGGGAAAAATACTCTCTGTTTTTCCTCTGCTCTCACTCTACTACCACACTTCACTTCTGACACCACATGTGTGGGTTTCCCACACATCAGGCAATTCTCTGACACCTGCTGAGTATCCCATAATTTAACTCAAATATGACACTACTTGAAGTTAATGTCAGATCCCATAGGGTAAGGGCTCAGTCCCACAAGACTGATCACCCCCCCTTCAGATGCCAATCTCAGTTCCCGGTTGTCATTTGTACTTCTGACTGATCATCTCTGAATCTCATGTCATATTCCTTCGGTTTGATAATTTGCTAGAATGACTCACAGAACTCAGAGAAATACCTAATTTACCTTTACCAGTTTATTCTAAAAGGAAGTGATAAAGGATACAGATTAACATCCAGATGGAAGAGATGCCAAAGACAAGGTATAGGGGGAGGGGCACGGAGTTTCCATGTCCTTGCCAGGTGCCACCCTCCCAGTACCTCCATCCTCAGTCCTCCTTGTGTTCAGCAAGCTGGAAGCTCTTTGGACCTCATACTTTTGGGACTTTTATGGAGGCTTCATCATGTAGGCATGAATGATCATTAACTCTATTTCCAGCTTCCTCTTCCTAGAGGATGGGGGCGGGGGGGGGGGCGCTGAAAGTTCTAAGTTTCTAATCATGGCTTGGTTTTTCTGGTGACCAGCCCCCATCTGGAGCCCACCAACCATTGCCTCATTAGAACAAAAGATACTCCTATCACTTAGGAAATTACAAGGCAAAAGTTTTAGAAGCTCTGTGCTAGGAACTGGAGGCAGAGGCTAATATATACATTTTCTGTTATTTCCACACTCTTAAGTCCTTTTCACAGCTTTTCTTCTAACGTGGGGGAAAGAGAAGTTCAGACCTGCATGTTAGCCTTCCTACAGTGTAGTCTTAAAATTTCCCATGGGCAAATGCTTTAACAAAAATACAATACCTCTTGAAAGAACCATCACTTTCAGGGACATTCCAGTCTACATAGGCAATTAGAAAAATAAAAATCAAAAACAGCTCTCTTACTCAGAAAGCATGTAGTCCTGCCAATAATACTCCCAATTTGTGTCCCTGAAGGAAAGGCTTAACATTTTAGATTTTCAAATGCTTTACAATTGCCTGTACGTGGCTTCGCAGTTGTCTCCAGGAATAGTAGATGGATTCTTGCTTATGGTTTACATTTTGCAGGTTCCATTTTGACAACTTTTCCCCAAAGCAGAGATTTTCATCTCTACTTCTAGAACATTTGTAATAAATATCACTTTTTCACCTTCTCAAAACACTAAACTTATCCACTAGACACTGAAATACATTTAGATATGTATGGGTGTGTGTATAGATACACATATGTATATACTACTTTATATATATGTATATGAGTTACAAGTGTTCCATATAGATAAGTATATACACTTGCATCTTTCTCTTCTAAAGAACTTCTGGTAGAGGAGGGCTTGGGAAGTCTTTGAATCAATGAACAAGCATTTTGGAGGTTCCTAATGCTCCTAAATGCGTGAGCCTAGCATTTAGCCATTTCCAAACACTGGTAAACTGATAAAAGAGTGAGGGAGTGACCATAAATGGAGCCAAGAAGTGGATGGCAGAATGTTCCTTCCATCCTAAACTTGTCCTTGCTGCTATAACCTTCAGTTATGCAAAAAACAAAGGTTTTATAGAGGGATGTAGAATAGGAAATTTTATTGCAGAATTTTGAAAGACTTTGGAAACTAAAACCAAATCAACCAAAGGAATTTTTAAAATCCCAGTTGTTTGCAGAACATTATAGGATCAAAAAGCATTATACCTCTCATTATCCTCTGATTGCCTTGTCCTATTCAATATAGCACTGTCATCATCCTCACCGTCATTATCACATAACATAAGTATTGGTCTTACTTATTTGCATTAATCATCTGCCAGGCACCAAACTATGTGCTTTATACATTTTATCTTTCAGTAACTCAGAAGGGCCCTATGTGTTAGATATTATTATCCCTTTTCACAGATTAAAAAAAAAAGCACAGAGAAATTAATCTCCTCTCAGTCATAAACTAGTAAGTGAAGTTAAAAATCAAACATCCATTGAACCAGAGTCATGCTCATAATAAGCTTACCATATTCACTCCATCACTCAATAATTAATATTTGTAGAAGCAGATTTACCATGAACTAGTGAAGCTTAAGTTGCAGGCCCCTTGAGTTGTACAACTCCCTTCCAAAGCCTTGGGTGTGGGGTCCCTAATGATGTGTTCACATGGCCATGTGCTTTTGTAAAATGAGCAATCAGTTAAGATGCTTTTTTCTTCTAACTCCTCTTCCATCACACTTTCCCTTACATCAGGGGGCATTAGAATGGCTGTGGAAATTTATATACTGAATTGGGGATTTAGGGATACATTTAATTTGGATTTTGTGTGATATTTAATGTCGTACAATCACTTATGTACAGTTGAGTGACTGGCTTTTAGTAATACTCTAGCCACTGATTGTGCCAACTCACCTACTATTGTGACATTGGAACTAAAAGAGTTAAAAAGTGGTGGGGGGGAACCAAAGAAAATGGAATTAGAGCAAAAATTACATTTTTTGACATCTCAAATTTAACTAGTATAAGAACTCATAAATCTTAAAATTAAGCTCCTTACTATTGGAGTTAACTCATTAAGCCATTAATGAAATTAGGTACAATATAACTTTTTATTACATTTTAGAGAGATTTTTATTAAGTGGTTTATATAAATGAGCATCATTTTTCTGAGTAATGTGCTTATATAAAGCAGCTCATTCCCCTGTGGTGCCTGATGAAGCATAAATTTGATGAGAAAGAACCCTGGCATATGATCACATGTGATGTGTGATGAATTTATAACATTGGCCCTCCCAGTTTGAATTGTCAGATGAGTAGTGAGAGACCTATCTGGCACATACTTAATGAAGCATTTGTCAAATGAATGAGCAAATGAATGAGTGAGTGAATCATTAGATTTATAGTGTTTATATGTCATTGGATTTACATGATCAAGACCTGTTGGTTCAGAGAGGCTGAGTGATTTACTTCCTAACATTGAGTGGCAGGATGAGAGAAGGACTCAGGTTTCCCGACTTTCAATCCTGTGCTCTTTAACAAGATTTCAGATTGTGAATATTTTCTAGAAGGCTTTAAATAATCTCTACCAATTCCAACAACTAAAGTACCTCTTTTATATCTTGGAGATTGTTGTTCAATGGAAAAGGATTCTTAGAAAATCCAAGAACTTAGTGATTGTTTTAAAGATGCCTTCATGTTATCTGACCTGGTTCTGATAAATAAGATGCCAAAAGAGTCTTGGGGGCTCTTTAGATCAAGGGTTTTCAAACTGAGGGTCTTGGCCTATTAGTGGTTAGGGGAATCAGTTTAGTGGCTGATTTTTTTTACTAGAATAACAAAGAAAATATCAGATTGTATTGCCATGTGGTAAGGAACTAAGTATTATTTAGGAAAAACTTTTGTATGCACCTTGTCACAATATAAAATGTTTTTGGTGTTTTGTTTTGTTTTGTTTTGCTGTGGATGACAGTCAAGATTAAAAAAACAAAAAGCAAAAAACAACTAGAGGTGGTAACCCAAGTTTGGAAAACAGAATAAGAATGTAACATCAGTGTAATATGAATTTGGGAGGAATAAACCTGGGGTGTAAATGTAATTTTTTGGGATTGAAGAGAAGAGGAGGGAGGACTACCACAGTTAGGCCAGCACTTAAATGATACACGGAGGAGGAAAAGCTCAGAGCCCCTGTGGTATGACTGGAGGTCAAGGTCTGGAGGTCTCCACATAATTGGTTGGAGACTTAGGAGCATGGGAAACCTCTCACTGGCTGCAGGTTCAGCCTGAGCTTGGGCCTGTAATAGAATCTGACGTGGTCAGGCTTTCAAGGGGCCAGTTTGGGGCAGAGGATCTCACTGGGCTTGGGGGAAGATCAAGGTTGTTGACTTTAAAGTTGGTTGAGCTCCAGTTACAAGTGTAGTTGGTTTTATTCAGTGTTAGATTTTGAAGGAGAAGCATGAAGGGATATGTCTGTGGAGTTGTGGAAGATCCTATAGGCCGTGGAGTGGGGGATAGGCAAGGATGATACAATGGGTTTAGGAAGGTATCACTATTACCTTTTTTTCTTCAGATTGCTTAGCACACACAACAGTTACATATTTATAATAGTATAATGCTGTATGGAATAATCTCCAAGTAGAATAGTGATTATGACAGTGCTATATCCACTTTTCATTAGCATTTTCCTAGTGAATCTTTTTCCATTCCTTTAGTTTTGACATTTCTTTGATATGTTGTTTTAAGGGTGTCTCTCATAAATAGGATAGAGTTATTATCTTTTTAAAGGTGATTTTATTTTATTTATCTATTTTTTTAAATGTTTATTTATTTTTGAGAGAGAGAAGCATGAGTGGTGGAGGGGCAGAGAGAGAGAGGAAGACACAGAATAGGAAGCAGGCTCCAGACTTCGAGCTGTCAGCACAGAGCCTGATGCGGGGCTTGAACTCATGAACCATGAGATCATCACCTGAGCCAAAGTCAGACGCTTAACTGACTGAGCCACCCAGGTGCCCCGGGATATAGTTATTTTTAATTAAAAATATACCAAATGTTGGGGTGCCTGGGTGACTCAGTCGGTGTGGCATTTGACTTCGACTCAGGTCATGATCTCGTGGTTTATAAGTTCAAGCCCAGAGCCTGAAGCCTGCTTCAGATTCTGTGTCTCCCTCTGTCTATGCCCCTTGCCCACTCACACTCTGTCTCTCTCTGTCTCTCAAAAATAAATAAACGTTAAAAATTAAAAAAACAAACAAACAAATGTTGAACAGTATTTTTATTAGGAAGGTGAATACCTGTCAAGATTCAAATATCTAAAAGAAATAATTATAAGAAAATAATTTAAAATGTTAATTGTAGGGGTGGCTGGTTGGCTCAGTTGATAGAGCATGAGACTCTTGACCTTGGGGTTGTGAGTTTGAGCCCCACTTTGGGTGTAGAGATTACTTAAAAATAAGATCTTAAAAAATATGTTAATTATAGGGGCGCTTGGGTGGCTCAGTCAGCTAAGTGTCTGACTCTTGATTTCAGCTCAGGTCTTGATCTCAGGATCATGAGTGGAGGCCCTGCATTGGGCTCTGCACTAGGTGTGAAGCCTACTTCTGGATTAAAACAATTAATTCACCAAGTAGTTTGAAATATAACTCAGAAATCTGAGTTATAAAATTATAGTTACTGGAGTAAGTGACCACCAAAAAAAAAAAAAAAAAAAAAAAGGAAGGGTAGGAACAAATAGCACTATCAGGTTTTATTAAACCAATTCCAGATTATTAAGGATTTGACATCTACCAATTTAACTGAGAAGATAAAAATAATAAAAAAGATATTAAAAACAGAAAAACTAGCTATTTATACAAAAACACTATTTTATGATTCCACTCTTAAGAATACAAAGAGTTAAGTGTAGTTTTGTGCTTACTGTTTTTACTTGTTTTATCCAGTAGTAGGATAGATTTGGGTCGAATATTCATGCTGTTTTACCTGATCCACTTTGTCATGTCATGAAAAAGGCCGGCTAAAGATCAGAACCAGGAAAGTCACCTGGCCCACACTAGCATCAAACTTGTGGGATTACAAGCATCAGATAATTTATCTGAATGGGCCCACTACAAATAGCTGTGAATTACATTATTATGCACACTGTCATTATTCCAGCAGCTGCATTTTCTGTTCTGATTATTTTTGCAGAGGATAAATTTCTTCTCTGTTTCAGTGTTAACAGAAAGAGGGTTAAAATTGGATGGTCAGTGTGGTTAAACATGGACCAACCCAATGGGGGCAACAGATACCAAATAGGTTCATTTTCAAACCCAATATTAGGCAAAACTTAAAACTCATAATTATCATATTTCCAGGTAAAACAGAAGTACTTTGCGGGCTATAGTGAGCTAACTTAAACAGTAGCATTTAATAGTTTATCAAATGTCCTATGTAATAGCCATGCTACATGTAATTAGTATATGGCAATAATTATGCCAATGATATGGAAACACCAAGATAATATCTGAATTAAGTAGTAATTATATCAGAAAGGATTTAAGAGATAACTCCATCAGAAATCATGTCATCAAACTTACTGAGAAAATGATCATTGTTGAAGCTGAATGATACTCAGAGGTTCTGTTCTCCCTACTTTTGTGTATCTTTGAAAATTTCCATTATAGAAGTGATAAACAAACAAACAAATGAAAGTGTGGAAAAACCAAATCACTGTTTTACTTCTGTAGAAGTAAAAATAAAGCTTTAAGTGACAGGTTATAGAAAAATTGAATACTACAACGAGTGTCTGGCCTTTACCACAAATCGAATTTGTATTTATTAAGTGTTTTGCATTCATTTTTCTGTGTATATGTATGGGCTTCAGTGCTCATGATATATGTGATAAGTTTGAGAAAAAAATTTTTATAGGGTTTATACCACAATGTAAATGTCAGATATTCTTATTTACTTTGAAAATAGCCAGTGGCCAATGTCACTGAAGCTGAGAGATAAAGGGCAGTATGGTCTTGTCATTTTAGTAACAGATCCTAAGAAATGGGCTGTGATCTCAGTTTTGCTTACTAAAAAACAAACCAATCCATTCATTATCTAAGTGACACTTAATAAGGGTTCAACACTGTACTGGAACAGTGTGATCTAACAGTTATGGTAAAATGGTAGATCTGGAGTCACATGGGCTAGAATCCTGGCTTGGCCAATTATAGCCATGTGATCTTGGGCAAATAACTTAAACTTAGTAGATCAAGCTCAATTTCCTTTTCTCTAAATGGGAGCAATAATAGCTAACTCAGGGGGTTGTTGTGAGGATAAAATGAGATACAGCTCATTAAGTATCTAGAACAGTGGCACATAGCATGTACAATAAATGGTGGTTATTATTATTTTTTAAAAGTTTATTTTGAGAGAGAGGAGAGGGAGAACATGAGTAGGTGAGGGGCAGAGAGAGAGACAGAGAGGGAGAGAGAGAGAGAGAGAGAGAGAGAGAGAATCCCAGGCAGGTTCTGCACCATCAGAGAGGAGCCCGATGTGGGGCTTGAACCCGTGAACTGTGAGATCATGACCTGAACTGAAAGCAGGAGTCAGACATTTAACCTACTGAACCACCCAGGCGCCCCAGTGATGATGATTATTATCTATCTGTCCCATTGAATATGATATATTCTCTCCATGGTGGTAAGTAGAATATAGAAATATTCATAGTGGTAAGTAGAATATACACATAGAAATATTTTTTTCTATTGCACTAGGCATTCTAAGATAGACCATGTATGCAGGACAACCTAGTTCTTGACATGAGCAGCATTATTCAGATGCAGTTTTCTTGTGTCAACCTATCAGGCTCCTGTACTTTTGGGTATCTAACATCTAGGTGCCTGCAGCTTCCTGAGACTTACATTTTGAGGAACCAGCTAAGTGGGAAGCAGGCCTGCTGAAACCTTGTTCTGCCCTCTAACTTTGCACCCGCCATCTCCACAGCAGGATTGCTCTTCTAGCCACCCTCAATTCCAACTGATCTGAGTCCAGGCTTGCCTCTAGCATCATGACAATTGCCCAGAGCTCCCAAAATCAGATGTCTCCACTCCTGTTTTACCCCTCAGATCAGAGCATCTCTCCTTGCATGCCATTGTGTGAGTGGAGTTTAGCCACTATCCCTGGGCTTAGGTGTTAAGACTTCTATACATCTCTCCAGCTAAGAGAGGGTCCACCTTTTCTATTAATTGCTTTCCTGCTGCTGTCTTCTCCCAGGCTCTGTTTCCCACATACCCCAAACTATCCTAGCATGCTGCATGACACAAATAAGTATCTATCTTGTAGAGGATATTCACTAAGTATTTGTTGAATTAATGATGTTCATGTTAATGATGGGGATGGGAAGATATTCAGCTGGTATGGGCATGGGTGTGGGTAGTTCTATAAGTAATTATTTATTTATTTTTAATGTTTATTTTTGAGAGAGGGGTGGAGGGGCAGAGAGAGAAGGAGACAGAGGATTTGAAGTGGGCTCTGTGCTGACAACAGAGAGCCTCATGTGGGGCTCAAGCTCACCAACTGTAAGATCATGACCTGGGCCAAAGTCAGATGCTTAGCTGACTGAGCCACCAGGTGCCCCAGTAATTGACTATTTAATACTTAGCACCAGACCTTATTTTGATATCTTTATAGTCATTTTGATTATCTGAATGTCATTCTCTAGTATATTCCTGGGAAAGGCACATGAGAACAGCATTCCTGATAGCAATTTATTTGTGCCCTTTATATTTGAATCAGTTTTGCCCACAACAGTCATTTCAGATGTCAACATCTCAAACTTCTCAAAGCTCTGATCACTCCCATCTACCCTCATTGGCAATAGCAAACCTCACCTCCTACATGATAGAGGTAATAGAAGCCCCATTTTTTAAAATATAAAACATATAAGCCTACTTTCCTCCTTCCTTTTGTTACAACAGAGAGCCTATCCTTACTCCTCTTTAATGTTAATCCCTCTTTGTTTAGATTTCATTCCCTCTTTCTTTCTAAGGAACATTACATTGTCAGTTATCCTTTTACATCCTTGTATGTTCAAACATTCTCTCTTTCTCCCGATTAGACCCTTCTTATCAGGTTTTAAATACATTCAAGTCATCCCCAATTAAAAAAAATTTTTTTAATGTTATTTTATTTTTGAGAGCAAGAGAGAGAGAGAGAGACAGAGTGTGAGTGGGGGAGGGGCAGAGAGAGAGGGACACACAGAATCCAAAGCAGGCTCCAGGCTCTGAGTTGTCAGGGCAGAGCCCAATGCAGGGCTCAAACTCACGAACCATGAGATCATGACCTGAGCCAAAGTCAGACACTTAACTGACTGAGCCACACAGGTGCCCCAAGTCATCCCCAATTTTTTAAAAAGGTCACTCAAGGGGCACCTGGGTGGCTCAGTTGGTTGAGCATCTGACTCTTGATTTTGGTTCAGGTCATAGCCCCAGAGTCATGGGATTGAGCCCATGTTGGGCTCCTCACTAAGCGTGGAGCCTGAGATTCTCTGTCTCCCTCTTCCCCTTTCCCCGCTCATGCTCTCTCTCTCTCAATAATAAAAAATAAAAAGGTCACTCAATCCCACATTCGCCTCTAGCTGTCATGTTATAATCTCCTTCCCTTGTGGACACACTTTCTCAACATGTGATTGTACATGCTGTGTAGCTGCTATGGGTGACTTCTCAATATCCATCTCCCGTGTTTTCTACAGAAACTGATTCTGTTAGGAACGGTAATGACTCAAACTAAAGAGCTACATTTCCTAGCTGCCCTTATAGCTAGGAGAGGCCATAGGACACAGTTCTAGCTAATGATAAGTAAGCTGAAGTCAGCTGAGGATTTACAGAAAATGTTTGCTTTCCTGGTATAGGTACCAGACCTTTCCCCTTGATATTTCTTTCTTCTTCCTATCTGAAACACTGGCTTAAGAGTTAGCAGCTGTCTTACATGCACAATGGGGGAAAAAACCATATACTGGGGATGATAGAGCATAAAGAAGGACTCTAGGACGTTGATGACATCATGGAGTCACTGCACCAGCCTTAACTATCTCCCTCTGGTTTTTTTGTTATATGAGGAAAATAGCCTAATTTAGTTAAGCAACTGTCATCAGGCTCTATTACATGTGACCAAATGCAATTCCTAATCTATACTCTCGCTCCCTGCAATTCCTCACCTTCCACTCACTCTCAAATCATTCCATTCTGGCTTCTGGCCCATCATTCCTCTGGGCTCACCAGTGACCTGCATGTTGTGAAATCCAAGGGATATTTTCAGTTCTCATATTTCTTGACCTCTCAGCAGCATTTGACTCTTGGCCATGGCCTCCTTTTTGAAACACTGTCTCCCCATGGCTTCCATGACCAATACTCTGAGTTTGCTCCTTCTCTGTCTTCTTGGGGGGTTATTCTTCCTCTTTGAGCCACACTCACTGCTTCTTGGCCTCTAAGACATATTACGGCTTTAGCCACATGCTCTTCCCTCTGTCACGAATGCTCTCCTTCCTTTTGCCAGCTTAGCCCTCCTTACCCTTCAGTTCTTCATCCATTCTTCACTTCCTTTTTTTTTTTTTTTTTTTTTTGAGAGAGAGAGCACGAGTGAGAGGCAGAGAGAGAGAGAGAGAGAGAACCCAGGAGGGGCAGAGGGAGAGAAAGGGGGTTGGGGGGGGAGAGAGAGAGAGAGAAGCAGGGCTCATTTTTTTTTTTTTAATGTTTATTTATTTATTTATTTAAAAAAAATTTTTTTTTTCCAACGTTTATTTATTTTTGGGACAGAGAGAGACAGAGCATGAATGGGGGAGGGACAGAGAGAGAGGGAGACACAGAATCGGAAACAGGCTCCAGGCTCTGAGCCATCAGCCCAGAGCCTGATGCGGGGCTCGAACACCCGGACCGCGAGATCGTAACCTGGCTGAAGTCGGACGCTTAACCGAGTGCGCCACCCAGGCGCCCCTGTTTATTTATTTTTGACAGAGAGAGAGAGACAGAGCATGATGGGGGAGGAGCTGAGAGAGGGAGACACAGAATCTGAAGCATGCTCCAAGCTGTCAGCACAGAGCCTGACGTGGGCCTCGAACTCACGGACTGCGAGATCATGACCTGAGCCGAAGTCAGATGCTTAACAACTGAGCCACCTAGGCACCCCATTCTTCACTTCCTTAGGGAAGCTTCCTCTGACCTTCTTGTGAAGTCATATTTCCTTATTGTATATTCCTTCATAGCTCTTATATAGTTACAACTTTATCTTTTTTAGTGTGACTCTGAGTAAGCTGTCTCCCTCAGAATGTAGGCTCCATGAAGATAGGGACAGCCTACTTTTGTTCATCATTGTATCCTGAGAAAGCAAAATATTCGCCCAAGACATAATATGTGCTCAATAATTAGTTCCTGGATGCATAAATGGATGAATGTATAATTATATGGCTTATTTGCTTATCTGTTTATGGTCTATATTCCTCCAGCTCCATGAGAGAAGGGAACATATCTATTTTGTTCTCAACCACATATGCATTATCTAATACATATTGCATGGCATAAAATAGGAAATGTAACAAATTTTAATGAACTACAGAATTAAAGATGTTCCAGGAGAGACATTCCAATAGTTCTATCCCTAACATGTCAATGTTTGGATATTATTTTACTATATTTTTCTTTTTATTATTATTATTATTATTATTAGCTTATTTATTTATTTTGAGAGAGAGAGAGAGAGTGTGTGTGAGCAGGGGAGGGGCAGAGAGAAAGGGAGAGACAATCCCAAGCAGGCTCCACACCATCAGCATGGAGCCCGACGCAGGGCTCGACCCCATGAACCGTGAGATCATGACCTGAGCCGAAATCATGAATCAGTTGCTTAACCAACTGAGCCACCCAGTCACCCTTATTTTACTATCTTTTGATAAAGTTTCTGTTTACAAGAGAGCACCAAATAGCTCTATTATCTCTAGAGAAGAGTCTTTTGGAAAATATCTGCTAGCATGTTCTCCTTACTGTACATCATGCCTAAAATAGATTGTCTATCAAGATCTTGAACCTATACACTTCTTCCCCTCTTCATTGCCACCACCCTAGTCAAGTTCACTATCACATTTCACCTTTCCTTAAGCATGATTTATTAAACTATATATATATTTAGATGGTTCTGAGTTTTTATTGTATGTTCAGATCAAGGATCATATCTGTTTATGTTATCGTCTAAGAAAGATAAGTACATATGGCACATACATAATTTTTCATTTTGTTGTGGCAGAGAATTATTTCTTTTCTACATTTGACAAAATATTTCATTTACTTAAGGAAAAGAAGTATTTTTCAACTAGCAACAGATCTTTGTTTTCAAATTACCAAACTGAAAACATTCAGAAAAAGCCAATGACTTTTTAAGTCCCCCTACATCCCTGCCCCATGAATTCTTAGTCATTGAGGTACCTAAGATGTTCAATGAAGTTGACAAGAAGAGTAATTGATGTAGTTGTGATGGACTTGAGAATGCCCCCAGCATTGTAGTCAGTATATCTGGATCCTGCTATTCCTCCAAGGTCAAGCACCTGTCTTTCTTCCTCAACAAATCTTCTTTCACTCACTCTTAGCTCTGACACCTCAACTTATTATATATGTCTAATAAACATATGTATGTATATATCCTTTTTCTCCAATAAGCCTGGGAAAGATGCAACACATATCTTACACATTATTGTATCCTCAGGACCTAGTACAAAGTCTTGTTGGTATATGTTCTGCTCTGCTGATGCTTATTTTCTTTTTGTTAAGAAGAGCTACTGAGCACTTACTATTGTGCCACGCACAGCGTTATGCTCAGTAGGTGCTATTATTGTCCCCCTTTCACTGATGAGAGTTTAAATAACTTGCACAAGTCTTGTAGCTTGTGAGGAACAGACGCAGGACTCAAACACAGCTTACCAGAATCCAGAGCTAGTGCTCTTAACCACTAGGCAATCCTGCCTTCCATGAATATTCGTGGGTAACAAACTCCAACCAGGCTGCATTTGCTCCTATATTTAAGAAGGCACCAGGTGATCAGCTTTGCTTGCAGCTAATCAGGAGCCTTTCAAGTTGTTTTCAAATGAAGTTGTAAGTCTGCAGATAATTAAGAAAGAAACCATTTTGGAAACAGCAGGAAGGGGGGATGTTTAGAGGCCCACGTTGACATTTTGAAGTGCATTTAAACATACAGCTCAGGGCTATAAAAAGTCACTACACCGAGACTGCAGAAGTATTAAAAATCAAATTGCCTTATTAATTTTTTAGAAAACTGTATATGACGTCCTTTCATCTCTAGGGAAATCCTTCCCTAAAGCACCAAACCTCTTGGATGAATGACTGGGTGACTGGGATGAATAAGTTGGCTTTCTTCCTTTTCATTTATCCACTCTCTGTCCCAGAGGGTCAAAGAAAATCATCTCATTTTAAAATTTAAGCTTTATTTGTTGAGGTTTCTAGCTAAACTGGGAGCAAGAAAAGCCATTTCATGTTGGCATGGTAGTAGAAAGCATTTAGCAACATTCCAGCTTAATGATGGAAGACTAGTCAAGAGTATTATTAAGTTTTAATCTCCTCATCTAATCGATAAGGTCAGTTAATACTCTTTGACTCAAGGGAAAAAAAAAAGCTTTACAAAGTCTTGACCATTGATACTTTAACCAGCTTCACCTTTTGTATTTTGAGTGAAAGGCTCTATATCATGAACCATTGAGTTTCCTTGAAAGGTCCAGAGAATAAACAGTTGCAGAAAAGTCCAGGAGTAAGATAGCCCAGAGACTTGAACCTGCAGCAAAATGGAGTTTCTCCAAATTAGGCATCAGGAGAAGCAGATAAGGGGAACTGGCAACTGGAGATATCCTTGTTATTCTCTGGGCTACCATCATGCTGGCAGAAGCTTAAACTAACTAAATTTACTTGTGAGTTCTCCGAAGGGAGTGACTGTGTTGCACCAGAAACATTTTTCATAACACTACTTTGCAAACAAGTTTCTAGGACCTTTTAAATATTTGACTTATGAAACTCAATATAAGTATTAAAATGCCTGCATGTTCATTACATATCCCAACTACAAAAAATATGAGTTTCACTATTCACCTGGAAATAGAAACTCCAATAATATTTATGCCTTATTAGAGCATACAGTCTTCATTTTTAAAGACTTAAAGCCTCTAGGGTGTCTTTATCCAAAATTAGCATCCAGTAACAACACCTTGGGATATCCCTGTTTTGGCAGCATCTGTAGCCAGATCTGGTTACAGTTAATAAACTAATGCTAGAGCTGCTGACCTTAGGAAGACAGGTGTCTTCTGTAACATCAGGTCCATATTCTGGTCAATAAGAAATTTACTTGCTTGATTAAACTGGCCTGAGGCCTGGTCTGTTTGCTTGGGTATCCGGCCAGCATTGTAGCCTCCTCACAAAGAATTAATGGAATTTTCATCTCTTCTCCAAATACTTTGCTCTGTAATTAATTGAGCATTACATTTTCCAAAAGAAATATTGCTTTGTGCTAAATACATAATACTCTTCATTAATTTGTTAATTAATCCAATATATATTGAATACCTACTATGTGTCTCAGCATATGTGAGACCTATGTGGCAGGTCTTGGAGGTACAAAAATTAATGACAAGGAATCTCTACTAATAGCTCAACTTAGTAGCCCAAGAATTGTTTGAAGGATCCAGATCTTCTATCTATATTTTATCCACACAGCCCAATCTGCAAAGCCCATTTCAGGTCTTATCTCCTCATTCATCCATTTAGGAAAGCTTTATTAGGCTCCCTAAACTGTGAGGCATAGGAATGATGAAGAAGAGGAGAATACAGTTTCCATCACCAGGACCTTCCAGCTTACTTGTAGGGAGGAAAGCAAGGTTGGCAGAAGCAGATCATGGAAGACATTGTAAGTCAGGCTAACCAAGGAGTATGGGTTTTATCAGAGCTATGAGACAGTCTTAAGGAAAACAGAAGGGTGATTCAATGTGCATTTTAGAAAAATCAGTTTGACAATGACAAGGGAGGTGGATGGTAAGGAAGAGTGGCCAGAAGGAAGGAAATCAGAGAGGAAGAAAAATAAAATTCCAAAGCAACTGAAGAAACAGAAATGACAGCATTTTAGTAACAAATTGAATGTGAAGATTGAGGGAGAGGATGAAGTCTAGGATGACTTCTAAGATTCTGGTCTGGATGGTATTAGCAGCTAGAGAAGGAGGAACAGAGTTAGTAAAAAAAATGAGTTCAGTTTTGAATGTTTTGTTGCAGGTGCCTTTGGAACATCCATGTGTCAACATCAAGTTTGCTGCTGTAAATGTTTGTCCGAAACCCAGGAAAGAGGTAGGGCAGGAGGTAAGGACTCAGGAGTTATCACCTTATAGATTATAACTAAAATATAATTACATTATGAATAATATTGCCAGTTCTGTAGCCATCCCATACTACTCCCTGGTCTCAAATGCCTTGTACTCATATAGCATTCATTTTTAAATGAATTTATTATTCATTGTTTCATCCTTCATTTGGTTGACTAATATAGAAGGCACTCTAATGTCATATTCCCAGTGACATGAAAGACTCTGGGTGTACACAGATAAAGGATTACCATAAAGGATTTCATAACCTGGCTGTTGATTATACATTGACTAATTCTGTGTGTGTCTTATATCCTTAAGAAGAGTATAAACTCTCAAAGTAAAAGACACTCTCTTAGACTCCTTTAAAAAAAGAAACCAGAAAAGGTGCCTGGCTGGCTCAGTCAGAAGGGCTTGTTACTCTTTGTCTTGGGGTCATGAGTTTGAGCCCAACATTGGGTGTACAGTTTACTTAAATAAAACTTAGGGATGCCTGGGTGACTCAGTCTGTTAAGTGCTGGACCCTTGGTTTTGGCTCAGGTCATGATCTCACAGTTTGTGAAATAGAGCCCCACACTGGGCTCTGTGGTGACAGCATGGAGCCTATTTAGGATTCTGTCTCTCCCTCTCTCTCTGTCCCTCTCCAGCTCCCCTGCATGCATTCTCATGCACACGTGCTCTCTCTCTCTCAAAAATAAACTTAAAAATAGATAAAACTTAGCACAAGTTCTGTTCTTTGTAGATGCTTAATATGAACCTTGAGTAATAGATTACTTTTTTTTAATGTTTATGTATTTATTTTGAGAGAGAGTGGGGGGGAGGGGCAGAGAGAGGATGAGAGAGAGAATCCCAAGCAGGCTTCATGCTGTCAGTGCAGAGCCAAAGGTGGGGCTGGAATTCACCAACTGTTAGATCATGATTTAAGCTGAAATCAAGAATCAGATGCTTAACTGACTGAGCCACCCAGGCCTAAATTACTTATTTAAAAACATAGACCACTTTATTTATTTTTAAATGGTTTTTGAGGGAAGAGTTCTGACTAGAAAAACATTATATTTTAATTGTAAAAAATTAAAAACATAAAGACATTTAAATTAAAACATAACATTAAAAACATACAGAAAGTAATAATCATTTTAAACATATTATCCAAAGACAACTACTATTAATATTTTATGTAAAATACTCTTAATCCTTGTTCTAAGTATAAACATGTGGATTTGTTAAATTTTTGGTAAAAGAGATCATATTGAACATATTTTTGTGACACTCTTTTCATTTACAAATGCTATATCATGAACATAATCCTATGTCATTAGATATAGGTTTTCAACATTATTTTTAAACTGTTTCATTGTATTCCATTGTTGTACCATAATTTATTTAGCTGATCCTGCACTAATGGACACTTAGGTTGCTTCCAAATGTTCACTATATAAACAGTGTAATGATGAATATCTTTATACTTAGAACTTTACATTGTGTGGTCTTTTCTGTACAATAAATTCCTTGAAATGGGTTAACATGTTTGTAAGACTTGAAGGATATGTTGCCAAATTGTCCTTTGAGTGTGAAACTATCCCCATCTAGGGTTTGAGTTTCAAAATTCTTTTTTTTTAACGTTTATTTTTGAGACAGTGAGAGAGCAGAGAGAGAGGGAGACACAGAATCTGAAGCAATCTCCAGGCTCTGAGCTGTTAGCACAGACGCAGGTCTCGAACTCACAAACTGTGAGATCATGACCTGAGCTGAAGTCGGATGCTTAACCGACTGAGCCACCCAGGTGCCCTGAGTTTCAAAATTCTAATTGAAGTTCTTTAGAGGCCAAAGGCAGAGACCTATGACTTTTTAAAAATAAAAATATAACATGTATACATAAAAGTTCATAAAACTAAGCTTGATAAAATTTTATAAAATGAACACACATACACGAAACCCAGACAAAGAAACAGATAATTAAAATCCCAGAAGCCCTCTTCTGCCTTCTAGTTACTACACACCATACCTACTTTCTTTCCAGGAAGTTCTCTGTAAATGCCTAAGCATGGCATAGGTACTAGTGTCTGGACATTTCTGTCCAATATAGGCCCCCTCTATGCTGGTCAGGATTTTCTCAGAGCTACACCTCTGTCTGAGGCTCTTCCTATTCAGTCCTCTTTACTTTCCCTTCTCCTTGTCCACATGTCAGACCTGCATCATGGTCTAAAAATTTACTCTGACTACTCCTTTAATAGATGTTACCAGCAATAAATCTCTTGCAATTCTAACTCTGCCTGATGTCTGCTGCCCAGAGAACCATCAACACAGATGGTACTAGAAGTGATCTGAAATGACAAGCTCAGTTTGGGGACTGGACCACATACCTCCCTGCTGGCACGGAGGACCCCATCTAAGTGGTATGTGGGCACAGACAGTCTCAGACAAAAGTGTTTGCCCAATTGTTAAAAATAGTATGTCACTCCCAGAAGTGACTTGGGAGTGACATCCCAGTGGAGAATACCCTGGTGGGTGAGATGATTTGAACATTTTTAAATGCAGGCTGTCAGAGGAGGGAGAGTCTACACATAAGGATAGTGGAATTGGCTGGATATTAAACAGTTGCATTGACATCCTACAGAGGAATAATTGAAAATTGAGGGCAGCTAACAAACATTTATGGTTAAATATGACAGCCAGCAGGCCTCTTTCATAGCTTATAAAGTAGAAAAGCTAGTGCAACCCAGGACCAAACTCAGGACCTATTAGTTAGGATTCCCCAAAACAGTGGAATGCTGTGCCATGGTAGGTCTGTTATACCCTGGTTCAGAAAACCTGGGACCCTGAGACATGGGATGGGAACATCTGGATGGACATCCTCAAAGATACTGGCTCTGCTGTCTTCCCTGAACCTTCAAAATCTATAGATGTGACCAACCCCTCTTTGTGCAGGAAGATATTGCAGAAGCCTCTCATGAAGGCAACAGATGCCCCCTCCAGAGCTGTGTCCACCTCCTCTTCTGGCTGCCAGGTTGATAATTACACTTATATCTCCACATAACTTGACTGGGACAGTGGACCTGATGAGGGCACTAGAGTTACTCCCTCAAGCTCATACCTCTGGCTGTAGTGGGCATCCAGTATAATCAGCTGAAGGAGGAAAAAGTCCAACCTTGGTTTACATATGGGTCAGCTCAATTGTGGGTGCAAGCTTTGTCATTGGAACTGGCACAATGGATACATGAATGGAGTGGCCATGGTGGCAGAGACAGAATCTATATATGGACTTAAAAGCATGGACTCCCACTTAGCAAAGCAGGTCTCATTATTACCGCCTCTAAATATCTAACCTTTCAGCAACAGAGACCAACACTCATCCCATTATATGGCTCTATTCCTTGAGGAGACCCACCAGCAATAAGTAGACTAAATGGGTGAGAAGAATGAGAAGGATGGAGAGGAAGAAAGAATGGAGAGGCCTAGAGTAGTAAAAGGCAGGGGGAAAGGCTTGCAACCCCTCCACTTAATGGAAACTTTAGTACCAGGACCTTACCTTTAGATCAAGGCCGTCCAAAAGAGATATAGTGTATGTCACACATTTAATTTATGTTTTCTAGTAGCCACATTAAAATTTGTTTTCTAAAAACAAGTGAAATTAATTTTAAATAATATATATTTAAGCCAACATATCAAAAATATTGTCATTTCAACATGTAGCCAATTAAAAAGTAATAAGCTATTTTACATTCATTTATTTTATGTCTTTGAGATCTAATGTATATTACATGGACAGCAAATAACAATTCAGATGCTCATTCTATTTATATTTCACAAAATTTTAAATTGAAAAAGTAGTTTCATAGATGATTGTTCAAAATATACTTAAAATTTTTCAATAACTGAATCAAGTATCAGTTTTTAAATTTAAACTAATCTTAGGGGGCACCTGGGTGACTCACTTGGTTAAGTATCTGACTCTTCAGCTCAGGTCATGATCTCACAATTCATGAGATCAAGCCCCACTTCAGGCTCTGTGCTGTCAGCACAGAGCCTGCTTGGGATTGGTTCTCTCTAGCTTTCTACCCCTCCACTGCTTACTCTCTCTGTCAAAATAATTAATTAATTAATTAATTAATTAATTAACTAAAATAAAAGTTAAATTTAAAAAAACTAATAAAATAAAATAAAAAACTTAGTGTTTCAATCACAGTAACTGCATTTCAAATGCTGATTAGCCATGTGTGGCTAGGGGCAACCATGTTAGCACAGAGAACATTCCATCAGCAACAGAGTGTTATAGGACTATGCAGGTCTAGATGATTCTAGCCTTTGGTGTAAACTTAACTCACTACTTAGTCAAACAGAATCAGGAAAACGAGTTATGTACATAAAACAGGTTCCTTAACTTTCCAGAAACCTTGGGATGCCTCTCCCTTGACTCTCAAATGAACTTCTCCAGGTGCCTTCTCCCACTCTACCCCACCCACCCTGAAGCCAATAAAGAGCAAGGGCTCTGGAGTCAGAGATATCAATTTTAATCTCAGCTCATCACTTAGTGGTTGACTTCCAATAGTCAGTTAACTTCTCTGAGCCTTAGTTTTCTCATTAATAAACTGATGACAATATTTTAAAGGATTGTTGTACGAAGTAAGAGAGGTAATGTGCACAAGAGTTTTAGCACACTGCCTGCCACTCAGAAAAGAATAAATGGTAGTTATTAAACAAAAAAACTCACTGTATATGCTTTGTATATGCTTCCACCACTTCCAGCCACCCGTGCCGGGTTACTCTTTGGTACTCTTAAGCAGGGCAGGAGTTAGCGAGGGTGGCGGTGAGAAGTGGGGAAGGGCCCTGGCATCTAGGTGCTGGCATGTGCCACAAGTCAACACTGTGGTTTAGGAACAGTGTTTGCTGCTACTGTTATCCTCAGCTCTTCCCTCCCCCTTATCAGTCAGATGGCTTTTGCTCTAGAACTCCAAGTCCCACATGGCCCCCCTCTTTCTACTCTGTACTAGAACAAATGATTAACCACACGAAACAGCCACCTACACTCTTTCCAAGGACATCAGTGGCCTCATTAAGTCCAAGCTAAGGGGCACTCTTCTCTTCATCCTCTCTGCAGTGTGTGACACTGTTGCTTCTCCCTCCCCACCCTGGTTCTCCTCTAACATCCTGCAGATCATTCCTCCTCCTCCTCCTCCCTCCTTTGGCAAAGGCAAATCTCTTTACTGCTCCCCAGGCCTGAGCCTTCCCTAGGCCACAGTCTCATTTACTCCTGGGCTCGATTCCCCTAAATGGATGGCTCCCAAATCTATACACCAGCTTCCACTTCAACTTCAGGCCTAACTTACTGCTCTCTGCTAGCCTGTCCTCCTGTAAGACCCACCTCTGAATTCATCCTTGCTCCCCTCAAACAAAATTCCCAGGTTGCTCTCAGGGGGGAAAGAACACACACACTGATTCCAAGCTCCTGTGTCCATACCCTGTGGTAGGTGTTTCATTTAATCTTCACAACAACTCTGTGAGGAAGGAACTGTGATCTGCATTTTATAGCTGGGGGGAAAAAGACTCAGAAGAAGAAGAAACCAAAATCTAGGTCTGTCTGAATCCAGACTCCATGTTCTTTCCAGTCCATAGGACCACCTCCCATAATTCATTCAATGAATTGATGTTCTCTGCCAGGATAAGTAATATACCACCTATCCCCTAATGATTTGTGGTTTAGTGAGAGAGACAGAGAAGATACAGGAAAATACAGTGGTGTGGTAGTAATATGATAGGTGATGTGGTTTGAAGTGTTGGGGCTCGAAGCCAATGGCCAAGAAAGAATTCTTGAAATGTCTTTGGTGCAAAAAGGTGGTTTTATTAAAGCACGGGGACAGGACCTGTGGGCAGAACGAGCTGCACTGGGGTTGTGAAGAGTGGCTGATTATATACTTTCAAGTTCAGAGGGGCTTAGGGACAGCACAAACCTCCAAGGTAATTTGGAAACAAGGTTTCCAGAGTCTTGAGGGGGCTAACTGTCATTAGGAAAAGGTCATTTATTACTCTTTAGTAAAAACTCAGGCATGAGACCCTTCAGATTTGTATCAGTGGGCCGTATATTTGGAGGACAATTGCTAACATATATTTGAGGGGTAGAGATAAAGGAAGTTTCCAAAGGAATTTTTATATGTTAAAGTAGACTTATAGGATCCTGGAGGTCAGGATAATGTTAAGCTAAATTTGCCTTTTGCCCTTAGCAAAGTGTCATCAGCAAGGCGGCTGAGTTCCTAGAGGAAGGCCACTCTGCCTGTTTCAAGGACTTGTCAATGGGCTGTAGGCAGTAAGGAAATTTAATTTTTCATTTGCCTTTGTTTCCCCCATCAATAGAGGCCCATGGTAATGCACAGAATTGGAACTTAACTTGGGCTTTGGGGTCAGAAAAAACCTCTACCAAAGAGAAAATACCTCTGCTGCATCAAGAAGGACTAGTAGGAATTACAAAGGAAGAGAACAGGGTAGGAAGCATGATCAGGCAGAGGGAGTAGTGAGAGAAAATATCTCAAAATGAGGGAGAGAGAGTTGGGAAGCTGCAAGCACTTAATTATGGCAGGAGCCAGACCAGAGGTACTGTGAGACAGAGGTGAGCAGAAGCCAGCTGGAATCTAGGTGAGGTTACAGGAAACCATTAAATCCTTTTAGCAGAGGAGAAGCAGGTTCAGATTTGCATGGGAGAAAGAATCACTCTGTCTGCAGCCTAGAGAATGGACTCAAGAGGTAACCCAAGAGGGGAGGGCATGGAGACCAGTTAGCAGGTCACAGTCATAGTCTAGATAAGAGATGAAGACAGTGCAAATAAAGGTAGTGGCCCCCTACATAAGAAGGAATGGAAAGAAATTCAGGATAGAGACTGCATGGGGCTTGGTAGTTGTTGATTAGATGTCATAATATGTGGAGGACAGCTAAGGAATCAAGGATAATATTCAAAGTTGGAATATTGGGTAACTGTGTGGATAGTGATAGAGTCATTGAAAGAGAGATGCACAAGAAAAAACAAGTATGAAGGAATGTTGATGCATTTCACTTGAGATGTGTTGAGTTGAGGTGCCATTGGGACACCCAGATCAGGATATCTGATAGACAATGGTCTATTGGTTTCTAGCTGAGGAGAAGGAACTGTTGGGATAGAGACAGAGGTTTGAGTTTCATCAACAGTAACTTAAGCAATAGGAGTATGTGAATACTCCAAAAGAATATAAAGTGAAAGGAAAAGCAGGTTGAAGAAGGAACTGAGACATACCGATATTTAGGAGGTGAGTAGGAGAAGAAAGACCTTAAAAGAGACTGAAAAGAAGCCAGAGAAGCAGAAGGAAAACCCAAGAAAGTATATTTTTGTGGAAGCAAAGGGAGAATAGTAGAGGTAAAGATGCTGACAGTATAACTAGTTTCAACAGTAAGGAGGTTATGGGTACCCTTATTGAGAGCAATCTAAGAGTGTCTGCAGTGATTGATATCTGGATGGTAAGCAAATGTAGACGGTGAACGTAGAACACTCCTTCAAGATATCTAGTTGTGCTAAGTTCACTGTAAAGGTTAAATGAGATGATGAAAGTATAGCAGTTAACAGCCCATGGCACATCACAATAATTCAGTAAATGTTGGCTACTACTACTAATATTAAGGAATATATCTTAAGGAAGAGAAGAGACAGTAGTAGCCATAAGGAGGTGTAAGTTTAGGGGGGATATTTTTTAAGGCCTCTCTCTTTACCATATTGAAAAAAAAGGGGGAAAAAAGCTTTTAAAACCTCATCACTGGCACCTGGGTGGTTCAGTCAGTTAAGCGTCTGACTTCAGCTCAGGTCATGATCTCACAGCTTGTGGGTTCGAGCCCTGCAGCGGGCTCTGTGAGTACAGCTCAGAACCTGGAGCCTGCTTCAGGTTCTGTGTCTCCCTCTGTCTCTGCCCCTCCCCGACCTGTGTTCTCTCTCTTTCAAAAATAAACAAACTTAAAAAAAAAAATACCATGTCAAAGAAATACATGCAAATGATTCAAAGAAGCAACAATCTCTGAGCCACTTTTTGCCAGCCCAGAAGAAACCAATTTGAACTGCTTCTGTGTTATGGTAACCTCCTTGTCACTAATTAACCTCCTAATGACTGTTTCTTGATTTATCATTCTTAAACATTATCTGTTAACTTCCTGCTATGCTGAGAATTTAGTTCACTTATACTTCTCTGTCATCCAGAGTAGTTATGTCACTATCCACTGGCCACCTTCAAAACCTACATAAGCTCTATTTTTCATTCCATTAATCACAGATAGAATTTCTTGACTCCCAATGTTTAAGATGAGGTTGTTTGTAGCCTGCTCTTCCCACCATCTCTCAATGGGAAAGATTTGTTTTTGTTTGTTTTGTGTTTTAAATATGAGAGATTATTAAATAGGATTAAATGGAAAGGAATCAATGAAAGTGAACAACTGAAGATAGATGGCAAAACAGTTGTTGCCCTGAGGTGCCTGGAGAGGTAGAAGAGGATGAGTTCAGAGTCCAGTATGGGACATCTTCTCCATAATGGCACCACCAATGTCCTAGCACAAGTCTAGGAAACTTCTGGAATGTGTGGAGCTCCTTTCACCCTAGATCCAAACAGCTATAAAATTCCATAGATTCCAACTCTTCAGTTACCATCTTTCTATTCATTTCTCTTCTGCCTATGCTTTTAGTTTGGCCCTTCAATATTTGTGACTTGGACAGTAGACTTCTAACTGATGTCTCTTTCTCCTCACTTTCCTCATTCACACAGTGTGTCCCAGCCCAGCATGGGGTATTTAAAAGGTCACCTGGGAGGAATGAGGTGGAGGCCAGTGCATAGTTTCATAGAAACATAGTTTCTCAAGACTGCCCAATCATCAAGAGCTTCAGGGCCTGACCAGAAGAGGTAAAGACTGGTTAGGCAACCCGGAAGTGTCCATTGCAAAGTGAAATAACCATAGCATGGGCTCTGGTTGAGAAATTCTCTTAATGTTTCCTTCAGAAAATCACAAAATAAGAAATGCAACAGCCAATAAACATTTAAAAGCTCAACATCACTAGTCTAGAGTGACAGCCATGAGAAAATGTGTGTGCTGTCTTTTTAAAGGTCTTCCTTTGTGTCCATTATTAAATTAGTAGCTGGACAGTTTAGCTGGCAGCTGCTTTCCCCTCCTCCTCTGGTCTCAGTCCTTTGGGAACTGGATATGCCTGGCATAGGGCACTATGGAGAGCATGTGAGGCATGTACCTCTGTGTCACGGAAGCTCTGACAGTGAGCAAGATTATTTTTAGAGGTGACCTTCTAGGTACCAAGGAAAAGTAAACAGACAGATGCACATGATTTCCTCTGAGAGACTCACAGTAAACAAATTGGCATGTGTGCACTTTCTATTATCCCGTGTTCTGAATTCTCATCTCTTAAAGAGCAAGCTCAGGTGAAAAGCTTTATTGAAAACTCGAAAGCAACCAGAATGAAGAAAGGGGTAACTGAGTGAAAGTTCACAGTTTCTAGCTACTGGGTCAGAAAACTGTAGATGAAATGCCATATCTAGTCTAAATGCTTGGAAAACATGTTATTTAAAAATTTTTTTAAGTTTATTTATTTATTTTGAGAGAGAGATAGAGTTGGGGAGGGTCAGAGAGAGAGAGAGAGAGAGAGAGAGAGAGAGAATCCCAAACAGGCTCTACACTGTCAGCATAGAGTCCAATGTTGGGCTTGAATTCACAATCCATGAGATCATGACCTGAGCCAAAACCAAGAATTGGATGCTTAACTGACTGAGCCACTCAGGCACCCCATGTTTTAAATAAAGTTTCAATACTTTCTCATAAAACATTGCTAAAACTTATTTAACTTAATCTCTTGTTTTTATTTTGTATTATTCTGTTTTACCTTTGTTGATTGTGCTGTGTGATGTTTATTATCTTTAAGTGAATGTCTGTGTCACTTAAAAAAATGTAAAAAGAAAAAAATCTCCATAATCCTGCCTGTTATTAATACTTTGCTCTGTATCCTTGAGATTTTTTTTTGCACATACTTCTATCTATATATCAACAAAAGAAAAACATACTGTCATTTATAACTTTCTTTTGTCATCCAGTACTATATCTTGCCATCTTTTCATGTTCATATATATAGGTCTTTCTCATTCTGTTGATGGATGTTTAGGTCATTTCCAGTGTTTCACTGTTACAAACAATGCATAAGTAGGCATTTTTGCACAGATACCTTGAAGCACTTGCATGAAAGTTTCTGTTGGACAGCTTGTGGGAAAGAATTTCTGGATCAAAATGTTAACATATTTTTAAAGTTTTAGTTTAGTTATTGCTCTCTACTTGTCCCCTGAAACATGAAAATAAGTTAATTGCTCATGAAGACTTAGTACCTAACACAATGCTTGGCACATGTTCATTAACTGCTGGTTATAGTAAAGCACCAAATATTAGTTATTGTGAAACAGTGATGCCTTTGACACTATTAAAACACATTTCCCTGCCTGTACTCTTTTCTTGGCCTAGACAACTGAGGTAAAATGTTAAATTCATAGTAGTTATCATCATAATAAATATTATAAAAAATAAGTGCATACCAGAATACATAGCACTTCTGATTGTCTCCTTGGTGACAAGCCATTGTTGTCACCTGAAATCATGGCATTCAATCATAGACAAGAGTCTAGACATCAAATAGTGTATTTTTAAAAAAATATATATGAATAAGTGAAATCCCAGAGAGGTAGTGATTGGTCAAAGGTTTGAGAACTAATAGATTCTACTTAAAACACCTCATATTTTCCACTGTCCTTTCTTTACTTGAATGCACATATTTAGTATAATTTTATTACATTTGACTAGGTCATATAAACAAGGCACATTATTGACTGAGATATGTTTCCTCAAGTCTTCTTGGTTCTGTCAATTACCTGCCTAGAGCTTTCTTTCTTGCCCTTCTCTAATTTCCTACTTCAACTTAGTCAAAGATTGGAAATAAGATAGGTTTAATAGAATGATATGTCAAGTGGTGGGATCTGCATATGAGTCCAAGGTTTTCCTATGAGTGAAACATGGGAATCTTAGCATAACTTTTTGTCAGTTATTTTAGCTACTCAGGAAAGCTTATATGTGTGTATGTGTCTGGGTCTGTGTGGGGATGTAAATACATATGCACTTCCCAAGTTTTATCAGCTTAGGAACATGTTGCCATGTTCTGGAAAGATGAGATGATATTGTATATAAATATTTATATAGCATATAATACCTGGAATATCTGGAAGGTACTCAACCTTTTAGATATTTTTTGTATTTTTTCAATTTTTTTTTAAATTTCTTTTTGAGAGAGAGAGAAAGTAGGGGAGGGGCAGAGACAGAGGGAGACACAGAATCCAAAGCAGGCTCCAGGCTCTGAGCTGTCAGCACAGAGCCCGACGCGGGGCTCCAACTCACAGAGCGCGAGATCATGACCTGAACTTAATGGACTGAGCCACCAGGTGCCCCAGAACCTTTAGAATTAAAATTTTGCCTAATTAGGGGCACCTCAGTGGCTTAGTCAGTTGGGTGTCCAACTTTGGCTCAAGTCATGATCTCCCAGTTTGTGAGTTTGAGGCCCATGTCACGCTCAGTGCTGACAGCTCAGGGCCTGGAGCCTGCTTTGGATTCTGTGTCTCCCTCTCTCTCTGCCTCTTCCCTGCTCGCATTCTGTCTGTCTGTCTTTCTCTCAAAAATAAACATTAAAAAATTTTTTTAAATTTTGCCTAATTCTAAGGAAACAAATAGCCAAAGAGTTTGTTTTCAAATGCTGTTAGCATTTGGCCAAGGTCTATTTAAAGGACAGTGAAATAATCTTTTTCCATCCCTTTGCTGATATATAATGCCAACTTTGATTTCATCATCAGTAATTTCAGGAATAGTATCTGTGGCAGGCAGAATAATAGCTGCCCAAAGACAACCATGTCCTAATTCCTGAAATCTGTGAATATGTTACCTTACGTGGCAAAAGGGACTTTGCAGATATGATTAAATTAAGCATCTTGAGATGGGCAAATTATCCTGGATCATGCAGGTGAGCCCAGTGAAATTACAAGGGTCCTTAAAGAGAGAGGCAGGAGAGTCAGAGTCAGAAAAGGAAATATGTTGACAAGAGCAGAGGTCAGAGTGATACTATTGCTGGAGGAAAAGACCATAAGCCAAGGAATGCAGGTGGCCTTTAGAAGCTGGAAAAGGCAGGGAAATGGATTCTCCCCTGAGAGCTTCCAGAAGGGAATGCAGTCCAGTGCCAACACCTTGATCTTAGTTCAGTGAGAACTTTTTAGATTTCTGAACTCCAAAACTGTAAGATGATAAATTTGTGTTTAAATCCCTAAGTTTATGGTCATTTGTTGTAGCAGCAATAGGAAATTAACACAATGTCTTACCATAAGGTAGTGCAAGTTTGAATTTTGACTGAAGGACAGCTGTTCTTTTTGCATTTTAATAAAATATATAAAGAATGTTTAAAGAAAAAAAAGTTGAAAAAATAACCATATGATAATAGTTAATATTTACTGACCACTTACTATAAAACTGACCACTTACTATAAAAGGGCACCTGGGTGGCTCAGTCGGTCAAGTGTCTGACTCTTTTTTTTTTTTTTTTAAGTTTTATTTACTTATTTTGGGAGAGACAGAGACAGCATGAGTGGGGAAGGGGCAGAGAGAGAGGGAGGGAGGGAGGGAGAGAGAGAGAGAGAGAGAGAAAGAGAGAGAGAGAGAGAGAATCCCAACCAGGCTCTGTGTTGTCAGCGCAGAGCCCAATGCGGGAGTTGAACTCCCAAACCGTGAGATTGTGACCTGAGCTGAATCCAAGAGTCAGATGTTCAACCAGCTGAACCACCCAGGTGCCCCAAGTGTCTGACTCTTGAATTTAATTAACTTTAATAAGCAAAGAGATTAGCTGAACTCTCAAGTCGAAAGTACAGAACTCCATCTTCTCAAATTAAGAATGGAAAAATTGAAAGTAGTTACCATAAAAATTAGGCAAAGGTAAAATTTACAAGGGATAGATGATGCCCTGGGTTGTAAAAACAAATCACATCTGAAATAGTTTGAGTTCCTACTACATAGTAGACAGTTCCCAGCTATTACAAAGGCCCAGCTTGTTAACTGGGAGACTGGGTAGAACCCTCAGAAGGTACACCACTTCCTCTCCCACCTAATCTCCCCCCATCTGGAATCTTTGACCAATAACCCTGAAACCATACATAACCCCATCTCAAGCCTTTGACTGACAACCCTGAATACATCAGGTTAACAGTGCCAAAATAAATCTGTTCCCCTCTCCATTGGATAATGTACTCGGTAATGATTGCAACCCCAAGTAACATACACATGCTGAAGAAATTATGATCATTTTAATGACACCTTGTATTTATAAGGTGTAGTAACTTTTAACTCACTTGTTGCTTGTGTATATATTCTCTGTATTTACTATATTTGATACATTTTAGAGAATCTCACAGGTTGGGGAGAAAATCTGACATGACATTGATTTTTAATTGAAATACTTAGGATTTGACCAATTAGGCATATAGGGAATATTTAAATGCTTAAGGGATATTGACTTAATGTATAGGTTTGATTTTTATGCTGCACAGATGCCTAAGAGAATTTGATCTAGTAGATTTACACTAACACTGTAAAATCTGTTGAGCACTTATTATCTGCCAGATAGTGTTTTAAGTGCTTTGCATGCACTAACTCAGGTAAGGCTCACAACAACTCTGGGAGTTGTGTACTCTTGCTACCCCCACTTTCAGGTGATAAAGCAGAGGTAGAAAAAGTTACATGACTTAACCAAGGTCACGTAGCCAGTTAGTAGCAGAGCAGTCTGGCTGGGAGCCCACACTCCTAACCAGTGTCCTTTCAGTGCTCAGGAAGACTCTTAACAGGAATACTCTATAAGTGCTCTGGACTGGGCAGAAAATGGGCCAAGATGATTTAGGGTATAAATCTGCCTTGTTAGGGGTATGAAGTACCTGAGACAATCAGATACGGCACTGTGTGAACTTTACATAATTTAAGGGAATTTAAAAATTAAGTTTATAAACAGCATAAATGTGTAAGACAATTTGATTTGTTGCATTTGTATGCTTTTATTACTTTAATAGGTAATGCTTAAGAAAATTCTATCACTTAGGGGCGCCTGGGTGGCGCAGTCGGTTAAGCGTCCGACTTCAGCCAGGTCACGATCTCGCGATCCGTGAGTTCGAGCCCCGCGTCAGGCTCTGGGCTGATGGCTCAGAGCCTGGAGCCTGTTTCTGATTCTGTGTCTCCCTCTCTCTCTGCCCCTCCCCCATTCATGCTCTGTCTCTCTCTGTCCCAAAAATAAAAACGTTGAAAAAAAAATTTAAAAAGAAAATTCTATCACTTATAAATAGTGTTTAAATGAAAAGTCTAATATGTCAAATTAATAAGCTTACTGAGGAGCACCTGGGTGGCTCAGTCATTAAGCATCCGACTTCAGCTCAGGTCATGATCTCGAGGTTTGTGAGTTCTAGCCCTGCGCTAGGGACTCTATGCTGACAGCTCAGAGCCTGGAGCCTGCTTCAGATTCTGTGTCTCCCTCTCCCTCTCCCTCTGCCCCTCCCCTGCTCACACTCGGACTCTGTCTTTCAGTAATAAATAAACGTTAAAAAAAAAAAAAGTTCACTGAGCATTAATCAAAGAACAAGTCAAATTGTTTCATTTTTAACACAAAATTGATAGATTCATAAATTAATTTGAGATCTGTGTTTACATACTTAATAACAGCTTGGCGTAAAATTTACAACACCAATAAATTAAATATCAATTAAAAACCAAGCAGTTTTATGGGCTCTTTTCCATGCACTTTTGCGCAAAAAGTCCACTCTGATATTTAAAATCTCCACTGACAGTTGGTACAGTTATAGACCTATTTTGCAGAGGGGAAAACTAAAATAAAGAGAAGTAACTTCCCAAGTGGGAAGTGGCAGATCCTGCATTGCAGCCCAGGCAACACCAGATTGCCAAAGCCTGCACATTCAACCATTTTCCCGTACTGCCTCAGTGTATGGAGAGTCCATTTTTACACAAAACAATGTCAGTTCCGAATATATAACCCAGAGAAATATACACTAATATAACAACAGTGGTTTTGCCTGAAGTGGAATTCTAAAGGGCTGTTATTTCAATTTCTGTGTCACTGAAGATTTGAGTAAAAGGAGTTCTCTACCCCTTCACCCCATTTTCAACTCACCTCTTTAAAATTAATAGAATTCTGTACCTCTTTGTATTTTAATTTCTTCTGTTTCAGTCGGCATTTTGTAGTCATTTATTGATATCTACCTCATGAGCTTTTTAAAAATTTTTACATTTCTCCTTGTGCTTCATATACCCCATCAAATGGACACCATTCCTGAGTTAAATCCTTTCTTATGCCATTATCCCCATAAAACTGATAGAATTAGTCACTCCTTCAGTTAGGCTACTTTTGTACCCAGCATATGCTTTTATTAAACATGTAACACTGAATTATAGTTGTTTTTCTATTTTTCTGTCTTCCCTATTAGTGTCTGTGATATATGTCTCTTTTCCCTGGGTCTAGCACAGAATTTGGTTGGTTAAACCAAACATATTCTGCAGTTACAGAATCTGAAGTATGCTTCAGTCAAGAAAGCTTAAGTGTGAAGTATTTTGTTTTTTATTTTTTTTTTATTCTCTAGGAAGATTCTTTCCCTTTTATTAAAGTCTCTGAATTATATATATATAATATATATTATATTTTCATCAGGGTTATTTTGGAGTCTGTTCAGAGCCAGTAACCAAAGACAATGTGGCTGTGGTTTATGAGGTATTAGAAGAGATGCTTAACAGTGGGTTTCCATTGGCTATTGAGTGGAACATCCTCAAATCCACTCACTATCCTTTGAGCAGTTGTCAACTCCATAATAGGTATGGAGGAAAGGGAAATCAACAGAAAGCTGCTGCTTAGTCCAGTGTTGTGCATTGTTTCAAGTGCTTGTCTTTGGGAGTCTCAAATGTCAGGTGCTTTAATTTTGCTCTTTATAGTTTTTGAGTTGAAATGTGCACAAAAAACTAGTTTTTTCCCCCTTAAAAAGCATATTAATCTGGGGCACCTGGGTGGCTCAGTATGTTACGCCTCAGAATCTTGATTTTGGTTCAGGTCATGATCTCACGGCACAGAGCTTGCTAGGGCTTCTCTCTCCCTTTCTCTGCCACTCCCCCACTCACGTGTGCTTTCTCTTTGTCTCCCTCTCTTCTCTCAAAATGAATACACAACTTAAAAAAAAAAAAAAGAAGAAGAAGAACCAGGAGACCCTGACCAAAATGTATATTAAAAGAAAAAGGGATGGAGGGGTGCAGCGATGGACCTCAGCTCAGGTCATGCTCAGGTCATGATCCTGGGTTTGAGCCCCAAGTCAGGATCTGTGCTCACAGTGCAGAGCCTGGAGACTGCTTCAGATTGTGTCCCCCTCTCTCTCTGCCCCTCCCCAGATCGCGCCCTGCCTCTCTCTCTCTCTCTCTCTCTCTCTCTCTCTCTCTCTCTCTCTCAAAATAAACATTTAAAAAACTTAAAAAAAAGAAAAGGATTAATTAATCTCTTTTGGTCCTTTAGCATTGGGGTAGGTGATACAATCAAGACTTAAGTTGAACTAAAAGTGGAGGAATTCAGTTATGCTGTTACAAAACTAGAAAAATTGGATTATCTGAAAACAGGTATCATTTGTAAGGAGAGTGGAGCCAAATCACATTTTAACAACTTGGGAGGGAGGAATCTTGTCTTTGCTTTCCTGAGGTGCCATGTCCAGCTGTTTTCAAATTAGCCCACCCACCACATCTGGTATGTATTTCTAAGGGTCCAGTTTTCTACTTCAAAGAAGGGCAGTTAATCACGAAGAATATTTTCAGATAGTTGGGGACCGGGAATACTTCAGTTACTTATCATGACCCCAGTATATTTGCATTTTATCCCGGACTGCTTCATTGGTGGAAACCGTGGGGGTAGAGTTTTGGATGGTACAGCCCTTACAGACCAACTAGCCACCACACCACTGCCCCTGTGGAGGTGGTGACACGGGCGCTGGTCCTAGCCACTTTCTCCGCTCCAAGTCTGCGGGCCCCATAGGGAAAGTGAAAATGGAAACTGAAGCTACCCTGACTGTCTACGCTCCGGCTGGCGACCCGTACTGGTCCCTTAAACTATGTGGGAGGATGGGAAGCGCCGCGAGTTCACGGGCTGGTGACCCTCTTAAGAGTCTCCCTTTTCCTCTGGATAGTAGGAAGTCTCGTTTCTTACTTCGCGTACTAGTGCAGCTAGCACACCCATTTTGGGCTCTGAAGACCCCCGCTCCAGCAGGCTGGCTGGTTCCCGCCCCAATGGGTCTCCACCCCGAAGAGGTTCCGCCCGCCCTCTGCTTCCGCCCCCGAGGCCACGCCCCCTGGAGGCCAAAGGGCACGAGGGCCCGACCAGCGCGGGCGGGGCTTCAACAAGGGCACTTTCTTTTCTTCCTCGTCTCCTGTTCTCTCCTCCTTCCCGCTACGGCGGGGTCGCGGGATCCCGAAGGCCTGGCAGAGACTGGGTCCAGGCGAACCCAGAGTTTCTCATTAGGGCCCTGTCTAGGCCTCGCCACCCCGCGGCGGGTGGCGTTGGCGTTAAGCGTTGAGTTTCTCCCGGGCGCATCTCTGCGCTGAGAACCTGTCCGGGAGGGCGGATCCTGAAGAACCGCTTGGGCACTTCTTCCTGGTGCGCCAGCACCACCCAAGTGGAAGTGTTGAGGGGAGTAGGTAAATAGATTGTTGAAAGGAAAAGAATGCCCCTGAATTACGAAGTGCCTAGCCAAGTGCCTAGCCGAAGAAAAATCCGAGAGCAAGGACATGAGAGTGCTAAAAATATTTGAGGCAAATTCACAGTCAGTTAAAAAATACAAATGGTTAGAATTACCATTTCTAACCGCCTCTTAATTAATTACAACTAACAGGACGCCTGTTAATTACAGTAGACACCAGGACTGGTACTTACAGACCAAGCTCCGATCGGATTATTTAGAGAAATGCAGGTACGAAGCAGGAAACTGGGGTATTCATGTTTTCAGAATTCCTTTCAGGATTCTGAAAGATAGCAGGGCGGTGGCGGGGTGGGGGTGGGGATACCGCCAATGAATGTATACCCCAGACATAATCAAGAACAACCTAAAGCCACCATCATCTACGCTTCTCCATGTCTCACATCAGATTGTATTTATAAGTTATTCATTGGCTGGTGTGAGCCCTTACGATCAAAATGAAGCCAGATGATTTAGCACAGTTGTTTGCTTATGTTCTCAGATGCTGAAGAATGTTTTGTACACATTTGTAGGGAGTTTAAAGAGAAACACCTGCTTCATGTGCTCAGCCTTGTACTTGAACAATTATAGAAGCTATCACTTAGCTTCTGTGAATTTTTGCCCAAGTTAATGTGTAGTTGTGAGATTTACTTCATAATTACCTATTCCTAGTGAAACTTTGTCCTTTAGAAATTTTTTGGCAGTGGTAGCAGAGTGAAAGGTACACACAAATGTATCATATCTGTCAATGCTAACTAGGACACACTGAACATTCTGAGAGTTGTGGGTAAATGATATATAAGATCATGCTATGTGGGGCACCCAGGGGTGGTTCAGTTGGTTAAGCATCTGACTCTTAATATCAGCTCAGGTATTGATCTCAGGGTCGTGAGTTCAAGCTGCGCATTCAGCTCCACACTGGATGTGGAGCCTACTTAAAAAAAAAAAAAATGCCATTTCTCCAGTTCCTTCTGCCTCTGACATAAAGAGTAAATGAATATGGCAGTCCCAGGAGCTTCAGGAGCCATAGGCTTCATGCAGACATGGTCAAGTCCAAGAACCACACAATACACAACCAGTCATGAAAATGGCACAGAAACGACATCAAGAAACCCCAGTAACAAAGATATGAGTCTCTTAAGGGGGCAGACCCCAAGTTCCTGAGGAACATACACTTTGCCAAGAAGCACAACAAGAATGGCCTGAAGAAGATGCACGGCAACACCATCTAGGCCATGAGTGCTCGTGCTGAGGCTATCAAGGCCCTAATGTAGCCCAGGGAAATCAAACCCAAGATCCTAAATGGCGGCATCCACAAGTGCAATCAACTTGCCTACATTGCTCACCCCAAGCTCAGGAAATGTGCTGGTGCCATATTGCCAAAGGCCAAGGCCAAGGCTCAAACCAAGGCCCAGCCTATGGCTGTGCCTCAGGTCCCCAAAGGTGCTCATGCTCCCATGAAGGCTCCAGTATAGCCTTGGTTTCTGTCTGCCAATGTAAGGACTACAGGTCTGGTGTGACCCCCTGAGCTTCTGACTGCATGGGGCTGGTGTCCTCCTGTGCTATTTGTACAAGTAAACATGAGGCAGGATGTGTCAAAAAAATAAATTAATATGGTGAACACTCAGAAGTGAGGAAGAAACGATGAGTTCATAAATTTCCATTTGAAAGAACCCAGGTAGAAATTTAGAAATACAAAGTTAATTTTTTATCTTACCTAGTAATAAAAGGCGAATTGAGAACAGACTGTATTCTAGACACTTACTGTTCATTATTTCACTGTACCTTTACAATGCTGTGAGATCGCCTTCATCGTTGTTTTACAGAGAGAAGAATCAAGGCTTTGAGAAGTTAAGGTAACTTGCCAAAGGTGACTAGTAAGTGACCAGTTTAGGACTGAACTCAGGTCACCCATCTCCAGGTTAAAAACCATGCAGCATGTGGGTGTATCATTTATCTAAGTTCATCACAATGTACAGTTTAAATGGATACAATTTAGAGAAATTATACCCATAAAGTTAATTTTAAAAAAATAATGCAGAGTGAATGTAATGTTTTTATGATAAAGAAACAACATTATGGGGGCGCCTAGGTGTCTCAGTTCATTAAACATCTGTATTTGGCTCAGGTCATGATCTCACGGTTCATGAGTTCAAGCCCCACATGGGGCTCTCTGCTGACAGCTCAGAGCCAGGAGCCTGCTTTGGATTCTGTGTCTCCCTTGCTCTCTGCCCCTCCCCCCTCTCCCCCCCCCCAAATAAACATTAAAAAAAAAAAAAGAAACAACATGATGATTTCATACATGACAGTTTCAGAGGAAAAAGAGATGGAGGTAATATATATATTTATATATATTTATAAATATGTATATAATTTATAAATATATATATATATTTAAGATATACACTGAAAGATTGATGATACTATAGTCAAGGATTGTTCATTTAGTTGACCTTCCTAAACTTAAGAAACAGATTTATAGAAATATCAGCCAGGATGCTATCGTGGGTAAGGGGCATGAAAGTCTGTTGTGGAAATGAATCAAGCAAATTTTTCAACAAAATTAAAAAAGACATCTGAAGTATGTGATACCAAGTTTGTCTAACAAAAATATGTTCAAGTACAGTACATTAAAAAGTTAGCTGTCTCTCAAAATAAATTAATAAACTTTTAAAAAAAATGTGGGGTTCCTGAGAGGCTCAGTTGGTTAGGGGTCAGACTCTTGATTTTGGCTCAGGTCATGATCTCAAGGTTCGTGAGTTAGAGCCCTGAGTTAGACTCTGTGCTAGCAGTGCAGAGCCTGCTTGGGATTCTCTCTCTCCCTCTCTCTCTGCCCCTCCCCTACTCATGCTGTCTCTGTTTCTCTCAAAATAAACAAATAAACCTAAAAAAAAAAAGTTAGATATTTTTGCTGGTGGTATGCATTAAAGTCACATTTTCTTTGTATAATAATGTTTTATACTAAGCATTGTGATTATAAGATGTGCAGCAGAATTTATACATTTTTATTTTCAGTGAAAACTTACTTGAAAAGTTTGTCACAACAATCAAGGCACAAAACTGCTTTTGTGTTTAAAGACTGTATTGGGGTGTTTCAAGAGAATATATTGACTCCTTTTTCATTGTATGATGTTCCATTTTGAAGTTTCACCAATTTCAGAAACATGTTGAATTTAAGGCTTTAATTAAAATTTACAAATCAAATATTTTGTGAATTGGGTATTCTGAACAATTATAGTTGCCCATACATATGTAGAAACAGGGCACAAAATAGCTCAGTTCCTTCCAAACTTCCTAGGATGCTTAAACTGCTAGTGACTATCCCCACCCAATACAGATATTTAACAGCCCCAATAATGGCAAACTCCACAAGGCCTCAGAACAAGATGTGACCAGTGAAATCCCACTGTTAGGAATTCTGCACAACCTTGAGTTTTCCAAGAGAATATTCTCTTCATTGGCCATCATGAAAACAGTGACCTATCTTGAGTGAAAAAGAAAAGGATGGTGAGAGAAAGCATGAGTCTTAAGGCAATTTTATCAGGATGCATATTTAGCACCCTTTGTGAAATGCAGGAGGAAACTGACCCAGCAGCTTCCATCAGGAGAGTGTGTGAGTTTGAGCATAACAATAGAAAATCACCACTCTTGTTAATTAGATATAACCTGGATGGATTGTTGGGGATTAGCACAGAGCCTGAGATTTCTGTGTGGAGTGCACCCAGCCTTCCTGATGGTTGTTACTCTACTATTTTACTTCTTTAACATCTGTTTAAAATTAGTACAGCTTAATGACAAAGAAAGCAGCTGTGTCTTCTCAGACATGAATAAGCCTATAATTGATAAACTACTAAAAATGTTTCTACTCCAACTAATTTCTAGTATAGTTTTCTTAATTTATTCATAGAATTTATAATCATTAATTCCAGAAATATACAACTTACTAGAAACTGAACAGGTGGCAGCAACTTTAATACATGGATGTGTTATCCATAATAAATGCACATTTTTTCCCCCTGTCCAGCAGCATACCACCTTGAGTTCCTATATCTGCATGATAAAAATTGAAATAAAGTTTCAAAACTATACTTTAAATTCTTAAGCTACTTTTTGGCAAGGTATATTAAGAATCTTGGGGCACCTGTGTGGCTCAGTCGGTTAAGCATCTGACTTCAGCTCAGGTCATGATCTCACGGTTCAAGCCCCGCATAGGGCTCTGTGCTGACAGCTCAGAGCCTGGAGCCTGCTTTGGATTCTGTGTCTCCTTCTCTCTATGCCCCTCCCCCACTCATTCTCTCTCTCTCCCTCCCTCCCTCCCTCCCTCTCTCTCTCTCTCTCTCTCTCTCTCAAAAATAAATAAACATTGAAAAAATTTAAAAAAGAAGAATCTTTAGGGGTGCCTGGGAGGCTCAGTTGGTTAAGCATCTGACTCTTGATCTTGGCTCAGGTCATGATCTCACAGTTTATGGGATCGAGCCCAGAGTTGGGCTCTGCACTGACAGTGTAGAGCTTGCTTGGGATTCTCTGTCTCTCTGTCTGTCTGTCTCTCTTTGCCCATCCCCCACTGGCTTTCTTTCTCCAAATAAACATTAAATAAATAAGTAAATAAATAAACCTAAAAAGACATTATAAATAAAAATATAATTTATGGAAATTTAAAAATGTTTCAACTTCATGTAATCTTACAGACTATCATCCTAAGTTTGTAAAAATGCATATATATGCATAGAAAAAGAACAAGAAGCAACTACATAAGAATATTATCTGTGGTTATTGCTGAATAGTAAGATTATGGGCCACCTAAATTTTCTTTATCTTTTAATTTTTTTCATACTCTTCATAGTGAACATTAATTTTTTATAGTCAGGAAAATAACAAGTGCTACTTTTTAAAAAGAAAATGAGGGGCGCCTGGGTGGCGCAGTCGGTTAAGCGTCCGACTTCAGCCAGGTCATGATCTCGCGGTCTGTGAGTTCGAGCCCCGCGTCCGGCTCTGGGCTGATGGCTCAGAGCCTGGAGCCTGTTTCCGATTCTGTGTTTCCCTCTCTCTCTGTCCCTCCCCCGTTCATGCTCTGTCTCTCTCTGTCCCAAAAATAAATTTTAAAAAGTTGGAAAAAAAAATTAAAAAAAAAATAAAAAGAAAATGATTAGAGGGCTTAATAAACACTTCTTGATTCATAACTAATAGAATTAATTATTAGTGCTTATGCAGGTAAATAACCCAGAAATAACCTCAAACAATGACTACTTTAGAAATCAACTAGTATCCAGGTGCCTGGGTGGCTCAGTTGGTTGAGTGTCTGACTTCAGTTCAGGTCATGATCTCGAGGTTTGTGAGTTCAACCCCCTTGTCGGGCTCTATGATGGCAGGTCAGGGCCTGAAGCATGCTTTGGATTCTGTGTCTCCCTCTCTCTCTATCTCTCTACTCCCCCACTCATGCTCTGTCTCTGTCTCTCAAAAATGAATAAACATTAAAAAGAATTTTTAAAAATATTAACCAGTCTCACTCTGCCTCCTCCCTTCATTCATTAAAAAAAAAAATTTTTTTTTAACATTTATTCATTTTTGAGAGACAGAGACAGAGTGTGAGCAAGGGAGGGGCAGAGAGAGGGAGACGCAGAATCTGAAACAGGCCCCAGGCTCTTAGCTGTCAGCACAGAGCCCAATGCAGGGCTCAAACCCACAAATCACAAGATCACGACCTGAGCCGAAGTCAGACACCTAACCTACTGAGCCACCCAGGCGCTCTCTCCTTTCATTCATTCTTATCCTGGTCTAGTTGTTATAAAAATGTTTCCTCTGGTTGAAAGCCTATTCCTAACAAAGTAGAATAGTATAAAATGAATTAAGTTCAAAAGCTTATACCTCCATAAACCTAAAGTGCTAACTTAAAAAAAGATTAATAACACATGCCCCCAAACACATGTTGTGTATCATGACATGTTTCCTTCTTTCTCAAAAGCCTCAAGGCCCTGTGCTGAATACAGCAGAATTGCCATAACTAAGGCTTTTTTCTATGAAAATACTCATATACATTTACTTTTAAATGTGTCCTAGGAAAATGTCTGGAAGGCTACACTTTGATGTCAAGGTGCATTAAGTCTCTGGGTTGGTAGAATCATTAGTGTTCAGGACATTTTTTCAGTATTTTCAGATTATTCTATAATGTGCAAACATGGCTGTTTGTGGGGGAAAAAAATATTACCCAGAGCTGTCAGAATTAGTCTCTTTGAGACCTTCCTAACTTGCAATTAGGAAAATAAATGGCCAATTATACTATGGAGTTTTGACAGACTAAATAATATAGCTTTATATTTGGTATCTGCCCAGAACTTGGGAAGAAAAAGAAATAATTCCTTTGCACTTATCTATGAAACAATTTAGGAAATCCTCTTGGAAAATTCAGTTGTGCAACAACTATTTGAAGAGATTAAATTAACGTCTTCCATTGGAAGTTGTTTCAGTAGACGCATACATTGATGAATGATTTAAACAAGACGGGTACTCCAACAGAAAATTAAACAAACACAAAATACCTTAGGGAAACAGACAAGTTTCCTAAAAGAACAACATCAAGTTAATAACTATAGTGTTTAAATAAAAACATCTGGGACAATTTTGCATGTCAGAGCTTTTAGAGATGGAACATTACCAGTGGGCTGGTAACAAGGTCCATTTTACAAAGTATATTAACACAGAGTTTGACATAAAGTAGATGTTCAGTATCTTCTTATAAAAATCTATTTTGTTCAAACCTATGCCATAGAAAGTGATTCCTAAGTTTAGTTTACAAATTAAGTTTGATTATTCACTGAACAAAACATACAGTGCTAAGTTTTTTCCCTAAATTTGAACATCTGGAGGAAAATTTTCAATCAATTTAGTACACACCTAACAAAATGAAACAAAGCCATTAAGATGGAGGCACTATGAGGGGCACCTGGGTGGCTCACTTGGTTAAGTGTTGGACTTCGGCTCAGGTTATGATTTTATGGTTCGTGAGTTCCAGCCCCACATTGGGCTCTCTGCTGTCAGCGTGGAACCCCTTCGGATCCTCTGTTCCCACTCATCCATCCCCGCCCCTCCACTGCACATGTGCGTTCTCTCTCTCTCTTTCTCAAAAATAAATAAACATTTAGCAACAACAACAACAAAAAGATCGAAACAATATGACACACTAAAAAACACCTTGAACACTGGAATCTACTCGCAACTTCGCAGCTAACTAGCTTGTAACCTTGAGGTTCATTTGCTACTACAGTAAAGTAAAGTGATTAAACAGGATCATCTCCAAAGATGTCTTCATTTTTTAAGTTTGTAATTTGAAAACAAACAAACATAGGAAGATTCCAAAAGGTAGAGGGGCACCTGGGTGGCTCAGTCAGTTGAGTGTCCAACATCAGCCCAGGTCATGATCTCATGGTTTGTGGGTTCATGCCCCATGTTGGGTTTTGTGCTAACAGCGTGGAGCCTGCTTTGGATTCTCTGACTCTCTCTCTCTCTCTCTCTCTCTCTCTCTCTCTCTCCCTCCCTCCCTGTCTCTCCTCTGCTCGTGAATTCTCTCTCTCTCTCAAAAATAAACATTTCAAAAAAAATCTAAAATGTAGAGAGAAGGTAGATTAACTAGAGACATTGGGACCCAAGACACAATAGAGGGATGAGTCTTCTGCATTATCTTTCTGCCTCATATAACCTAGACTTGGAGCTATAGAAACTAGCAACTAGCACAAATTAAAGGAAAACCCCAGGGCTACCCAGCTGGCTCAGTGGGTATAGCGTGCAACTCTTGATTTGTGGGTCGTCAGTTCAAGCCCCATGTGGGGTATAGAGATTATTAAAAAAAAAAAAAAAAAAGAAGGAAAGCCCCACCAAAACCTTCTTTCTTTAGCCAAAGGACCTGAAAAAGGGCAGCCTAGCAAGACAGAGCTTTAGGCAACAAGAGCTCTATTCCATCCAGACTCCAGCCAAACATGATAGTAAAACAGTTTGGTCCCAACCCCACCCATATTAGTAGAGGCCAAGTGGAGAGTTCAGACTTCTACTTTTGCCAGCCTGTAATGAAGTGGCTTAACCCTACTCCTGCACCACTACCACCAGTGTGGAATCAGAGGAAGCCTAGTGGAGAGTCAGGACTTTTATAACCACTGGTAGTAATGAGGCCAGAGGTCACTCACCACACTTCAGTGGTTGTCAGTGGAGTCCACATGAGGAGTAGTAAGGCCTAGTAAAGAGCTGGAACTCACATCTCCCCCTATAAATAATGAAAATCACCTCCACCTCAGGTGGCAACACGGGCTGAGTAGAGGCTGAGACAGTCCAGTCCCCAGTCTTCTACCCCCCAACTGGCAATTATGAAGTGGCCACTCCCCTATCCCCATCCTTCTCCTGTTGGAGCAGTTTCAGAAGAAGCCAGCAAAAAAAATAAGGTTTAAATGAGATCCATGTGGTCTCCTTTGAAATACAAAAGTTTTAAATTTTGATGAAGTCAAATTTATCTTTTTTTTTTTTCTTTTGTTGCTCATGCTTTTGGTGTCATATCTAAGAATCCTTTGCCAAATCTCAAATCATGATTTTCCCCTATGTTTTCTTGAAAGAGTTTTATAGTGTTACCGCCTACATTTAGATCTTTGATCCATTGTGAGCTAATTTTTGTGTATGGGGCAAGGTAAGGTTCCAACTTCATTCTTTTGCCTGTGGCTATCTAGTTGTCTCATTATTTGTTGAAAAGAACATTCTTCCCCATTGATAGTCTTGGTGCTCTTGTCAAAAGTCAATTGACCATATATATGTGATTTATTTCTGACTATCAATTCTATTCTATTGATCTGTGTGTCCCTCCTTGTGTCAATACCACATTGTCTTGACTACCGTCAGTTTGTAGTAAGTTTTGAGATTAGTAAGCATGATTCTTCCAACTTAGTTCTACCTTTTCAAGATTAATTAGGTTATTTTGGGTCCCTTGCAATTCCATATGAATTTTAGAATCAGCGTGTATTTTTTTTAATGTTTATTTATTTTGAGAGAGAGAGAGAGAGAGATCGGGGCAGGGGCTATGCTGTCAACGGAGAGCCTAACATGGGGCTTGAACTCACTAGCTGTGAGATCATGACCTGAGCTGAAATCCAGAGTCTGTTGCTTAACCCATTGAGCCACTCAGGTGCCCCTAGGATCAGCTAATAAATTTCTACAAAGAAATCAGTGGGGATTCTGATAGGTATTGAGTTGAATCTTAGGTCAATTTCAAGAGTATTGCATCTTAACAATGTTGAGTCTTCTGATCCAAGAACAGGCATTTTTCCATTTCCATAGATTTCCTTTTATTATTTTAACCAGTGCTATTTTCAGAATAGAAGTTTTGACCTTCTTTTGTTAAATCTCTTCCTAAATATTTAATTATTTTTGATGCTGTTGTTAATGGGATTTTTTTCTTAATTTCATTTTGAATTATTCATTAAAATTGTATAAAACTACAGTTAATTTCTGTGTAACAATCTTGTGTCCTGTAACCTTTTGAAAATTTTTTCTAGTTCTAATAGTTTTTTAGTGAAGTCTATAGGAGTTTCTATATATAAGATTATGCCATCTATGAATAGAGATAGTTTTATTTTTTCCTTTCCAATCTGGATGCATTTTATTTCTTTTATGTATGTATGTGTGTATTTTTAATTCTATTTATTTATTTTAAGTAATTTCTACACCCAGTGTGGGGCTCAAACTCATGACCCTGAGATTGAGAGTCACATGCTCTTCTGACTGAGCCAGAATTAAGAATTAAGACACCCCAGTTTAGTTAATAGTTTTTTTTAACGTTTATTTATTTTGAGAGGGTGAGAGAGAATGTACGTGTGAATGGAGGAGTGTCAGGGAGAGAGGGAGAGAAAGAATCCCAAGCAGGCTTTGTGCTGTCAGCACAGAGCCCCACATGGAGCTCGATCCCACAAACCATGAGATCGTGACTTGAGCCAAAAACAAGAGTCAGATGCTTAACTGACTTAGCCACACAGGAACCCTAGTTTTTTTGTTTGTTTGTTTTTGTTTTTTTAAATTTTTTTTAATGTTTATTTATTTTTGAAGGAGAGAGAGAGCGAGAGAGAGAGAGAGAGAGAGAGAGAGAGAGAGCAGGGGAGGGGAGGGGCAGAGAGAGAGGGAGACACAGAATCCGAAGCAGGCTCTAGGCTCCAAGCTGTCAGCACAGAGCCCGATGCGGGGCTCAAACTCACGAACGGTGAGATCATGACCTAAGCCGAAGTCGGACGCTTAACTGACTGAGCCACCCAGGTGTCCCCCTAGCTATTTTTTTTAATTGACTTATTGCCCTGGCCAGAATCTCACAGTGTTGGATAAACTGGTCACAGAGTGGAAACCATTGTCTCATTTCTGATCATAGAGGAAAAGCATCTAGTATTTCACCATTGAGTGTGATATTAGCTGGGATTTTTGTAGATGCCCTTTATCAAGTTGAGGAAGTTCTCTTCTATTCCTGCTTTGCTAAGTGTTTTTGTTTGTTTGTTTGTTTTGTTTTGTTTTGTTTTGTTTTGTTTACAACATGAAAGGGTGTTGGATTGTGTCAAATGCTTTTTCTATATCTGTTCAGGTTGCCTTAGTCGGCTTGGGCTGCCATAACAAATTACCATAGATTGAGTGGCATTAACAAAAGAAATTTTTTTATCTTAGATCTCGAGGTAGGGAGTGTGAGGCACCAAGATAGGTTCTGGTGAGAGCTTTCTTTCTGGCTTGCCTTCTTGCTGTGTCCTCCCATAGGAGAGACAGACCAATTCTCTGGTGTTTCTTCTTATAAGGGCCCTAATCCCATCATGAAGGCCCCATTCTCATGACCTCATCTAAACCAAATTACTTCCTAAAGGCCTCATCTCCAAATACCAACACATTGGGGGTTAGGCCTTCAACATGTGAATTTGGGGGAGACTCAATTCAATTCATAGCAGAGATGATTATGTGATTTTTGTTTTTTATTTTATTTAAATTTTATAAAATGATTATTAGTTGATTTTCAGATGTTAAACCAACATTATATTTCTGGGATAAATCCCATTTGGTCACAGTGTATAATTCTTCCTATATGTTGTTGAATTCGCTTTGCTAGTATTTTGTTGAGGATTTTTGCATCTATATCATATGAGATATTGGTCTATTCTTTTCTTGTGATATCTTTTTCTGGTTCTCATATAAGGGTAATACTGGCCTCATAAAGTGAGTTGAGAAGTGCTCCCTCTTCTATTTTTTGAAAGATTTTGTGAAGAATTGGTATTAATTGTTCTTTAAATGTTTGGTAGAATTCAGTGGTGAAGCCATTTGCTTCTGGCTTTTCTTTTTATTTTGGTCTTATTAATATACACATTATTTCAGTTTCAGGTGTACAATATAGTGATTTAACAATTCTATACATGACTCAGTGCTCATCACAGTAAGTGTACTCTTAATCCCCATCATCTATTTCACTTATCCTCCCACCTGCCTCCCCTCTGGAACCACAAATTTGTTCTCTATAATTAAGAATCTGGTTTTTTGTCTCTTTTTTTCTTTGTTTTGTTTCTTAAATTCCACATATGAGTGAAATTATATGGTATTTGTCTTTCTCTGACTGACTTATTTCATTTAGCATTAGATCCTCTAGATCCATCCATGTTGTTGCAAATGGCAAGATGCCATTCTTTTTTTACAGCTGCATAATATTTCATTATGTGTGTGTGTGTGTGTGTGTGTGTGTATGCACACACACGTATATATCACATATTCTTTATCCATTCATCTATCAATGGACACTTGGGTTGCTTTCATAATTTGGTGATTGTAAATAATGCTACAATAAATGTAGGGATACAGGTATCTTTTCAAATTAGTGTTTTCATATTCTTTGGGTAAATACCCAGTAGTGGAATTACTGGATCGTATGGTATTTCCATTTAAAATTTTTTTAAGTTTGGGGCGCCTGGGTGGCGCAGTCTGTTAAGCGTCTGACTTCAGCCAGGTCACGATCTCGCGGTCCGGGAGTTCGAGCCCCGCGTCAGGCTCTGGGCTGATGGCTCGGAGCCTGGAGCCTGTTTCCGATTCTGTGTCTCCCTCTCTCTCTGCCCCTCCCCCGTTCATGCTCTGTCTCTCTCTGTCCCAAAAATAAATAAACGTTGAAAAAAAAAAATTTAAAATTTTTTTAAGTTTAATTATTTATTTTGAGAAGGACAGGGGCAGAGAAAAAGGGAGAGAATCCCAAGCAGGCTCTGCTCAGAGTGGAGCCCAACATGGGGCTCAATCTCATGACCACAAAATCATGACCGAAGCCAATATCAAGAGTTGGATGCTTGACAAACTGAGCCACCCAGGCACCCCATTTGTGATATTTTGAGGAAGCTTCATATTGTTTTCCACAGTGGCTGCTCCAGTTTGCATTCTCATCAGCAAAGCATGGGAGTTCCTTTTTCTCCACATCCTCACCAACACCTGCTTCTTATGTTTTTTATTTTAGCCATTCTAACAGGTGAAAGGTGATATCTCATTGTGGCTTTGATTTGCATTTCCCTGATGACGAGTGATGCTGGGCATCTTTTCATGTGTCTCTCACCCATTTCTTCTTTGTAGAAATGTCCATTTATGTCTTCTGCTCATTTTTAAATTGGATTGCTTTTGGTAATGAGTGGTATAACTTCTATATTTATTTTGGATACTAACCCTTTATTGGATATATCATTTGCAAACATCTTCTCCTATTCCATAGGTTGCCTTTTAGTTTTGTTGATTGTTTCCTTCACTGTGCAGAAGCTTTTTATTTGGATGTAGTCCCAATAGTTTATTTTTGCTTGTGTTTCTTTTGTCTCAGGAGACATATTTAGAACCATGTTGTTATGGCCAATATCAGAAATTACTGCCAGTACTCTCTTCTAGGATTTTTATGGTTTCAGATCTCACATTTAGGTCTTTAATCTGTTTTGAGTTTATTTTTATATATGCTGTAAGAAAGTAGTCCAGCTTTATTTTTTTTTGCATGTTGCTGTCCAGTGTTCCCAACACCACTTATTGAAGAGACTTTCTTTTTTCCATCGCATATTCTTGCCTCCTTTGTCATAGATTAATTGACCATATAATTGTGGGTTTATTTCTGGACTCCCTATTCTATTCCATTGAACTTTGTGTCCACTTTTATGCCAGTACCATAGTGTTGTGATTGCTAGAGCTTTGTAGTATATCTTGTAATCTGGGATTGTGAACCTTCAGTTTTGTTCTTCTTTCTCAAGATTCCTTTGGTTATTTTGTGGTTTCATACAAATCTTAGGATTATTTTTTCCAGTTATGTGAAACATACTGTTGGTATTTTGATAGGGATTGCATTAAATCTGTAGATTCCTTTGGGTGTTATGGACATTTTAGCAATATTTGTTCTCCCAATCCACGAGGATGGAATATATTTCCATATGTTTGTGTCATCTTCAATTTTTTTCACCAGTGTTATAATTTTCAGAGTACAGGTCTTTCACCTCTTTGGTTAAGTTTATTCCTAGGTATTTTATTATTTTTGGTGCAATTATAAATGGGATTGCTTTCTTATTCTCTTTCTGGTGCCTCATTATTATTGTATAGAAATACAACAGATTTCTGTATATTGATTTTGTATTGTGAAACCTTATTGAATTCATTTATCAGTTCTAGTAGTTTTTGGTGGAGTCTTTAGGGTTTTCTTTTTTTTTTAAATTTTTTTTTCAACGTTTATTTATTTTTGGGACAGAGAGAGACAGAGCATGAACGGGGGAGGGGCAGAGAGAGAGGGAGACACAGAATCGGAAACAGGCTCCAGGCTCTGAGCCATCAGCCCAGAGCCTGACGCGGGGCTCGAACTCACGGACCGCGAGATTGTGACCTGGCTGAAGTTGGACGCTTAACCGACTGCGCCACCCAGGCGCCCCTAGTTTTCAATGTATAGTATCATGTCATCTGCAAATAATGTTTTAGTTCTTCCTTACCAATTTAGATGCCTTTTATTTCTTTTTATTATCTGATTGCTGTGGCTAGGACTTTCAGTACTATGTTGAATAAAAATGGTGAGAGTGGATATCCTTGTCTTGTTCCTGATCTTTAAGGGAAAAGCTTTCAGGTTTTCACCATTGAGTGCAATGCTAGTTGTGAGTTTTTTATACCTATCCTTTATAATGATGAGGTATGTTCCCTCTAAACCTGCTTTGTTGAAAGTTTTTTATCATGAATGGATGTTGTATTTTGTCAAATGCTTTTTCTGCATCTATTGATCATGTGGTTTTTATCTTTTCCTTTGTTGATATGATGTATCACACTGATTGATTTATGAATATTGAATCACCCTTGCATCCCAAGAATAAATCCCATTTGACTGTGGTGAATTTTTTTTTTTAACACATTGTTGAATTTAGTTTGCTACTATTTTGTCAAGAGTTTTTCCATCTATGTTCATCAGCAACATTGGCCTGTAGTTTTCTTTTTTTGTAGTGTCTTTATCTGGTTTTGGTATCAGGGAAATTATGGGTTTATAGAATGTATTTGGAAGCTTTCCTTCCTTTTCTGTTTTTTGTTGTTGTTGTTGTTGTTGTTGTTGTTTTGTTTTGTTTTTGTTTTTTGGAATAGTGTGAGAAGAATAGGTATTAACTTTTCTTTAAACCTTTGGTAGAATTTGCCTATGAAGGTCATAGGTGTTTGTTTGTCCCGGGTTTTTTGATTAATGATTCAATTTCATTACTAGTAATCAGTTCAAATTTTCACTTTCTTTCTGATTCGGTTTTGGAAGATTGTATGTTTCTAGGAATTCATCCAGTTTTTTCTAGGTTGTCCAATTTGTTGGCATATAATTTTTCATAATAATCTCTTATAATGCATTGTATTTCTGTGGTGTCAGTTGTTATTTCTCCTCCTTTTCCCCCCATCTTTTTCTTTTTTTTTCTTTTTAGTTTATTTATTTATTTTGAGAGAGAGAGAGCACGCCCGTGTGTGTGCACACAGGGGAGGAAGGGCAGAGAGAGAATCCCAAGCAGGCTCCACACTGACACTGGGCTCGATCTTATGACCCTGAGATCATGACCTGAGCTGAAATCAAGAGTCCAGGTCTTAACTGACTGAACCGCCCAGGTGCCCCACCCCACCTTTTTTCTAACCTCATTTTCCACCAGTCATCCCTGTACACTGTTGCATACTGTCTTTCATGCTATTTTTATACACCAAGCATATCCATCTCTTAGAACCTTCATATTTTCTGTTCCTTCTGTGCAGAAGACACTTCCTCTAGATATCTGCAAAGTTTCCTCTTGCTTTCAGGTCTCTGATAGAATGTGATGACTACCCTATCAAACTAGGTGCTTTCTAGCTCCCTTCTACATAGCTAGCTTCTACATAGCACTTACCAACACCATTACATATCTGTTTGCTTATCATCTACCTCCTTTACTAGATATTAAGTTCCATGAGGGCAGGGATTTCATTCACTACCAAATCCCTGGAGCCTACGATGGTATTTGGAACATACAAGATGCTCAGCATATATTTAGTAAAGAATGAGTTAAGATAATAGGGGAAATGAAGCACTAGATTTTCCATAGAGGCTGCCAACCAGAAAGAAAGAAGTGAGAAGAACATGAAGGAAAAATCATACCAATATGCATTGAATATGCTTAAAGTGAGCAGACTACTGCCTGAGTATCAAAGGTCTTGTTCTTGCCCTAAAGTTCAGGAGTTGACAAGATAATAGCCTGATAATATCTATAACAGAAGTAAGACCAATGTATAGAAGTAATAAAATTTTGTGAGACAATGGAAGTATCTGTGTTCATGTTTTTAGTGAATATTTCTATGGAAGTAGAAATGGAGAGGTATGAGGAAAAAGCTTATTTTTGGTTTATATAATATTTAAGACAATTTGGTGTGATGGTTATGGCCATGGCTTGACATAAACTTTGGTCACGTTTTCTGAGTAGTTTTGATTCCTTACTAAGGATTGTGAAAGCAAGTTTGACTGATTTCATTAAAGTGACACCAGCTTCCTAAGACAGCAGTAAGCCACCTACTTCATACCAGCATCACCTACTTTTAGACTAATTTCTAGGCAGGTGGATGGTATTAAGGTCCTCCTGTGGGTGATTCTTGGACTTAGTATATTTATGACTGCTTCTGATACCACATTCCAGCTCAGAACTACTGGAATACCTCACAGCCTTAATATTCGATGTCCAGTCAAGCAGTAAATGTCATAGAACCTCTGGATCTGGAGGATCCAGAGCCAGGATCTAACCCAGTTGAGGAGTATAATTGACTCAGATGGCTCAGCAGCAGCTCTGTTTAGAAAGGGAAGTGATTTGACCCTGCCCTTATATTACTTAACTCTCCTAACCTTCAGCAGTTCATTAATGATAAGGTAAAGTATAAACTCCTACAACATCAGGCTTGTTTGTACCTATGGCACCTATGTTTGGTGGAATTCAGTAGTGAAATCATTTGGGTCTGGGCTTTTCTTTGTAGGTAGTTTTTATTACTAATTCAATCTATTCACTTGTTGTAGATCTATTCAAATTGTCTGTTTCTTCTTGAGTTAGTTTTGGTAGTCTGTGTCTTTTTAGGAATTTGTATATTTCATCTAAATTATCTAATTTGTTGGCATACAGTTGTTCTTCCTCGTAGTTTCCTCCTCATCATTTATGGCTAAACTGAAATAAATATTCCAAAAAATGGCCCATGGCTTCCTGCCCTTTCATTTTTTGTGCTTGGAATGCACTCAACTTAATCTCTACCTATTAAAATGTATTGGATATCTACTGGGACCAAAACATTCTTCAGAGTTCTCTAGGGAATGCATGAACAATAGTTATGATAAGGTTTTGGCTTTGTTATAGATAGCTGTCAACAACGTCAAGTGCTGCAGAGAGGTCAAAGAGGCCAAGAAATGGCATTTAGATTTAACAATCTTGAAGTCAATGTCAGTTTTCAAAAGAACAATTCCAGGACAATGGTGGAAGCAGATAAGAAGAAAATAATGAGTAAGTAGAACAATACATGAGCCCCAAGAAGTAGGGATTTTTGTCCCTTTCATTTACTAATGTTCCCCATCCTGTAGACTACACCTGATATATTGAAAGCTCTCCATAAATATTAAGTGAATATTAAATAAGTGAATTAATTAATGCATTGATAAGTGGTGGTAAAAAAGAAAAAAGTAGAGGCAATGGGAGTAATAAAGGAGAGACTAGAATAATGATGTAGTTGAAGAAAGGGGCAAGTTGAACATGCTTTTAGGTGGAGGACTCCAACAGAAAAGTGGAAATCAAAGATGTAAAAAAAAAAAAAGTAAAATAGTTGGGGTGCCTGGCTGGCTCAGTCAGTAGAGCATACAACTCTTGATCTTGGGGTTGTGAGTTCGAGCCCCATGTTGGGGCTAGAATTTACTTAAAGAAAAAGATGCAAAATAGTGGAAACCAATGCCACACTATCATTAGAGCAACAAGGTCACAAATAGGAATACAAAGAGGCAAGTTGAATGGGAAGAGGCAAGTCCCACTTAATGTATGAAATGGACTCAGTTGCGACTCTTTGCAAAAAAAATTATTCCTCATTATGGGTTCCATATTGTCATTAACTGTGTGAAAATCCACTCAAGCATGCAAGCTAGAGACTCCAGTTTTCTTTAACACCTCCTTCTCTTTCATCTTCTTCAGTGCTTATAAGTGCTTTCATCATCTCAATTCCACTTCTGTAATGCTCCATTTCCACTCCCATCTTCCATCCACACTGGCCCTACCCTACGTAAGTCATTCAACATTTTCATGCCTGGAATGTGTTAATGATTTTCTGAACTATATTCTGAATTCAGAAGCTTTCAGCTCTCAGTCCTTTCTTTATACTGCCATCAGAACTACGGTCTTAAAACACAGATATGATTATACCATTTTCCTCTTCAAAAGAGCAGCAATAGACCATTCCTATCTATTATATTTCTTCATTTATTGAGTGCTTTGCATATGCTAGGTGCTGGGGTTACACTGGTGAGTTATAATAAAGGGGGAATTTCAAACTAGGGGCAAAGAAATGAAATGGCCACAACAAAATGAAAATACACTTAAGAATGAAATGTCGTGGGAATGAAAGCTGGTGCAGCCACTCTGGAAAACAGCATAGAGGTTCCTCAAAAAATTAAAAATAGAACTACCCTACGACCCAGCAATTGCACTACTAGGTGTTTATCCAAGGGATACAGGTGTGCTGTTTCAAAGGGACACATGCACCCAATGTTTATAGCAGCACGATCAACAATAGCCAAAGTATGGAAAGAGCCCAAATATGTCCATCAATGGATGAATGGATAAAGAAGAGGTGGTACACACACACACACACACACACACACACACACACACACACAATGGAGTATTACTCAGCAATCGAAAAGAATGAAATCTTGCCATTCACAACAACGTGGATAGAACTCGAGGGTATTATGCTAAGCAAAATTAGTCAGTCAGAGAAAGACAAATATCATATTACTTCACTCATATGAGGACTTTAAGAGACAAAACAGATGAACATAAAGGAAGGGAATCAAAAATAATATAAAAACAGGGAGGGGGACAAAGCATAAGAGACTCATAAATATGGAGAACAAACAGAGGTTTACGGGAAGGGTTGTGGGAAGGGGGATGGGCTAAATGGGTAAGGGGCACTAAGGAATCTACTCCTGAAATCACTGTTGCACTATATGCTAACTAATTTGGATGTAAATTTTAAAAAATTAAATTAAAAAAATAAATAAAATAAAAGGTATTGGAACAACAACAACAACAAAGAATGAAATGTCATTTTTTCTCCTATGAGATCAGCAAAGATGAAAAAGAATGAAAATAGTCATTGTTGGTAAATATGTAGGAAAACAAGCAACCTTATTCACTATTGGTGGAAGTTTTTAGATACAAACTTTTTAGAGGGCAATTTAGCGTTATTTGTTAAAATTTTGATAATACCAAATTACCCTAACAATAGTTATATCCAGGTTGTGGAATTATGAAAGACTAACTTTCTACTTCTCACAGTATTATTCACTACTCCTCATAGTATTTAAGTATTTATAATGTATATTTATATTTATTTTTTCATTTTAAAAAAGGTGAGGCACAAAACTGGAAAAATACTTCTTTCTTTAATGGATTCACACTTTTTTTTAGGTCAACATTCAAGGCTGCTCAAAATGAGTCCCTTACCCAGTCCAGCCCCACCTCCACCATTCCCATTTTTTTACCAAGGACTGCCCCAGGTAGTGCTTTTCACTCTTCTGTGCCTCTGATGTGCTTCTAACTGGAATGCCTTCCTCCTCTTCTCTATTAATCAAAACAGTACTCATCTTCCCAGAGCAACTCCAGAGTCACTTCCCTTTCTCTGTGGAGCTTCTCCTCCCATCTGGTTTAAATTGCTCCTCCTTGGTGCTGAGGGGGTAGTTTGTTTACACTTCTAACAGAGCACAGCTTGGCTTGCCTTGTTACTTGTGTCTGGTGTCTCCCTTGCCATCTTTTATTATCCACTTTATTTGCCTTTTCTGTGAAATAAATGTTAATTTCAAAATATTCCTCAGATTCCTGTATGTTCCGTACATAAATCCACACTTCAATTATACAGTCTTTGGAGATGCATATCTCAGACATGTGGGTAATTTCCTTCAAGTCGCAAAATGCCACTTTGTATTAATTTGTATTTGAAGAGAGTGCAGGAATTAATTAAACATGTCTATAGATGCCTGGTGTTTATTCACTGACAATGAGCCGGAATTATTACCTCACTTTAAGCCTTTCTCTAGTGATTTGTTGACAGAGAGTTGTGCTAAATAGCTGAATTGTTGTCATGACCCTTTGCCTAGATCTTTTCAAAACAGTCATTAGACTTGAGTTTTACATAACAAACACACACACACACACACACACACACACACACATACACACACACACACTCATATCAGAGAGAGAAACTGAAAACATTTCTTAGAATTTTAAGCTTGAGCTGCATTAAGGTTGGACTTATAGTAATAGGCATAGCCTATAATTTTGTAACTCAACAACAATTAAATCTGACCATTTATAAGTGCTGAAGTGTCTGTGGTTGCCAAACTGTGATAAAGTGTAAAATGAAGTAATGACTTTCCATGAACTTGATCAATAGGGCTCGTTTCAGTAAACCAAAGAATTAACCACTTTTTGCTTTTTGGTGACTACATAGTCACAGGTTCCCAAGTGGGAGTAGCTCTTAAAGCAAAAGTGGCAGCCCCATTATCATTTGTAAATTTCCACTAACAAGCCAGCCTTGCAGTGTCTGTTTGCTGCGCAGGCTGTGACCTTTCTAACAGCATAGTATTTGTCATTGTTTTGCTTAGGAGCATCTATATATGCCGTGGAAATTCTGGGGAAAGTTTCAAAAAGAGAAAACTGAAACTAAGAAGGACATCAAAAGTAAAAAGCCAGAAACGACTTCTTTGGCTCTTTCTTTATGATCTCAGGACTTCAGGGACCTTGAAAGATTGATTTCCTCTCACTCAAGTTTCTTATAAAATTAGCTTTGGCTCATACATTTGTAACACAGTAGTTAATTTTACAAGATAAGCAGTACAGGGGAAATGTATCTGAGGGGAGAATCAAGTGCTGGGAGCTCAAGAGACACTTATAAGGTCACAGAACAAAGCTGATAAGTAAAGTGGTCCTACCATAGACCTGCAAATAGCAAAGGGTCTGCTTTGGGTTAATTTCAGTGTATCTTTCATCACATTTCACTTTTCTTCTCAGCCAGTATTAAATATAAGTGGGCCTACTCAAACCTGTTCCATGAGAATCTTTTGAATTACTCAGTCACAGAGCAATCATGATTTAAGTCATGAAATTTGAACTTTGTTTTAGCATCTACTTCTCTGTAATGGTCCCAGAAGCTGTACTAGCCACAGTAATGAGTGTATTAACCAGGAATTCATGTTCACAGTTATTTATGCCATTTCTAGAAACTAAATGTGCTTTTGGATAAGCACCATTGGTTATCTGAGCTGGAAGGAATATTACAGTCTTTTAATTCAATCCTTTCACTTTATAGAAGAGGTTTCTAAGGCTCAGAAAGACTCCTAAAGATGAAGTAGTTTGCTTAAGAGCAGGGCTAGAATTAGAACCAGGTGTCTCAGCTAATCTAGATTCCTAATCTAGAGCTCTTTATACTCACAGTGAATAAACGCCAGAATAATTTCTCACTTATACAGAGAAAGTCTCTATGAATTAATTAATCTTTTTATTTGGATATGTTAATCTTTTAAAATATGCAGAAGACTCATTTCAATATATGTTAGCACTGGGAAAATGCTCATAAATAAACTGCCTTATGAAGCATCCTAAGAGATCCTTTCTGGGGTGCCTGGGTGGCTCAGTTAAGTGGCCCACTTCGGCTCAGGTCACAATATCGCAGTTCGTGAGCTGGAGCTCCGCATTGGGCTCTGTGCTACAGCTTGGAGCCTGGAGCCTGCTTCAGACTCTGTGTCTCCTTCTCTCTCTGCCCCTCCCCAGCTTACAGTCTGTCTGTCTCTCTCTCTCAAAAATAAATATACGTTAAAAAAATAAAAAAGAGAGAGATGCCTTCTAAGTTAGATGGGGCTGGCCTGTAATACAGTCCAATAATCCACAAATTATGAATTTTCAAGAGAACATTAACTGGGACGATTACATTTCTACCTGATTATCGAACTGCTGTGTTGATTAACTTCATCAAAATTCCCTTCAAGTCAGTCATATCACTGAAGTTCCTCTCTATTGTACTCCAACTGGATGCAGCAGTTCTCAGGCAAGTTCTGAGAGGTACAGAATTCCTGTGAAACACAAGGCTACTTATCCTCACCTCATCTTTTTATTAATTAATTAAGTAGTTAATTAATTTTTAAATTTACATCCAAGTTAATTGGTATATAGTGCAACAATAATTTCAGGAATAGATTCCTTTCTTTTTAGTATATGTGCTGTCAAAGCGAGCACTCAAGAGTGGATTCCTTAATGCCCTTACCCATTTAGCCCACCCCCCCCACAACCCCACCAGCAACCCTGTTTGTTTTCTATATTTAAGTGTCTTATGTTTTGTCTCCTTCCCTGTTTTTATGTTATTTTTGCTTCCCTTTCTTTATGTTCATCTGTTTTGTATCTTAAATTCTTCATATGAATTAAGTTATGTGATATTTGTCTTTCTCTGACTAATTTCACTTAGCATAATACCCTCTAGTTCCATCCACGTAGTCGAAAATGGCAAGATTTCATTCTTTTGATTGCCGAGTAATACTCCATTGTATATATATACCACCTCTTCTTTATCCATTCATCCATCGATGGACATTTGGGCTCTTTCCATACTTTGGCTATTGTCGATAGCACTGCTATAATATAACATTGGGGTGCATACGCCCCTCAGAAACAGCACATCTGTATCCCTTGGATAAATACCTAGTAGTGCAATTGCTGGCTTGTAGGGTAGTTCTATTTTTAATTTTTTGAGGAACCTCCGTACTGTTTTCCAGAGTGGCTGCACCAGTTTGCATTCCCACCAGCAGTGCAAAAGAGATCCTCTTTCTCCACATCCTCGCCAACATTTGTTCTTGACTGAGTTGTTAATGTTAGTGATTCTGACACGTGGGAGGTGGTATCTCATTGTGGTTTTGATTTGTATATCCCTGATGATGAGTGATGTTAAGCATTTTTTCATGTGTTGGTTGATCATGTGGATGTCTTCTTTGGAGAAGTGTCTATTCATGTCTTTTGCCCATTTCTTCACTGAATTATATGTATTTTGGGTGTTGAGTTTGATAAATTATTTATAGATTTGGGATACTAACCCTTTAATATGTCAGATAAGTCAGAAGACTGATCTTCTCTCATTCCCTCGGTTGCCTTTTAGTTTTGTTGATTGTTTCCTTCACTGTGCAGAAGCTTTTTATTTTGATGAGGTCCCAATAGTTCATTTTTGCTTTTGTTTCCCTTGCCTCCGGAGACATGTTGAGTAAGAAGTTGTTGCAGCAAAGGTCAAAGAGGTTTTTGCCTGCTTTCTCCTCGAGGATTTTGATGGCTTCCTGTCTTACGCGTAGGTCTTTCATCCCTTTTGAGTTTATTTTTGTGTATGGTGTAAGAAAGTGGTCCAGGTTCATTCTTCTGCATGTCGCTGTCCAGTTTTCCCAACACCACTTGCTGAAGAGACTGTCTTTATTCCACTGAATATTCTTTCCTGCTTTGTCAAAGATTAGTTGGCCATACGTTTGTGTGTCCATTTCTGGGTTCTCTATTCTGTTCCATTGATCTGAGTGTCTGTTTTTGTGCCATATCCTCGCCTCATCTTATTACTTTTCCCTAACACATGGATTTGGCATTTCCCAAGTGTGTCCCTTAAAATGTTAACTTAAATTTGAAAAAAATGGTTCAGGGGCTCCTGGGTGGCTCAGTTGGTTTCCTCTCAGGTCATCATCTTATGGTTTGTGGGCTTGAGCCACACATCGGGCTCTGTGCTGACAGTGCAGAGCCTGCTTGGGATTCTGTCTCTCTCCCTCTCTCTGCACCTCTTCTGCTCACTCTCTCGCTCTCAAAATAAATAAATAAATAAATAAATAAATAAATAAGCATTAAGAAATAAAAAAAGGAGCACCAGGGTGGCTCAGTAGGTTAAGCGTCTGACTTTGGCTCAGGACGTGATCTCTCAGGTTGTGAGTTCATGCCCTGCGTCAGGCTCTGTGCTGACAGCTCAGAACCTGGAGCCTGCTTCAGATTCTGTGTCTCCCTTTTTCTCTGTTCCTCCCCTGTTTGCACTTTGTCTCTGTCTGTCTCTCAAAAATAAATAAAAACATTAAAAAAATTTTTTTAAAGAAAGAAAAAAGAAAAAATGGTTCTATGATCAAGTAAATTTAAGAAATATAGTTAACTTAGGGGAGCTCCAGGGTGTCTCAGTTGGTTGAGCCTCCCACTTTGGCTTGGGTCATGATCTCATGGTTAGTAGGTTCCAGTCTGACGTCGGGTTCTGTGCTAACAGCTTGGAGGCTGGAGCCTGCTTTAGATTCTGTGTCTCCCTCTCTCTCTGCCTCTCTCCTACTCGTACTCTGTCTCTCTCTCTGAAAAATAAACATTAAAAAAATTATAGAAATATAGTTTAGTTTCTTTTATTATGCTAATATGACTTATTCATTGAAAAAATATTTATTCAGTACATTCTATGTGTCAGGCACTGTTTTAGATGCTTAGGATACAGGAGTGAAGGAAAAGGACACAATTCTCAGTCTTCACAAGACTCATGGACAACATGATGTATGTAGCTTTTTTTTTTCTATTGAATTAATTCTTAAGTTAGTGCCCTCTTAAGAGTTAATTCTGTTAAGCATCTGACTCTTGATTTAAGCTCAGGTAATGATCTCATTATTTGTGAGTTCAAGCCCTGCATTGGGCTCTGCACTGGGCATGAAGCCTACTTAAAGAGTTAAAAAGAAAAAAAAGAATCCTTAAGTTAAAATCCCAGAAATGAGACAATGAATTGCATAATTAATAATTTGCAGTAATGATAAGTGCTATGACAGAAAAACCCAAAGTGGTATGGGAGGATATAATAGGAGAATTTATTAAGGACTTATTACCTGTGGAGGGTTGCTCCCCTCAATGAGATTCTGAATCTGCCTGTGGGTAAAGAGAACTTGGTATTTTAAAAGCCCCTCCTGATGTTTCTGGTCCCTTCCACAGCCCTCCTTTCCTCTGTAAGAACCCTCCACCACATCCTGGAACTCCATTCCTTGGCAGGGTAAAACCCCAGCACAGCCAGCTACTGTGGCCTCAGGAGTTTCTTGCTACCACCAGCTATTCTAGATGAGCAACCAATAACAATTGGCCCTGAAAGCAGGGCCAAGTGACAGAAATTTAAGCAGGAGAGAGTGACTCAAGGCTCTCACCATTAAAGACTGACATTTCTTTTTATTTTTTTAAAATTTTTTTTAATGTTTATTTATTTTTGAGAGAGACAGAGACAGAATGTGAGTGGGTTGGGGCAGAGAGAGAGGGAGACAGAATCTGAAGTAGGCTCCAGGCTCCAAACTGTCAGCACAAAGCCCAACGTGGGGTTCCAACTCACAAGCCATGAGATCATGACCTGAGCTGAAGTCGGATGTTCAACCGACTGAGCCACCCAGGCGCCCCTGACATTTCCTTTCAAACTTGACATCTAAGCAAACTTCTTCTGAAATGTAAAAAATATTCACTTTTGTGTCACAAACCATGGAAGTGCTCACACCCTTTGATTCAGCAATCTCACTCCTGGGAATTTCACTTGAAAATTAATTTAACAGAAGAATAAAACTACATATACCAACCTGGTCATTGTAATATTAGGGACAATAATAATGAAGGAAAAAGCAAACAATCTAAATATTCTGCACCTAGGAAGTTGTTAGATTGTGTTATATTAACTTGTGGCCATTCTGTGAATGGTGGAAAAATATGAATGAAGTAATGGCAAAATTATATGCTAAGGAATGTAAGCTACATAAAAATGGGTATATAAAACATAGGTGGCAAGGTAAAATGGAAAAGTGGAATCAATTTACTCGGGTAGTAGGACAACAGGATAGAAACTCATCATGAACTGGCTTACGCAAACAGGAGAAAATTCATTGGCTCAAATTACCATGTTTTAGGTAGAGCAGGGGTGGCACTGGCCTCAAGGATGTCTTTGAAAGAGGAACACATTGTGTCAGTGGGACTTTGTATACCCCTCTTTCTATTTTTCTCTATAGGGAAACCTTTTTTCTCTCAATCCGGCTTCTTCCCAGGATGAGATCTTTATCTTTCCACAATAAGTTTTGATCACCCTAAACTCACACTCATATCTTCCAACTAGGATGAGTTTAAGAGCAATTTAAGAACTCCAGTTTAAGAACAATTCTGGGAGTGGGTTGTGATTGGCCTGGCTTAAGTCATATGCCCATCCCTGGTCCAGTAATGGCCAGGTTATCACGATTGGTACCCACCTATCAACCTACCATATGGTCAAAGAATCTGGGTCATTTAAGAAGACAGTCACTTCTGTTAGGATCCTGTGCCTAGAAGAAGAGGGAAGCATTATCCTAAAAGGAAAGAGGTGCTAGTCTCAATGGAAATTAATTGGCCTGTTGTTCAAGTTAACATTTTATTTTATTTTTTAGTGTTTATTTATTTTAGAGAGAGAGAGAGACAGAGGAAGGGGAAAGGCAGAGAGAGAGGGAGATAGAGAATCTGAATCAGGCTTCAGGCTCTGAGCTGTCAGCACAGAGCCCGATGCAGGGCTTGAACTCAAGAGCTGTGAGATCATGATCTGAGCCAAAGTCAGACGCTCAACTGACTGAGCCACCCAGGCACCCCTAATTTAACATTTTAGAAAGATACCTTATTCTGTTAGTACTATTCCCAATAGCAAGTTGTGATTTCCTAGTGCAGCATGTTTTATTACAAGGCCACATGGTACAGCAGAAGGAGGACTACAGTGAACACCAGGAAAATGGATTCTCCTAGCTCTACCATGAATCATCTGTGTGTTCTTGGACTAGTCCTTAAACTTCAGAATGGTGTCATCTCCATGAGGGCAGGAACCAAGTCTGTGTGAAATGGAGATTTGCATTTTGTAACAACCTCTGGGGCTTGGGTTGGGCAGAGGAAGAAGCTGAACTATGATATGGTTGCAACAAAGGCCTCTCTCTAATAGTCATGGGGAGCCCTGGACTTAGGACCATCTTTCATAGTTGTAACAGATTTCACCAAGTGGGCCTACTTTATATCCCCATTATAGACCAGATGTGCATGGTCCTCAGGGAGGGACCTTAAACTTGGGTGAGGCAATTTCTTGAGGCTTACACAGCCCTGGAGAAGGATTCAGCTGAGAGCTGTTGGCAGTTGATAACCCCAGCTGCTGGAAGAATGAGTGCCTTGGTCCTGAAAGAAGATCTGAGCACCACACTACCTCACCTACAACAATCAATATATTCATAGCACCAATAGGTATAATGCCGGCACAGGGTAGGTGCTCATTAATTATTTGTTAAATGAATAAATTATGTAAGAAGAAAGGTGTGGATTAGATAATCCCTCCTGGAAATATTGTATACCTCTGTTTGTCTCCTAGAGGATATATGGAAAGGGTGGCTAATTAGAATCCTCACAATTTTTGTTATTGTTCTTTTTAAATAAAGGAGTGGGAATAGAACTAGGAGAAGAATGTTTACTAAAATTAATGTTGACTGACCTGTTTGGCTAGAGAGAATAAAACATTCTTTGTGAGCCTAAATGTCCATCAACTGATGAATGGATAAAGAAATTGTGGTTTATATACACAATGGAATACTACATGGCAATGAGAAAGAATGAAATATGGCCTTTTGTAGCAACGTGGATGGAACTGGAGAGAGTGATGCTAAGTGAAATAAGCCATACAGAGAAAGATACCATATGGTTTCACTCTTAGGTGGATCCTGAGAAACTTAACAGAAACCCATGGGGGAGGGGAGGGGAAAAAAAAAAAAAAGAGGTTAGAGTGGGAGAGAGCCAAAGCATAAGAGACTGTTAAAAACTGAGAACAAACTGAGGGTTGATGGGGGGTGGGAGGGAGGGGAGGGTGGGTGATGGGTATTGAGGAGGGCACCTTTTGGGATGAGCACTGGGTGTTGTATGGAAACCAATTTGACAATAAATTTCATATATTGAAAAAAAAAGAAACTGTAAAAAAAAAAATTCTTTGTGACTGAGTTAGTAGTAGAAAGCATTAAGGAAGCAATTACTATAGATACTACATAGAGCCATACTGTGCTGTCCAGTACAGTAACTTCCAGCCACAGGAGGCTATTTCACTTAAACCAATTGAAATTAAATAAAATAGCGGCGTTCACTTTCAAATGTCTCCTCTCTGTAAAGAGAGCTTTCCTACTATTCTTCCTTTCTAATCTTATACTTTAATAAACTTTTGCCTGATTCTCAAATAAAAAAAAAGAAATTAAATAAAATATAAAATTCATTTTCCCAATCATCTCACATATCAAGTGCCCAGTAGCCATATATGGCTATTGGCTATCACATTAAACATGCAGAATGTTTCTGTCATCACAGAACATTCTACTGAACAGCATTGGTCTACACTGAGTAGTTAGTTCGTTACCTCCATTCAATAAAAATCTAATTTACTCTCATGAATTCCACTGTTCATTATAGTGATTGCTGGAACCGGAGGCAAAACTTTGAAAGGCTTGGTTGAAAAGGATTGCCCTATATCCGTGTTTCTTTTTGGAAATACAAATAGCACAGGACAGTATTAAAATGGAATATTTATTGTCATTTCATCCTGTTCCTGCCATCTGCATCATCTGGATGTAACTGGAACTAAAGCCCTAGGCTGTGCTCTGCTCCTGGCTCCCCACAGCAAGGGAGACATGAGTGCTCCTTCAAGCCTCAAACTGTCCAGATTTAGACATTCAATAACCAGATTTGTGTTCTTTTTAAAATGTCTCCTAGGAACACCTGGGTGGCTTAGTTAGTTAAACATACCAACTTATTTTTAGCTAAGTGTCCAACTCTTGATCTTGGCTCAGGTTATGATCTCACGGTTTGTGGGATTGATACCATGTTGAGCTCCCCCCTCCACCCCTCACAGAGTAGAATTCTCTCCCTCTCTTTCTGCTCCTCCCCTGCTCACACTCTAAACAAACAAATAAGTAAATAACTTTAAAATGCCTCCTAGAATCTAGGCATTAGTTCTGAGTCTGATATATTGAAACCCAGAGAAAATGTTGTCCCTTTCTTCTCTATTAATTTTTTGACCTGTTATATTATTGAAAATTTTGGAACATGTTCAAAAGAAGTAGGTTCATATAATAAATTCCCAAGTACCCCTCAAACAGTCTTAATAATTATCAACCTGGGGCACCTGTCTGGCACTGTTGGTAGAGCAGAGCACGTGACTCTTGGTTTGGGGTTCTGAGTTTGAGCCCCAGGTTGGGACTAGAGTTTATTTAAAAAAAAATAAATGGGGTACCTTGGTGGTTCAGTTGGTTGAACATCCGACTCTTGGTTTTGGCTGAGGTCATGATCCCAGTGTCGTGGGATCAAGGCCTACATGCTCAGTAGGGAGCCTGCTTAAGATTCTCTGTCTTCCTCTGCCCTCTCCTCTGCTCCAGCTCTCTCTCTCTCTCAAAAAAAAAAAAAAAAAAAAAATATATATATATATATATATATTTCTCTTTCCACCCAGACTTAATTAATTTTTTATTTTTTTTAAGTTTATTTATTTTGAGAGAGAGAGAGAACACGAGCAGGATCTGCACTGTCAGTGTGGAGCCTGATGTGGGGCTCAGATCATCACCTGAGCTGAAACCAAGAGTTGGATGTTTAACCGACTGAACCACCCAGGCGTCCCTCCACCCAGGATTAATTTAAAGTTAATTTCAGACATCATATTATTTCATCTGTAAATGTTTTCCTATATATCTTTAAGAGATAAAGATGTTTTTTAAAAATAATATTAACAGCAATACTATTATAATGTCTTAAATTCCTTAATGTCTTCAATATATTTGGATGTCTTCCAGTCATCCAAACAAAGTCCATCTAATGCAAAATGGTTGATATGTCTTTTAAGTCTTTATTTACTTTTCTTTTTTTTTTTCTTTTAAGTCTTTAAATCTTTCAGTTCTCTCCCATCTCTCATTTTATCCTTCCTAGGACTTTTTGCAGAGGAAATCAAGTCTTATGTCCTATAAAGTTTTCCAGAGCTGGGACTTTGTTCATTGCATCCCCATAGTATAATTTAATATGTACCTCTATCTTCTTTATTTCCTATAAATGGGTAGTTGGACCTATCTCAGATTCAGGTGTGACTTTTTTTATTGAAAGGCATTTTTATACATTGTGTGTGTCCTTCTGTTTGGTTGAAATACCACATAATGATGTTATCAGTTGTTGCTAATCATTGCCTGGATTTGTTAATTCCATTTAAGCTGCCAAACTGTGATATTCTAATGCTATAATTTTCTTCATTAGCTGGAATACATACATAAAAAAGACACTTCCTCTTATTAACTGTTCAGTTATCCAGAGGTAAAGTTAATATTAGAAAGATAGAATAAATGCTTGATTTTTTTTCTCTTCATTGCCAGTTTTCAAAGGAATAAGTTTATTTTGGGGGAACCTGGGTGGCTCAGTCAGTTGAGCATCTGACTTCGGCTCAGGTCATGATTTCATGGTCTGTGAGTTCAAGCCCCGTGTCGGACTCTGCTCTAACAACTCAGAGCCTGGAGCCTGCTTCAGATTCTGTGTCTTCCTCTCTCTCTACCCCTCCCTCACTCACACTCTGTCTTTCTGTCTCTCAAAAATGAGTAAACATTAAAAAAAAGCTATGCCAAAAAATTATTAAAAAGTCAATTTCTTAAAAAAAAAAAGAAAAAGTTGATTTTTTGCCATCCTCCAGAAGATTACTGTAAGTTTTTATTCTCTTAGTATCAGAGGTTGTAACATATGTAACATGTTTGGTATGTTTTAATATATTGTAGTTATTTTTCTTACACAAATTGTTCCATCTTTGGCCATTGGGAGCATTTTCAAGTTGTCTCTAAAGTCCTTCTGACATGACCTCAGCAGTCTTTGATAATTTCTTTACTATGTGTTGTAACAATGTGCACCATTTTCTAATCTGTTTGCTTTGATATCATCCCATATTCCTCTGCAAAGACACCAGTCACTCATGACTGTGTAGTCTCAGAAACCTGAGATATTTCTTGTATAAGAACATAGAGATGCAGTCCTTGTATCTTCAATACATTATGAATAATTCATATTAATTTATTTAACAAATAGTTATTGAGAATTGGCAATGAATCAGGCACTAGTACAATTCTCAGTCCAGCAGGAAAGACAATAAAAAATTATGTAAATAATTACATGTAATGGTTATATGCAAGCATGTTACAGTGACAGGCACTATAAAAGAAAAGGAGAGGGCAAAATGAGAATGCATGGTGCTGGGGAAGGCTTTCCTGCAGAAGTCACAGAGAAGCCGAAATGTGAAGGGGAAGTAGGATGATGCAAAGGGGTAGAGACAGAATAGCATGTGCAAAGTCTGGAGGTGGAAAATACTGTATTTGGGGAACAGGAAGGCTGGCACGAGTTGGGCTGTGGTGAGGAAGAAGAGGTACATGATGGAGCTGGAAATGCACACAGAAGTCAGATCATTCAGGGCCTTGTAGATCAGGGTAAGGATTTTAGACTTCATCCTAAAAAGGATGGGATGCCACTGGAGTGTTTTAGGAGAAAAACAACATGATCAGATTTCCGTCTTTCTAAGGCCACTATACCTGTTGTGTGGAGAATGCATTGGTAGGGGCAAGAATGAAAATGAAAATTGAGGGTAATTACTGATGAAAAATCATAGTGTTTTGAAATGAGGTGATAGCTCTGGAAAACAGTGTGGAGGTTCCTCAAAAAATTAAAAATAGACCTACCCTATGATCCAGCAATAGCACTGCTAGGAATTTATCCAAGGGATACAGGAGTACTGATGCATAGGGGCACTTGTACCCCAAAGTTTATAGCGGCACTCTCAACAATAGCCAAATTATGGAAAGAGTCTAAATGTCCATCAACTGATGAATGGATAAAGAAATTGTGGTTTATATACACAATGGAGTACTACGTGGCAATGAGAAAGAACGAAATATGGCCCTTCGTAGCAACATGGATGGAACTGGAGGGTGTGATGCTAAGTGAAATAAGCCATACAGAGAAAGACAGATACCATATGTTTTCACTCTTATATGGATCCTGAGAAACTTAACAGAAACCCATGGGGGAGGGGTAGGGAAAAAAAAAAAAGAGGTTAGAGTGGGAGAGAGCCAAAGCATAAGAGACTGTTAAAAACTGAGAACAAACTGAGGGTTGATGGGGGGTGGGAGGGAGGGGAGGGTGGGTGATGGGTATTGAGGAGGGCACCTTTTGGGATGAGCACTGGGTGTTGTATGGAAACCAATTTGACAATAAATTTCATATATTAAAAAAAAAGAAAAAAGAAGAAAAAAAATGAAATAAGGTGATAGCCATGAAAATAGAGAGAAGCGGATCAAGAGATTTATGGATGTCCAAAAGCCAGCTCTGTGCTTAATGGGGAAACAGCAGAAGCATTCTAACTACACTGTTTTGTTTTTTTTTTTTCTCAACATTTATTTATTTTTGGGACAGAGAGAGACAGAGCATGAACGGGGGAGGGGCAGAGAGAGAGGGAGACACAGAATTGGAAACAGGCTCCAGGCTCTGAGCCATCAACCCAGAGCCCGACGCGGGGCTCAAACTCACGGGCTGCGAGATCGTGACCTGGCTGAAGTCGGACGCTTAACCGACTGCGCCACCCAGGCGCCCCTAAACTGAGTGTTTTTAACTGAGTGTCTTTTTTATAGGAGTAGAGACAGAACAGCATGTACAAAGGTCTGGCGGTAGGAAATACTTTGTCACATTCAAGGAGCCGTGAGGCCTGCTTGAAGGCCTGTGATAAGAGAAGAAGAGAGGGTCTGTGTTGAAGCTGGAAAGGTAGTGAGTCCGTAAGTAGTGAATAGACAGTGAGGCAGTGGAGGCCGGGAATTCAGGCGGCTCTGCCAGGAAGAGTGGCGCTCGGGAGTAGGGTGCTAGCTGGTATTTGCTTAGTGAGGGAAGAACTCAGCCCCCCCCCCCCCACTCCCCCCCCACTCCCCCCCCCCCTCCCTCCCGGAATCCCTCCAAGAGGGCAGCAGGGATTCTTCACTGCTACCTTCAGGGCAATGCTGTAGACAAACCAGACCTTCACAAATGCCTCCTGAGATCACTGGGCCGAAGGGCCTTGCTCCTTCCTGGCTCTCACTGGAAGCTGGTGACTTAGTAGTGTGTTTCTCAGCCCTTCACAGGATATATGCTGTTCTCTTCACAAGACATCCCCACATTTGACTTAATACCAGCAGGGGATGAACTTGGCATTGTTTATCCAGGAATGGGAGGCGTGCAAGAAACTCCACTCTCTCCAGGCCAGCCCTACAGTGGTGAAATCTGCTGTACATAGACCCGAAAGCCAGCTTATCCCAGGGTGCAGATTGTGGTTAGGAATAGAGGAAAGCTAACCTGATGGTTGAACAAGACCCTAACCTCATTAACCCAGTATCCTGTCCAAGAGAGTTAACAAGGATGTAGCAGTGTAGACCTAAGAAATGCAATTTAACACACCTAACTAATGCCTGATTTCCTGTCCCAGAGAAACTTGGGCCCTGGGAAGGTGACCTGAAATCCATTTCCTGAAACAAAGGCACACAGCAGTCCTGCTTCTTGAGCTGCCAAGTAAAACTATCAGAATCTATTTAAGAAAACCAGGCCAGTCTGGTTGTGTTTATTGAGAATAGCCATATGAGACAAAGAAGAAAAGAGTTTTCATTCAGTTCATTCATAGATATTTACCAAGTGCCTGCCATGTGCCAAGTCTTGTTCTAGCTGGTAAACTTGGAGAAATGAGCCAAGTAGACAAAACCGTTGTCCTCACAAAGCTTACGTTCTACTAGGGGGAGAGACACAACAAAGATAAGAGACAAAATATGTATATATTAGGATGTGGTAAATGCTAAAGCTTCAGTTAGCATAAAAAAGTATATTTAAGGGGTGCCTGGGTGGCTCAGTCAGTTAAGCATCCGACTCTTGGTTTCGGCTCGGGTCATGATCTCACGGTTTCATGAGTTCAAGCCCTGTGTCAGGCTCTGTGCTGACAGCTCAGAGCCTAGAATCTGCTTCGGATTCTGTATCTCCCTCTCCCTCTGCCCCTGCCCCACTCATTCTCTCTCTCTCTCTCTCTCTCTTTCTCTCTCTCTCTGTCTCTCTCTGTCTCTCTCAAAAATAAATAATAAACATTTTTAAAAAGTATATGTAAAGCATTTTTAGGACACAAGTGGATATTGGTAGAGTATAGATAAAGTGAATATTAGTTATTATATTAGATATTAGAGTGGTCAGTGAAGAGCTTCCTGAGAAGGCAATATTTAAGCTAAATCTTGAAAGATGAGAAACCAGCCTTGTGAAGAGTGACAGAGAGGGAGAAATGTTACAAAATCCTGCGTTAGCCAAGAACTTGGAATGTTCAAAAGGCAGAAAGAAGGCCAATTTCTTCAGTGCACGAAGCTAGGGGAGAGATCCTAAACAGAGGACTGGGGAGGCAGGCATGCCATGATAAGGCATGTGGGTTTTTCCTAATTCTCTGTGCTTATTGTGGCATAATTATCTATTTCACTGTAACACTGCCTACTCAGAATTCACTGGCAAGCTCTGCTGCCTGGCCTTACCTCAGAGAGAGGACATCTTAAGAAAGTCCCAAGAATGGCCAAAACAGACATAATAAAGACCATACACAACATTCCTGGGGAGCTTCTGGGATTTTCATTCAGGTTCTTTACCTTCCTGTTGAATATCCTTTTAATAAATTTCCTTATCTGATTTCTAAGCCCGCAGCAGATTAGAAGGGTAGGGAAGGGCAGGCACTCTGCTCAGTTGACATTTTAATTTAGTGAGTCATTTTGCTTGGAAACCACCTTTCCCCATGACTGACCTCATCCTGTACTGAAGGACTCCAGGATTCATCCGAACACCCTCATGACATGTACATTTACTACACCATGATGCAGTGGTAAGAACACTGATACACATTAGTCTTGGACACAAATCCTGACTCCAGCATTCATAATTCTATGTCCCCACTAGATTGTGAATGATTTAAAGACATTGTGTCTTAGTCAGCTTTGAATTCACCCATAACCCATCCCCCTACTCCAAGCTTGGGGTATTGCTAGTCATGTAATAGTACTTGATAAATGGATCTTGAATGAATAAATTAAAGTATGATTGGATAAGTTTTCCTCTCAGATCCTCAATTGCCTCATCTATAAAAGGATGAGCTTCCTTGGAATGTTAAATAACAATATACGTAGAAAGCACAATGTAAAGTGTAATGTGCAATATAAATGCAAGGTATTTTGCTACTCCGGGCTGAATCAGAGGTGTCCTTTCAAAGGGTCAAGGGAACCTTTAGGTCCTTGTGTCTATGACACGAAGTAGTTGCCACTAGATGGCAATGTTTTCTTAAGGCACATGAAGCCATTTTTGAGTCTACCTTAGTGGCCTTAAAACTGGGGGTTCTCACACCACTGGGAATACAGAATGCTTTCCAAGATGTGCTCAGTTATGGATTGTTTTTCCAGTTCTCAACTTCTATGTGTCTTCTTTCCTAAAACTAAACTGCTTGGAGAAGTACCAACTTTTCAAAAACAAAGACATACCCATTTATTCATCCCAAGTCATATTTTATGGCACTAGCAGGTGAATAATACCCACCAGGGCATCAAACAAAATGGAAGTCTCCTTCACTGATTAACAAGGAACCAGTGTTTCCCTATCTTTTACATACTTCTGTGAAGAGTGAAACTTGGCTTTAGAAATGGGGTATTTTGGAGCATCTGGTTAGTTGTCAGTGGAGCCTGCAACTCTTGATCTCGGGGTTGTAAGTTCAAGCCCCACGTTGGGTGTAGAGATTACTTAAAACTATAAAACCTTTAGAAAAAAAGTGTTACAGGAATGGGGTATTTGGCTCATGTTGTTAAGGTCTAAATAAAATATATGGTACAGTGGGGTGATGGGAATAAGGTTTCTTCCATCCCCTAAGAATTATCAAAGAAAACATTACTGGGACACTTGGGTGGCTCAGTCAATTAAGCGCCCAACTCTTGATTTTGGCTCATGTCATGGTCTCCCGGTCGTGGGATCAAGCCCTGCATCTGGGCTTATGCTGATAGTGTGGAGCCTGCTTGGGATTCTCTCTCCCTCTCCTTTTGCCCCTCCTCCCTCTCTCTCTTTCTCTCTTAAACTAAATAAATTAACTTAAAAAAAAAAAGACATTTATTGTTTATTAAAAAAAAAGAAAGCATTTACCTTTAGGAAGCAAAAAGCACAGAGAACATCTTTTTTAAAAATTCTAAACAGTCATTTTTTCACATTCTTAAAATATTGTTTTCATCTATTCTCAATACTTATTCCAAAATTATGTCATAAGCAGGAGAGAAATATGTTGGAATGGCCCAAGTAGTTGATTACTTTAATTTTTTTTTAAATGTTTATTTATCTTAGAGAGAGGGAGACAGTGGGAGTGGAGCAGGGGCAGAGAGAGAGGGAGACACAGAATCCAAAGCAGGCTCCAGGCTCTGAGCTGTCAGCACAGAGCCTGACACGGGGCTTAAACCCACGAACTGTGAGATCATGACCTGAGCCAAAGTCGGACGCTTAACTGACTGAGCCACCCAGGCACCCCAGTAGTTGATTATTTTAGATGTAACTAAAATATTTTTTAGGAAACCAAAATTTTCATGACCCATTAGCTAAAACCAAGTTTTTACATGGTCTTTTTCAAAGAGACTGGTACATTCTTCAATAAGATAGTTACAAACTATTTTTTATCAAATCATGTGATAAAATATTTTTTCTAATATTGATGATTTTTATTTTATCTTATTTGATTTAATATTATCTATTTCCCATACAAAAATACAATTATGGAACACCTGGGTGGCTCAGTCAGTTAAATATTCGACTCTTGATTTCAGCTCAGGTCATGATTTCACAGTTTGTAGGATCAAGCCCTGCATCAGGCTCTGCGCTGACATTGTAGAACTCGCTTGGGATTCTCTTTCTCTTCTCCTCTCTCTCTGCATCTTCCCTGCTTGTGTTCTCTCTCTCTCTCTCTCGCTCTCTCAAAATAAATAAATAAACTTAAAAAGATACAATTCTATGTTATATGCAACTACAATTAATTTTTACAATCTGTACCTTCCATTTCATCAAATCATGGAAACATTTTATCACAATGTCTTATGAAATAATGGTGCTATTTCTTTTTAAAAAATTTTTAATGTTTATTTGTTTTGGAGAGACAGAGCCCAAGTGGGGGAGGGGCAGAGAGAGGGAGACAGAATCTGAAGTAGACTCCAGGCTCCAAGCTGTCAGCACAGAGCCTAATGCAGGACTCGAACCCATGAACCGTGAGATCATGACCTGAGCTGAAGTTGGATGCTTAACCAACTGAGCCACCCAGGCGCCCCATAATGGTGCTATTTCGGATTTTTATCTTGAGATTTATTTATTGTCAAAAGCAGAACCTCCAAGTTTGAAACAGAGAGTTACACCTGACCAAAGAAATATAAGGATTTGTATCATACTCCTTACTTTATAAATAGCTTATAATTTGGCCATACATAACATTGCAATATTACAAGTTAGGCAATGAAGAATAGCATATTGATTTGTTACTTTTTCTAAATTTAAAAGTTGATTAATTAAAAAAAGAAATAACTTCTATTAAATCTATCTTATATTAATCTTGACCATTTTTAATCCTTATAACAACCCTTGAAATAGGTCCTATTCTTTAAAAAGAAAATTATTCATTTTGAGAGAGAGAATGCAAGAGGGGCAGAGAGAGTGGAAGAAATCCCAAGCAGGCTTCACACTGTGAGCACAGAGCCCAATGTGGGCCTCGAACTCATGAACCATGAGATCATGACCTGAGCCAGAACTAAGAGTCAGATGCTTAACCAACTGAACCATGCAGGTGCCGCCTTCTTATTTCCCCCAGAGAGGTTAAGTAATTTATCCATTGTCACAAAAGCAAAAAAAAAAAAAAAAAGGCCTCTGAGGAAGCCAATATAAAAGTTACCATTACTGTGTATTAGAACTCAGGCAAGTTATACTTTATATATTCCAATTTTACATAATAAAATAAACTTGATCATGTGGTTTCCAAGCTCACAGAAGAGTAGAAGAAAACTAGAAGTGGGGAGCAGATCTACTAGGGACAAACATTTTGGGATTAGTGAGAAATGATAGTCAATAACTAATAGCAAAGAAGAAATAAAAGAATAAAAGATAAAGCAATCCTCAAGATGAAAAATAGAACTATTTTAGTGATGGTACTAAAAATCCTACCCTATATTGTTGTCTTAAATTAATATTTAATATCTACATTATTATGACTATAGAAATATTTTTTATTCAAGATTAAAAAAAATTTATTTTAAGGAGAGAGGGAGCAAAAGCCAGGGAGAGGGGCAGAGGGGCAGAGGGAAAGAGAGAATCTCAAGCAGGCTCCACACTCAGCCTGATGCAGGACTCCATCCCATGACCCTGGGATCATGACCTGAGCTAAAATCAAGTGTCATATACTCAATCGACTGAGCCACCCAGGCACCCCATAATATTTTTTATTGAGTCAAGCACCATACAGTTAATTAAGCTGGACAATTTATTATTTTCTCTGGAAGTAATAATTGCCTTATCTTTTTCCCTTACTTAGTTTTCTAGATACCTATTACTGATTAATTCTCAAACTCTGACGCTACTAGAAAATATATCACAATGCAATCAAATACTTGAAGTAATGTTTCATTTTTTTCTTGGAAACATCCTTCTGGAGACTTTCATTCTTCTGCTCCAGTCTGGATGGGTTCTCTGCCTATTACTCATCTTCCCTTCTAAGACTTATCATCACTGTTGTCCTATGCATTCTTTTATTTGTCCTGTGTTTAATCCTTTGTTTCTTGGATTCCTTCTATTTCTTGGCTTAATCTCTTGTTTTGGTGGAAGACATTGTCCAATATCTTCCTAAGAAATAAAGTGTAAGAGGTAATTTATTTGAGACTTTATATGTCTGAAAACAGCTATATTCTGCTCTCAAACTTGTTTAATAGTTTAGCTGGCTATAAAATTCTTCAGAATTTTGATGGCCTTTTTCAGTTGCCTAATACCAGTATTATTTACTTTTAAAATCAGATGCTGTCCTGATTCCCAAGACTTTACGTGTTACTGTTTTTCTCTATGGAAGCTCCAGGATTCTGAAGTTTCAGGATGATGAGTCTTGCTTTATTGAGATATTATATACTCAATAAAAAATACTTTTATAAAATATACTGTTTAAAATATATAACTACAAGAGTTTTTTTAAGTTGATTTGAATTGTCATCTTTTTTTTTTTAAGTTTATTTATTTTGAGACAGAGAGAGAGAGAGAGAGAATAAGTGGGGGGGGGCAGAGAGAGGGGGAGAGAGAGAGAATCCCAAGCAGGCTCCATGCTGTCAGCACAGAGCCAACTCAGGGCTCAATCTCATGAACCATGAGATCATGACCTGAGCCAAAATCAAAAGTCAGACATTTAACTGACTACAGACTACAGGTACCCCTACAAGAATTTTGATACATGCATACAGTAATATAATCTCTACCACATCATTGATATAAAACATTCTCAGCATCTCCCTTTGCAGTTAATCCCCTACTCCCAATCCTTGGTGCTTAGAAACTACCAATTAGTTTTCTATTACTATAGTTTTGTCTATTCTAGAATTCCATATAAATAGAATCATGAAGTATGTAGTCTTTTATATATAGTTTCTTTCCCTTGGCATTCTTTTGAGATTAATGCATTTTGTTTTGCATATCAGTTGTTTCTTTACATTTGTTGCTGAGTAGTATTCCATTTTATCATTATACCACAATTTATCCATTCACCAGGATATAGACATCAGGGGTATTTCCAAATTTTAGCTATTATAAACATTCATGTATAAATCATTGTGTGAATCTGTTTTCATTTCTCCTAAGTAAATACCTAGGAGTGAAGTTTCTAGGTTATTTGAAAAGAATATTCTGTATATTTTCCCCCAAGTTTTTATTTAAATTCCAGCTAGTTAACATACATTGCAACAATAAGTATGTATTAACTTTATAAGAAACTGCTGAACTGTTTTCCAAAGTGGTTATACCATTTTGCATTCCCAGCATCAATGCATGAAGGTTCCAGATGCTTCGCATTCTTGTCAATATTTGATATTGCAGTCTTTTGAGTGAAATATTTAGGGTGAGGTCCCCAAATTAAGGTGCTTCTGACCTTATGGATTTGGGGATCCAGTACAATGGCACATGAAAGTGTTTTGGTTCCCCAACATAGAAGCTCTCTGAACCCATCTTACAGGGTTTTTATGGAGACTTCATTACATAGGCATGGTCGAGTAAATCATTGACAGTTGTTGATTGGATCAACCTCTAGCCTTCCTCGCTCCCCAGAGGTCAGGGAAGGTGGAGGGTGGGAAGGAAAATTCCAGCTCTCTAATCACATGGTTTGTTCTCCGGGCAACCAGCCCCCCATCCTCAGGTGGGGTCCCAAAGCAACTCATTAACATAACAAAAGATACATTTGTTGTTCTGACCACTTAGGAAATTCCAAGAGTTTTAGGAGCTCTGTTCAAGAAGGGAGGACAAAGACCAAATATATATTTCTCATATATACTAGGAACTACCAGCAGCTAGAACAAGCAAGGAAGGGTTCTTCCTGGAGACTTCAAAGAGAATGTAACCCTAAGTTTGGACTTCTGTCCTCCAGAAATGTGAGGAAACATTTCTGTTATTTTAAACCACCTTGTTTGGGGTAGCTTGGTATGTCAGCCTTAGAAAACTAATATAGGTCAGGGGCACCTGGGTGGCTCAGTCAGTTGAGCGTCTGACTGTGGGTCAGGTCATGATCTTGCAGTTTGTGAGTTCAAGCCCTACATCAGACTCTGTGCTGATAGCTGAGAGCCTGAAGCCTGTTTCAGATTCTGTGTCTCCCTGTCTCTCTGTTCCTCTCCTACTCATGCTGTTTCTCTCTCTCAAAAATAAACATTAAAAAACACCCTTTTTTTATTTAAGGAAAACTAATACAGTACAATTTATCCTTTTTTTTTCATAGTTCTTGCTTTTTGTGTTCTACTTAAGAAATTTTTGCCTTACAAAGTCACTAAGATTCTCTTTTTTTTCCTCTAGAAGTTTTATGGTTTTAGCTTTTACATTTAAGTCTATGATCCATTTCACATTAATATTTTTTTTTAATTAAAAAAATATTTTGGAGGAGGGCACCTGGGTGGCTCAGTCGTTGGGTGTCCAACTTTGGCTCGGGGCATGATCTCACCGTTCATGGGTTCAAGGCCCACGTCAGGCTCTGTGTTGACAGCTCAGAGCCTGGAGCTTGCTTCGGATTCTGTGTCTCCCTCTCTCTCTGCCCCTCTGCTCTGCTCGTGCTCTGTCTTTTTCTCTGTCTTTTTAAAAGTTTTTAATGTTTATTTATTTTTGAGAGAGACAGAGATCACGAACAGGGAAAGGGCAGAGAGAGAGGGAGACAGAGAATCCCAAGCAGGCTCCACACCGTCAGTGCAGAGCCCTATGTGGGGCTGGAACTCACAAACTATGAGATCATGACCTGAGCTCAAATCAAGAGTTGGACACTAGGGGCACTCAGTCCCTGAGCTGGGTGACTTAGTCGGTTGGGCAGCCAACTTCGGCTCAGGCCATGATCTCACGGCTTATGGGTTCGAGCCCCATGTCAGGCTCTGTGCTGACAGCTTGGAGCCTGGAGCCTGCTTCAGATTCTGTGTCTCCCTTTCTCTCTGCCCCTCTCCTGCTCACACTCTCTCTCTCTCTCAAAAAATAAATAAACACTGGGGCGCCTGGGTGGCGCAGTCGGTTAAGCGTCCGACTTCAGCCAGGTCACGATCTCGCGGTCCGTGGGTTCGAGCCCCGCGTCAGGCTCTGGGCTGATGGCTCAGAGCCTGGAGCCTGTTTCCGATTCTGTGTCTCCCTCTCTCTCTGCCCCTCCCCCGTTCATGCTCTGTCTCTCTCTGTCCCCAAAATAAATTTAAAAAAACGTTGAGAAAAAAAAAAATTTAAAAAAATAAATAAACACTAAAAAAAAAAAAAAAAAAGTTGGGCGCTTTACTGACTGAGCCACCTAGGCGCCATAATTTCATGTTAATATTTTATATGCTATGGAGTAAGAATTAGGGTTAATTTTTTATTCCAGCATTCTTAGTTGAAAAAATGTATCCATCCCCCATTGAATTACCTAGGAAACTTAGTAAAAAGTTAATTAGCCATAATTCTGTGGGCTTATTTCTGAAGTATTTATTCTGTTCCCTTGATCATCTTTCTACCAATATCACAATGTCTTGATTTCTATAGCTTTATAATAGGTTTTGAAGAAAAAAACAGACAGTATAAATCCTCCAACTCTGTTATTTTTCAAAATTGTTTGGAGTTTTTCTAGGTCTTTTGCATTCCCATCTAAATTTTATGAACGGCTTGCCAATTTTTATAAGTGGAATTGCATTGAATCAGTGGTTCTTAACTGAAGGTAATTTTATGCCCAAGGGGATATTAGACAATGTCTGGAGACATACCTGGTTGTCATTTGGGACATACCTGTCTCATTTGGGAGGTGCTACTGGAATTTAATAGGTAGAGGCCAGTGATGCAACTAAACATCCTACAACGTACAAGACAGCCTCTCATAATAAATAATTATCTGGCCCCAAATGTCAATAGTTCTGTTGCTAAGAAACCTTGCATTGAATATACAGATCATTTTTAGGGGAAATGATATCTTAAAGATATGGAATCTTTTGATCCATAGGCATGTTGTTTCTCTCACTCTACTTAAGTCTTTATTTTTCTTAGCAATGTTTTGTAGTTTGGGGTATACAAGTCATGGGCATTTTATGTTAAATTTATCACTACCAACGATCACCACTATCTAGTTCTAGAACATTTTCATTATCCCAAAAGCTCTACCCGTTACACATTTGCTCCCCCTCCCCCTCTATCCCCTGCCTCTGTCAACTACTGCTTTCTGTCTCTATGATTCTACACAAATGGAATCATACAATATATGGCCTTTGGTGTCTGGCCTCTTTCATTTAACATGTTTTCATAATTCATCAACTTTGTAGCATGTATCAGCACTTTATTTCTTTTATGGCTGAATAATATTCCATGATATATATACCAATTTTGCTTATCCATTTATTAGATGATGGACATTTGATTGTTTCCAGCTTTTGGCAGTTGTGAATACAGCTTCTATGAACACTAATATTTAAGCTTTTGTTTGAATACCTCTTTTCAATCTTTTGGGTATATACCCAGGAGAGGAATTCCTGGGTCATATGGTAATTCTTTGTTTAACTTTTTGAAGAACTGCCAAACTCCTTTCCACAGTGGCAGTACCATTTTACATTTCTACAAGCAATGTACAAAGATTCAGTTTTCTCCACATCCTTGTCAACTCTTGCTGATTTCCTTTATTAATTTTTTTAGTTTTTAAAATCAGGGCACCTGGGTGACTTAGTCAGTTAAACATCTGACTTTGGCTCAGGTCATGATCTCATATTCTGTGAGCTTGAGCCCCACGTCGGGCTCTCCACTGACAGCACAGATCCTACTTTGGATCCTCTTTCCTTCTCTTTGCCCCTCCCCTATTCTCTCTCAAAAATAAATAAACACTAAAATTTTTTTTAATTTTTAAATTTTAATTTTTTTAAGTAAGTTCTATGCTCAGTGTAGGGCTTGAACTCACAGCCTGAGATCAAGAGTTGCATTCTCTACTGACTGAGCTAGCCAGACCCCCATCCTTTTATTTTTTTAAATTGTCATCCTAGTGGGTATGACGTATCTCATTGGGGTTTTGATTTGCATTTACCTAATGACTAATGACGGTGAACATCTTTTCATGTGTTTATTGGAGATTTGTATACCTTTTTTTGGAGAAATATCTAGTCAAGTTTTTTGCTCATTTCTTTTTTTTTTTTTTAAAGATTTTTTTTTTCAACGTTTATTTATTTTTGGGACAGAGAGAGACAGAGCATGAACGGGGGAGGGGCAGAGAGAGAGGGAGACACAGAATCGGAAACAGGCTCCAGGCTCCGAGCCATCAGCCCAGAGCCTCACGTGGGGCTCGAACTCACGGACCGGACCGCGAGATCGTGACCTGGCTGAAGTCGGACGCTTAACCGACTCCGCCACCCAGGCTCCCCTTTGCTCATTTCTTAATTGGGTTATTTGTCTCTTTGTTGTTGAATTGTAAGAGTTTTTTGTATATTCTATTTCTAGACCCTTATCAGACATATGATTTGCAAATATTTTCTTCCATTCTATGAGTTGCCTTTCACTCTCTCAGTAGTGTCCTTTGATCCACAAAAGTCTTTAGTCTTGATAAAGCCCCATTTATCTATGGGTTTTTTTGTTGTTGTTGTTATTTATACTTTTGGTGTCATATCTAAGAAACCATTGTCAAATCTGGGGTCAAGAAGATTTAGCCCTATGTTTTCTTATAGGAATTTTATAGTTTTAGTTCCTATATTTAGGTCTTTGATCCATTTTAAGCTAATTTTTGTGTTGTGAGGTAAGGGTCCAACTTCATTCTTTTACATGTGGATATCCAATTTTCCTAGAACCATTTGATGACGATTATTCTTTCCTCATTGAACAGTGTTAACATTCTTGTTGAAAATCATTTGACCATAACTCTATGGGTTTATTTCGGGACTCAGTTCTATTCTATTGATCTATATGTCCATCCTTATGCCAGTACCACAGTATTTTGATTACTTTGAATATAACAGTACCACACTGTAGCTTTGTAGTAAGTTTTGAAATTGAGAAGTGTGAGTCTGTCTGTTTTGTTCTTTTTCAAGACTGCTTTGGCTATTCAGGTTCTCTTGCAATTCTATATGAATTTTGGAATTAGCTTTTCCATTTCTGCCAAAAAGGCCACTTTGATTTTAATGAATTACATTCAGTCTTAGATTGTTGTGGTTATTTTTGCCATCTTAACAATATTAAGTCTTCCAACCTATAAACATAAAAGTCTTTCTCTCTTTTTTTAATGTTTATTTATTTTTAACAGAGAGAGACAGAGAGCAAGTGGAGGAGGGGCAGAGAGAGAGGGAGACACAGAATCTTTTTTTTTTTTTTTTTTTTTGAGACACAGAATCTTAAGCAGGCTCCAGGCTCTGAGCTGTCAGCACAGAGCCCAACATGGGCTCGAATCCACGAACTGTAGATCATGACCTGAGCCGAAGTTGGATGCTTAACTGACAAAGCCACCCAGGTGCCAAGAAATCTACTTATGTATCTTTTCTTTAAAAATTTTTAAATGTTTATTCATTTTTTAATTTATATTAAAAAAATTTTTTTAATGTTTATTTTTGAGAGAGACAGAGAGAGTGTGAGCTGGGGAGGGGCAGAGAGAGAGGGAGACACAGAATCTGAAGCCGGCTCCAGGCTCTTTGCTGTCAGCATAGAGCCCGCGGTGGGGCTTGAACCCAGAAACCTTAGATCATGACCTGAGGCGAAGTTGGATGCTTAACCAACTGAGCCACCCAGGTGCCCCTGTATTTCTTCTTTAATTTGTCTCTGTAATATTTTATAGTTTTCAGTGTACAGGTCTTGAACATTTTATATTAAATTTATCACCAAATGGTTCATTTTTGATGCAGTTGTAAATATTTTTTATTTTAATTTTTTAATTGTTTGTTGCAAGTATATAGAAATAAAATAGCTTTTTGAATATTGACCTTGTATCCTGTGAACTTGCTAAATTCATTTATTAGTTCCAATAGTTTTTTGTAGATTTTTAAAGATTTTACATAGATAACAATGTCTTATGTGAATATAAAGAGTTTTACTTCTTTTTTACTTTGTGGAAGACAAATAGAAAAAATTTAATTTCTTTCTCTTTTATTTTTTCTTTCTTTATTTTTTTTTGCCTTATAGAACTGTCTGGGACTGTCTCACAATGTTGAATAGATGGGACTAAAGTGGGCATTCTTGCTTTGTTCTTGATCTCAGGGGGAAACCATTTAAATTACACCATTTTTTTCCCAATCTTACACCATTAAGTATGATGTTATCTTAGGTTTATCATAGATGCGCTTTACCAGGTTGGAGAAGTTCCTTTCTGTTCCTAATTTGCTGAGAAAATTTGTCAAAGTTAAATTTGTCAAATGTATTTATTTTCATCTATTGAGATGATCAAATGTGGTTTTTTCTCCTTTAGTCTATCAATGTGGTGGATTACCTAATTGATTTTGAACATTAAATCTTATGTACCTGGTATAAACCCCACCTAGTCATAATGCATTATCCATTTAAAAATTTTTTTTTTTTCAACGTTTATTTATTTTTGGGACAGAGAGAGACAGAGCATGAACGGGGGAGGGGCAGAGAGAGAGGGAGACACAGAATCGGAAACAGGCTCCAGGCTCTGAGCCATCAGCCCAGAGCCCGACGCGGGGCTCGAACTCACGGACCGCGAGATCGTGACCTGGCTGAAGTCGGACGCTTAACCGACTGCGCCACCCAGGCGCCCCATGCATTATCCATTTTATATGCTAATGGATTCAATTTGCTAATATGTTGTTAATGATTTTACATTTGTGTTCATGAGGGTTATTGGTCTGTAGCTTTCTTTTCTTGTGATGTTCTTTATAGTTTTGGAATCAGGGTAATACTGACTTCACTGTCCTGGATTGGATACTGTATTAGAAAACATTCTTCTTCTTTCATATTCTGGAAAACTTTGTGTAGAATTGGTATTATTTCTTCTTAAAAATCTGATAGGTGTAGGGGCGCCTGGGTGGCTCAGTCAGTTGAGCGTCTGACTCTTGATATCAGCTCAGGTCATGATCCCAGGGTTGAGGGATCAAGCCTGGAGTCAGGCTCCATGCTGAGCGTGGAGCCTGCTTAAGATTCTCTCTCTCTCCCTCTTCTCCTCTCTCCTGCTTGTGCTCTCTCTCCCTAAAAGAATAAAATAAAATAAATATTTCATAGGTTTCTCAGTGAAGCCATCTGGGCCTAGCATTTTCTTTGTGGGAGGGTTTTTTTTTTTTTTTTAAGTTTATTTAAGTAATCTCCACACCCAACACGGGGCTTGAACTCACTATCCCAAGATCAAGAGTCAGATGTTCTTCCAACTGAGCCAGCCAGGTTCTCCTGTGGGAGGATTTAGAACAAATCGATTTCTTTAGTAGGTATAAGGCTAAATTATAGATTTTGTTTTTCAATGCACATTGGTACTTTGTGTCTTTAAAGGAACATGTACGTTGTATCCAAGTTGTCAAATTTATTGGCAAAAAGGTTTTATGATATTATCTTATCATCCTTTTAATGTCTATAGGTTCTATAATGATGTTTTTTCTCTCATTCCTGATAGTGGCAATTTGTGCGTGCCCCCCCTCCCCTTCCACCAACCCCTCAATCCCATGAATTTGGTTAGAGGCTTATCAGTTTCATCCCTCTCTCAAAGAATCAGCTTTTTGTTTCATGATTTTCTCTATTATTTTTATTTTCTATTTCACTGATCTCTGCTCTTATCTTTATTATTTCCTTTCTTCTATAACCTTTGGTTTTAATTTGTTCTTCTATTTCTAGTTTCTGAAGGTGGAAGCTGAAGTCACAGATTTAAGATTTTCTTTTCTAATGTAAGTGTTTAGTGCTGTAAATTTCCCTTTAATACTGCCTTAGTTGCATCCACAAATGTTGATAGGTTGTCATTTTCATTCAGTTCAGAATACTTTCTAATTTCCCTTTTGCTCTCTTTTTTGACCCACAAGTTATATAGAGTATGTTTAGTTTCTAAGAATTTGTAGGACTTTACAGAGACCTTTCTGTTATTTAATTCTATTTTGGTCAGAGAAAACACTTTGTGTGAGTTAATTCGTTTTAAATGTATTGAGACTTGTTTTATGGCCCAGAAGAAGACAGGAAATATGATCCACTTAATGGGAGAAAATGCAGTCATTATTATGCTAATACAAGGACTAAGGTCTGAACAACAATTCAGCAACAATTTTCTTCTTTCTTTCTTTCTTTCTTTCTTTCTTTCTTTCTTTCTTTCTTTGGTTTTATTTTTAAGCAATCTCCACACCCACTGTGGGGCTTGAACTCACAATCCCGAGATCAAGAGTTGCACACTCTACCAACTGAGCCAGTCTGGTGCCCCAATATGTTTCTTATCATAGTTCATATTGGAGTTTGGATTTTACACATCAGTCTGATCAGCTTAGTGAATATGAGTTCCTTACTGAGAGAACAAGCTACCTCTTGATGTTCACTACATACAATGGCAAAGATCTTAGGTGAAAACTGCACATTTCAATCTTCCAGGTATTTTCAAATATTCATATGTTTTTATTCATATATTTGTTTTATCTTTAAAACATAAATGATGATTTTAGGTCTCTAAATAAATTGTCCTTTCTTGAATTACTTTATTTCTCATCTGAGAATTGAAAATTAACTCAAGTAAATTTAATTTACTATATTTATACATAAATGTATTTTGAGAGGAAATGTGGTCCACGTGACTCAGTATCTCTGATTCAACAGCTTAAGTGGCCGGTAAATATGTAGAATTTGAGCCTCCTTGGAATCAGTCCCAAAGTTCTGTTCATGAATATATTGAAATTAAGTATTTTCAGAGCCATTAGATGGTATGTAAATACATTATTGACACAGGATATTTTTCAGTGTGCTATTAGGGGTCATAACCACAATATCTGAATAAAAATAATTGGCCTATTTAAAGAAGTTGCTGCGGGGTGCCTGGGTGGCTCAGTTGGTTTAGTGTCCGACTTTGGCTCAGGTCATGATCTTGTGGTCCGTGGGTTTGAGCCCCATATTGGACTCTGTGCTGACAGCTCAGAGCCTGGAGCCTGCTTGGGATTCTGTGCCTCCCCCTCTCTCTGCCCCTCTCCCGCTAGCACTCTCTCTCTCTCAAAAATAAATAAACATTAAAAAAAAATTTTAAAAAAAAGAAGTTGCTGGGGCACCTGGCTGGAAGAGCATGTGACTCTTGATCTTGGGGGTCACAAACAAATAAGTACAATTTTAAAAAGTAAAAAATAGGGGCACTTGGGAGGCTCAGTCAGTTAAGCGTCCAACTTCAGCTCAGGTCATGATCTCACAGTCTGTGAGTTCAAGTCCCACGTCAGGCTCTGTGCTGACAGCTCAGAACCTGGAGCCTGCTTCTGATTCTATGTCTATCTCTCTGCCCCTCCCCCATTCATACCTCTGTCTCTCTCTTTCTCTCAAAAGTAAATAAACATTTAAAAATTTTTAAAAAGTAAAAAATAAAATATTTTATTTTTTTATGTTTTATTTTTTATTTTCTAAAACATATTTATTTGTTTGTTTGCTTATGTAATCTCTATGCCCAATGTGGGGCTCCAACTCATGACCCCCAAGATCAAGGAGGCAAACCATAAGAGACTCTTAAATACAGAAAGCAAACTGAGGGTTGATGGGGGTGGGAGGGTTGGGGGGCAGGGAAAATGGGTGATGGGCATTAAGAACGGCACTTGTTGGGATGAGCACTGGGTGTTGTATGTAAGGGATGAATCACTGAAATCTATTCCCAAGGCCAAGACTACACTGTATACACTGTATGCTAGCTAACGTGACAATAAATTGTTTTTTAAAAAAATTTAAAAGAACCAGTTACATAACAAAACAGAACAAAAGAAGTTGTTGCCAGTGTCAAAAACCAAAGCAAGACAAAAAAAAAACCAATGAAAAAAGTGATCCTCTGCTTCCCCCACAAAGCAGAGGGGAGTGGTCAGGGGAAGAAAAGCCTTGTCCTTCCTACACTGTCGCTGTCCTCGCAGCCAAGATTTAGCCTCTTCAGTGTACCTCTAGCCCTCTTTCTTTACGTGACTGGGGTGCAAATTCTTAACTCTGGTTAAGAGGGTATAGTGGGCTCTCTTGGAAGATGGCGGCGTAGGAGGACGCTGGGCTCACCGCGCGTCCTGCTGATCACTTAGATTTCACCTACACCTGCCGAAATAACCCAGAAAACCGCCAGAGGATTAGCAGAACGGAGTCGCCGGAGCCAAACGCAGACGAGAGGCCCACGGAAGAGGGTAGGAAGGGGGCGAGGCAGTGCGTGCTCCACAGACTGGTGGGAGGGAGCTGGGGCGGAGGGGTGGCTCGCCGGCCAAACAGAGTCCCCGAGTCTGGCTTGCAAAAGCGGAGGGGCCTGACGGACTGTGTTCCGACAGCAAGCGCGACTTAGCGTCTGGGAGGTCATAAGTTAACAGCTCTGCTCAGAAAGCGGGAAGGCTGGAGGACAAAGGGAGGGAGAGCTGCTGAGCCCCCGGACGACAGAGCTCAGTTTGGTGGGGAACAAAGGCGCTTGCCAGCGCCATCTCCCCCGCCCATCCCCCAGCCAAAATCCCAAAGGGAACCGGTTCCTGCCAGGGAACTTGCTCGCTCCTCGCAAACACCCAACTCTGTGCTTCTGCGGAGCCAAACCTCCGGCAGCGGATCTGACTCCCTCCTGCTGCCACAGGGCCCCTCCTGAAGTGGATCACCTAAGGAGAAGCGAGCTAAGCCTGCCCCCGCTGCCGCCGTGCACCTTGCCTACCCACCCCAGCTAATACGCCAGATCCCCAGCATCACAAGCCTGGCAGTGTGCAAGTAGCCCAGATGGGCCACGCCACCCCACAGTGAATCCCACCCCTAGGAGAGGGGAAGAGAAGGCACACACCAGTCTGACTGTGGCCCCAGCGGTGGGCTGGGGGCAGACATCAGGTCGGACTGCGGCCCCGCCCACCAACTCCAGTTGTACACCACAGCACAGGGGAAGTGCCCTGCAGGTCCTCACCACACCAGGCACTGTCCAAAATGACCAAGCAGAAGAATTCCCCTCAGAAGAATCTCCAGGAAATAACAACAGCTAGTGAGCTGATCAAAAAGGATTTAAATAATATAACAGAAAGTGAATTTAGAATAATAGTCATAAAATTAATCGCTGGGCTTGAAAACAGTATACAGGACAACAGAGAATCTCTTGCTACAGAGATCAAGGGACTAAGGAACAGTCACGAGGAGCTGAAAAACGCTTTAAACGAAATGCATAACAAAATGGAAACCACCACAGCTCGGCTTGAAGAGGCAGAGGAGAGAATAGGTGAACTAGAAGATAAAGTTATGGAAAAAGAGGAAGCTGAGAAAAAGAGAGATAAAAAAATCCAGGAGTATGAGGGGAAAATTAGAGAACTAAGTGAAACACTGAAAAGAAATAATATACGCATAATTGGTATCCCAGAGGAGGAAGAGAGAGGGAAAGGTGCTGAAGGGGTACTTGAAGAAATAATAGCTGAGAACTTCCCTGAACTGGGGAAGGAAAAAGGCATTGAAATCCAAGAGGCACAGAGAACTCCCTTCAGACGTAACGTGAATCGATCTTCTACACGACATATCATAGTGAAACTGGCAAAATACAAGGATAAAGAGAAAATTCTGAAAGCAGCAAGGGGTAAACGTGCCCTCACATATAATGGGAGACCTATAAGACTCGTGACTGATCTCTCTTTTGAAACTTGGCAGGCCAGAAAGAATTGGCACGAGATTTTCAGGGTGCTAGACAGAAAAAATATGCAGCCGAGAATCCTTTATCCAGCAAGTCTGTCATTTAGAATAGAAGGAGAGATAAAGGTCTTCCCAAACAAACAAAAACTGAAGGAATTTGTCACCACTAAACCAGCCCTACAAGAGATCCTAAGGGGGACCCTGTGAGACAAAGTACCAAAGACATCACTACAAGCATAAAACATACAGACATCACAATGACTCTAAACCCGTATCTTTCTATAATAACACTGAATGTAAATGGACTAAATGCGCCAACCAAAAGACATAGGGTATCAGAATGGATAAAAAAACAAGACCCATCTATTTGCTGTCTACAAGAGACTCATTTTAGACCTGAGGACACCTTTAGATTGAGAGTGAGGGGATGGAGAACTATTTATCATGCTACTGGAAGCCAAAAGAAAGCTGGAGTGGCCATACTTATATCAGACAAACTAGACTTTAAATTAAAGGCTGTAACAAGAGATGAAGAAGGACATTATATAATAGTTACAGGGTCTATCCATCAGGAAGAGCTCACAATTATAAATGTCTATGCGCCGAATACTGGAGCCCCCAAATATATAAAACAATTACTCATAAACATAAGCAACCTTATCGATAAGAATGTGGTAATTGCAGGGGACTTTAACACCCCACTTACAGAAATGGATAGATCATCTAGACACACGGTCAATAAAGAAACAAGGGCCCTGAATGAGACATTGGATCAGATGGACTTGACAGATATATTTAGAACTCTGCATCCCAAAGAAACAGAATATACTTTCTTCTCGAGTGCACATGGAACATTCTCCAAGATAGATCATATACTGGGTCACAAAACAGCCCTTCATAAGTTTACAAGAATTGAAATTATACCATGCATACTTTCAGACCACAATGCTATGAAGCTTGAAATCAACCACAGGAAAAAGTGTGGAAAACCTCCAAAAGCATGGAGGTTAAAGAACACCCTACTAACGAATGAGTGGGTCAACCAGGCAATTAGGGAAGAAATTAAAAAATATATGGAAACAAACGAAAATGAAAATACAACAATCCAAATGCTTTGGGACACAGCGAAGGCAGTCCTGAGAGGAAAATACATTGCAATCCAGGCCTATCTCAAGAAACAAGAAAAATCCCAAATACAAACTCTAACAGCACACCTAAAGGAAATAGAAGCAGAACAGCAAAGGCAGCCTAAACCCAGCAGAAGAAGAGAAATAATAAAGATCAGAGCAGAAATAAACAATATAGAATCTAAAAAAACTGTAGAGCAGATCAACGAAACCAAGAGTTGGTTTTTTGAAAAAATAAACAAAATTGACAAACCTCTAGCCAGGCTTCTCAAAAAGAAAAGGGAGATGACCCAAATAGATGAAATCATGAATGAAAATGGAATTATTACAACCAATCCCTCAGAGATACAAACAATTATCAGGGAATACTATGAAAAATTATATGCCAACAAATTGGACAACCTGGAAGAAATAGACAAATTCCTGAACACCCACACTCTTCCAAAACTCAATCAGGAGGAAATAGAAAGCTTGAACAGACCCATAACCAGCGAAGAAATTGAATTGGTTATCAAAAATCTCCCAACAAATAAGAGTCCAGGACCAGATGGCTTTCCAGGGGAGTTCTTCCAGACGTTTAAAGCAGAGATAATACCTATCCTTCTCAAGCTATTCCAAGAAATAGAAAGGGAAGGAAAACTTCCAGACTCATTCTATGAAGCCAGTATACTTTGATTCCTAAACCAGACAGAGACCCAGTAAAAAAAGAAAACTACAGGCCAATATCCCTGATGAATATGGATGCAAAAATTCTCAATAAGATACTAGCAAATCGAATTCAACGGCATATAAAAAGAATTATTCACCATGATCAAGTGGGATTCATTCCTGGGATGCAGGGCTGGTTCAACATTCGCAAATCAATCAACGTGATACATCACATTAACAAAAAAAAAGAGAAGAACCATATGATCCTGTCAATCGATGCAGAAAAGGCCTTTGACAAAATCCAGCACCGTTTCTTAATAAAAACCCTTGAGAAAGTCGGGATAGAAGGAACATACCTAAAGATCATAAAAGCCATCTATGAAAAGCCCACAGCTAACATCATCCTCAACGGGGAAAAACTGAGAGCTTTTTCCCTGAGATCAGGAACACGACAGGGATGCCCACTCTCACCGCTGTTGTTTAACATAGCACTGGAAGTTCTAGCATCAGCAATCAGACAACAAAAGGAAATCAAAGGCATCAAAATTGGCAAAGATGAAGTCAAGCTTTCGCTTTTTGCAGATGACATGATATTATACGTGGAAAATCCTATAGACTCCACCAAAAGTCTGCTAGAACTGATACATGAATTCAGCAAAGTTGCAGGATACAAAATCAATGTACAGAAATCAGTTGCATTCTTATACACTAACAATGAAGCAACAGAAAGACAAATAAAGAAACTGATCCCATTCACAATTGCACCAAGAAGCATAAAATACCTAGGAATAAATCTAACCAAAGATGTAAAGGATCTGTATGTTGAAAACTATAGAAAGCTTATGAAGGTAATTGAAGAAGATTTAAAGAAATGGAAAGACATTCCCTGCTCATGGATTGGAAGAATAAATATTGTCAAAATGTCAATACTACCCAAAGCTATCTACACATTCAATGCAATCCCAAAATTGCACCAGCATTCTTCTCGAAACTAGAACAAGCAATCCTAAAATTCATATGGAACCACAAAAGGCCCCGAATAGCCAAAGGAATTTTGAAGAAGAAGACCAAAGCAGGAGGCATCACAATCCCAGACTTTAGCCTCTACTACAAAGCTGTCATCATCAAGACAGCATGGTATTGGCACAAAAACAGACACACAGACCAATGGAATAGAATAGAAACCCCAGAACTAGACCCACAAACATATGGCCAACTCATCTTTGACAAAGCAGGAAAGAACATCCAATGGAAAAAAGACAGCCTCTTTAACAAATGGTGCTGGGAGAACTGGACAGCAACATGCAGAAGGTTGAAACTAGACCACTTTCTCACACCATTCACAAAAATAAACTCAAAATGGATAAAGGACCTAAATGTGAGACAGGAAACCATCAAAACCTTAGAGGAGAAAGCAGGAAAAGACCTCTCTGACCTCAGCCGTAGCAATCTCTTACTCGACACATCCCCAAAGGCAAGGGAATTAAAAGCAAAAGTGAATTACTGGGACCTTATGAAGATAAAAAGCTTCTGCACAGCAAAGGAAACAACCAACAAAACTAAAAGGCAACCAACCGAATGGGAAAAGATATTTGCAAATGACATATTGGACAAAGGGCTAGTATCTAAAATCTATAAAGAGCTCACCAAACTCCACACCCGAAAAACAAATAACCCAGTGAAGAAATGGGCAGAAGACATGAATAGACACTTCTCTAAAGAAGACATCCAGATGGCCAACAGGCACATGAAAAGATGTTCAGCGTCGCTCCTTATCAGGGAAATACAAATCAAAACCACACTCAGGTATCACCTCACACCAGTCAGAGTGGCCAAAATGAACAAATCAGGAGACTATAGATGCTGGCAAGGATGTGGAGAAACGGGAACCCTCTTGCACTTTTGGTGGGAATGCAAACTGGTGCAGCCGCTCTGGAAAGCAGTGTGGAGGTTCCTCAGAAAATTAAAAATAGACCTACCCTATGACCCAGCAATAGCACTGCTAGGAATTTATCCAAGGGATACAGGAGTACTGATGCATAGGGCCACTTGTACCCCAATGTTCATAGCAGCACTCTCAACAATAGCCAAATTATGGAAAGAGCCTAAATGTCCATCAACTGATGAATGGATAAAGAAATTGTGGTTTATATACACAATGGAATACTACGTGGCAATGAGAAAAAATGAAATATGGCCTTTTGTAGCAACGTGGATGGAACTGGAGAGTGTGATGCTAAGTGAAATAAGCCATACAGAGAAAGACAGATACCATATGGTTTCACTCTTATGTGGATCCTGAGAAACTTAACAGGAACCCATGGGGGAGGTGAAGGAAAAAAAAAAAAAAGAGGTTAGAGTGGGAGAGAGCCAAAGCATAAAAGACTGTTAAAAACTGAGAACAAACTGAGGGTTGATGGGGGGTGGGAGGGAGGGGAGGGTGGGTGATGGGTATTGAGGAGGGCACCTTTTGGGATGAGCACTGGGTGTTGTATGGAAACCAATTTGTCAATAAATTTCATATATTAAAAAAAAAAAAAAGAGTGTATAGTGACAGTAGGATCAGTTTAACTCACCAGCCCTTGTGAAATTATTTTCTCTTACAAGGCTATCTGGCAATTTCAGCTCTAATTTTCAATACTGTTTTAATGTATGTATGTAGGGAGCCAAACACCCTACACTATAGGAGGCATTGGGTCTTTCAGTTGCAAACTGTAACACTATACAGAAACCTAAGTGGCACAGCACCAGCTCATAGGAACCAATCATCAGTTTGGGGAGGGGAAAGACTTTTGTTCTAAGATAACTACAAGTCTGGGGGCACCTGGGTAGTTCAGTGGGTTAGGCGTCCTACTTCTGCTCAGGTCATGATCTCACCAATTGTATGAATTGTGAATTGGGCTCTGCACTGACAGCTCAGAGCCTGGAGCCTGCTTCAGATTCTGTGTCTCTTTCTCTCTCTGCCTTTTCCCTGCATTCACTCTTTCTCTTTCTTTCTCTCTCTCAAAAATAAATAAACATTTAAAAAAAATTAAAAGTAAAATAAAATGAAATAAACTAAAATAAGCACAAGTCTGGGGGTGCCTGGTTGGCTCAGTCAGCAGAGCACTGAACCGCACAATTAAAAATGGCTAAAATGGTAACATTTATGTTATTATATATTACCACAATAAAAAAAAAATATGCCTGCACATGAATCTCCCTCAGGGTCTTTTTCTCTAAGGAACCTAACCAAACAACCTAGGTGAATATGGCAAAGATTGCTGGCTTTCATCGATAGCTATCCTTTCTTTCTTCTCTAGTAATGGAACTCAGCCTGAGACTGCAGGCAGTCTTGCTGCTGGTCATGGGATGTCAGACATGTGACTAACTTTGGCCAATTGGATGTGAGAAGTGATAAGAGCTACTTCCTGGTCGTGCTCTTAAAGTAATAGGCATACCCTCCACTTGTCTCTGCACTTTTCTACTGGCTGTGATGCAAATGCAGTGGCAGGAGATGGAGCCACAGATGGAAGCCACAGATAGAGGATCACAGAGCTACCCTACCAACCCGAGGCTGATTATCTCTGGCTGTTACAAGGAGATAAAAATCAACTTCTGTATTGTTTAAGCCATGGAATTTGAGGTATCTTTGTTACAACAGCTCAGCCTGTATCCTGACACTTTGATTGACTCCAAAATCCATTTCTCTAATCCTAACTCCTTTTACATGCAGCTCCTATTTCACATCCCCAGTTTTGAAACTCAGCATGTCCACACCATAATTTATCCTAAACTCTGTTCCTTTTTTTGTTCTTAATTTCTAATAATGCCACAATTTCCTGCTTGGAAAGAGCCCTCAACATTCACACAGTGGAATACCATTCAGTCATTAAAAAGGAGGAGGCAGTAATCCAAGATACACTGATATGGAACAGTCCCCAAGATCTGTTAAGAAAGATCTGTGAAGAAAGCAAAGAGCAGTATGATGTCTGAATATACCACTATTTGTGTTAGGAAAAAAAAAAAAAAGACTACCTTTGTAAATTTTTGTATGTGAATAGAATATCTTGGGAAGGATAACCAAAGACTTGAGTTGCTGCTCTATTTTATTTTTAAATTTTTTATTTTTTATTTTTTTAAAGTAGTTTCTACACCCAACATGGGGCTCAAACTCATGACCCCGAGGTCAAGAGTCTTATGCTCCACTCACGAGCCAGTCAGACACCCCTATTTGTGTCATTGCTCTAGGTAGGACAGCTGGGGGACAAAGTGGCAAAAAACCTAATTTCTTACATGTACCTATTGGAACCTTTGAATTGTGTGCTGTGTACAAAGTGCTGCTAGATTGTACAACCCCAGGGTGCACTATTCAAATTCTAATTTGTGTAACTGGTACCTCTGGAGTTGTGCTGTGCGTGGCCTGGGCAGCTGTTCATATCAGTCTTGTTATGCATGTTTTACATACTCAAAAACAAAGCTCAAGAAAATACACTTACTCTTTGTTCTATAGTTTAAATAGCACAGCTATTTTCTGAAACTGTCTCATTTAAAATATCCTAGGATTTCATAGATTTCTGTCTGGATTGTTATTTACATCTCTGTTACCAACATCAATTTAAAATGAGCTTTTAGGGGCGCCTGGATGGCTCAGTCAGTTAAGCATCCGGCTCTTGGTTTCAGCTCAGGTCATGGTCTCACTATTCAGGAGAATGAGCCCCACGAAGGCTCCTCGCTGCCTGGCATTCTCTCTCTCTCTCTCTCTCTCTCTCTCTCAAAATAAACACTTAAAAAAATAAAATGAGCTTTTAATTTCATTGTAAGAGTTCCTATTTAAAAAAAAAAAAAAAAGAGTTCTCACTCTTTTCAGGAACTTCCTTCAGCACCAAAATAACCAGGCAGCTCTTTCCTCCAAAGAACTCCAACGTGAGATTGGGACCTCAAGATTTAACCCCCATAATTATCCTTCTTCTGGGAGCTATCAATGTTCAAGTATTTAACATGGACTGAGAACCTGAAAAATGTTCTTAACTTTTGATCCTGCAAATTCTGCTGCTATGAATTTCCCACATATCCTAAGGAAAACATAGCCATACACACCAGATGTATGTCCCAGAATGCTCACTGTAGCTTATTTCTCTTGTCTGAAAACAAACTAAAGAGCCATAGGTATAGGGTTAGTTAAATCTAGTACAGTTCATGTAGGTAATGGAATTCCAGATGTTAGAAGAATAATAAAACAGGGAAATGAGTATATTATATTGATAAATGATAAAAGCAAATTGCAAAGCAGTAGGTAAGGGTATTATCCTTAGACTATGCCAATGTTTTGTGTTTTTTTTTTTTCTTAATTAAAATTTTTTTTTATTTTAAAAAGGCTCTCACCCGACATGGGGCTTGAACTCACCACCCTGAGATCCAGAGTCACAGGATATACCCACTTGAGTCAACCAGGTAACTGCCCCCCCCCTTTTTAAAGTAAGCTCTGGGAGCCTGAGTGGCTCAGTCACTAAGCATCAGACTCTTGATTTTGGCTTAGGTCTTGATCTCACAGTTGGTGAGATCAAGCCCCGTTTTGGGATCTTCACTGACAGCATGGAGCCTGCTTGGGATTCTCTCTCTCCCTCTCTCTCTGTTCTTCTCTCTCTCTCTCTCTCTCTCTCTCCCTCTCAAAATAAATAAATAAACATTTTTAAAAAAAGAATCTGTTTCTTAAAAACATGAATAAATAAATAAATAAATAAATAAATAAATAAATAAACAAACAAACAAACAAGGAAATAAATAAAATAAAATAAAATAAGCTCCACACCCAACTTGGGGCTTGAACTCATGACCCTGAGATCAAGAGGCACATGCTCTTACCCAGTGAGCCAGCCAGGCACCCCTGCAATTTGTTTTTTATGCAAAGTGTATAACTACATCTGGAAAAGAAATTCACCAATACGTTAATACTTCTTTGGCAATTGGGCTTGTTATAGATTACTTTAATTTTTTTTTTGTGCTTGCCTGAATTTCTGAAGTTACAATTAATCCATTTTCTCTCATAACTAAAAAGATATTACCCCCACCCAAAGTCAGTTTGGGGGGTTCTATGAGCACTTCAGTGTGTTTCTCATTAGTCTCCCCTTGTACTCCAAAGCATATATACAAATTTTAAATGGGAAATATCGATTCTGGGTTATGTAGAGAATTTTTCCAATTCGATTATGTACTACAAGGAGGAGGTAAGTGGAGGGGTGGCAGATGGTAAGGGGGTGGGGGTGAGTAAAACAGCTTAAGTGGTGTTGTTACCTTTGTTGTAAGTTTTCCTTCCAGAAAGAGTAACTTAATGATTTTCTAGCTAAATGAGCTACTTTACATTTGTAGAGATGACAAATTTCACTATTCACTAGGACCATATGCTTTTTTGGTATTCTTATAGGCTTTGAAGTCTAAAACACATGCTGTTTAGGAATGTTAGTCTAGACCAGAGAATAATAGCTCTCCCCTATATAATATAGAAGTATCTTTTTAAATTAGCCTTGGCGAGAGGAAATTTTAAAAATAGAAAATGTGGGTCAGAATCAAGTTCTATAAATTAGTGCATTCCTTATAAAACATTTATGGACTTGATTGATTATTTTTAAAAATTTTATTTAACATTTATTTATTGTTGAGAGACAAAGTGCGAGCAGGGGAGGGGCAGAGAGAGTGGGAGACACAGAATCTGAAGCAGGCTCCAGGCTCTGAGCTGTCAGCACAGAGCCCGACTCAGGGCTCGAACCCACGAACTGTGAGATCATGACCTAAGCTGAAGTCGGATGCTCAACTGACTGAGCCACCCAGGCGCCCCTGAAGGATTATTTTAGACACATTTGGTATAGCATAAATACAAACTAAATGTAAAAAAATTTAATAATGAAAAAGTGAGTCCTAAAAAGACCAGCAGGTGGCATAAATAATTTATTTAATCAAAACTACCTACATATATATATATATATATATATATATATATATATATATAGTAAAAGATACCCTCCCTGACCTTTCCCCCATGAAAAAAATCTCATGAATATTTAGACCAAAACAACCAATTAAAGCATCACTAAAAAGATTAGCTTAGTTATAAATACAAAAATTAAAATTATAGGAGAGAGAGAGATTTCTTAGATATCAGCCTGAAGCTAGATTGTAAACTTGTGTGCCCAGGTCTATCATTAAACTGAAACAACAGCAACAACAAAAAAACACAAAATAATGAGAGCATCTAACCCGGGTGCTCCACCCAGCACACTTCAGCATCTCTGAAGTAGGAAGAGTGTGCTGACCTCCAAGACTCAAGAAAATAATGTTTTTGAAAGCTGCGTGGGTGTACCTTCCCCAGTTAATTACTCTGCAAGAACAACATTAAGCCTCTCCTCCTTTCAGATACAACTGTAATGTTGGTCTCAACATTCAGTCTTTTTTTTTTTTTCAGTTTATTTATTTATTTTGAGAGAGAGAGAGAGAGTGCGCATGCATATGAGTAGGGGAGGGGCAGAGAAAGAGGGAGAGAATCCCAAGCTCACTGCGTGGAGCTCGATGCAGAGCTGGAACTGACAAACCACGAGATCATGACCTGAGCCGAAAGCAAGAGTTGGACACTTAACTGACTGAGCCACCCAAGCGCCCCTCAGCATTCAGTCTTAACTGGGTACTAACAAAGTTCCAAGACACCCACCTATCAGATACCTGTTGACTGCCTTGTATCTGAAATAGGATATTTTCCTCTTTCACCAACATCTGATAAAGTGACCAACAGGAAATGTTTGTCTCTTCTTGCTTTTGTACTTGCTCCCCTGAACATAGCTCCCATCAGAGAGACGTGTGCCAGAGATATAGTTGTCCATGTGGTGGGATTGGCCTTGAATTACACTAGAATAGGAGACTTTGTCAAGGATGGTCCTGCAGGTTCTTGATTCTCAGTAGCATGTAGCTCAGAGGCTCAAGTCTGTGCAGCCAACACATCACCTAAAACGTCTAGAGCAGCGCTTCCTGATCTGGGACCCTCAGCTGGAAGGCCAGGGGGCACAAACTTATCACCATAGGTTAGAATCCAGAATGTGTAAAGTTTAGAGCAAACTGTATCAAACTATTAATAATGCTTTCTCTGGAAGGTGACTTTATAGGATACTATTTTATGCTCACTCTTCTATCTTTACTGCCTTGTCTAGAGTCACATACTTTAAAAATTTTGTAATGTTTATTTTTGAGAGAGAGACAGAGAGACAGAGCATGAGTGGGGGAGGTGCAGAGAGAGGAGGAGGCACAGAGAGAGAGGGAGACACAGAATCTGAAGCAGGCTCCGGACTCACAGCCGTCAGCACAGAGCCTGACACAGGGCTCAAACTCACAAATGGTGAGATCATGACCTAAGCGGAAGTTGGATGCTTAACCGACTGAGCCACCCAGGTGCCCCCCTAGAGTCTGATACTTAGTAGGAACCAAATAAATACTTGTTGAATGAATGACTACTTTTCTGTAATGTTTTAATTTTTTTTTGAAATCCTTGTTACTTCTGAAATCGTAATGAAAATAAAGGTTTTCTGGCATTCTCATACTTAAAAAGTAAAGAATCACTCTTTGAGAGAATTTTCCTCCAGTGAAAACCTCATTATTTTTCTTCCACAGTCTTTATTTGAATGAATTAAATTTTGAGTGCAAATAACTCAATATGTACAAGCTTGACAAAACCCACCTAACCTAAAGAAGTGTCTAAATCAGGTAACTATTCAATTATATAAATCACCAATGACTCATTTCAAAGACCTTCTGGGTTTCTCTACTACCTGTTTCAGTAATCATGCCCCAGTGTTACTACACTGTTTGCTTTTCTGGGGACACCTTACACACAGCTGCATTTTGAAGCATTGCCTCTCGCGGTCGTGGCCCCTTCCCATATTTGGCAGTATCTTTCAATACTGAAAGATGGCCGCTTTTTCTCAAGTGGGACATTCACTGTGCTATTCTGTGTTCCTTGCAACCTTGCATCCCAGGTAGGCCAGATATTAACTGGAAGGTGTTTGGGGTAGAGGGATGTAGAACAAAGTTTGCTTTAAAACTGTTATAAATAATGGGGCACCTGGGTGGCCTAGTTGGTTAAGTGGCCGACTTCAGCTCAGGTGATGATCTCTCAATTTGTGAGTTCAAGCCTCATGTCAGGCTCTCTGCTGTCAAGGCAGAGCCTGTTTAAGATCCTCTGTCTCTCCCTCTCTCTACCCCTCCCCTGCTCACTCTCTCTTTCTCAAAAATAAACATTTAAAACAAGAAAAAAATTAAAAAAAAACTGTTATAAATGATTAGAATCCAAGGCCAACCCTCAAAATTTGAATTTACACATAATAAAGTTGAAACCGTTTAAATTTTGTGTATAGATAGAGTAGGCACTCAGTATATATTTGCCGAATAAATGAATATTGGTAGTGCTTCTTAGCAAGAGGAATTTATATAGGCTGAGACTCAGTCTCACTCTGCCTGCTCAGGGACGCACTGCCTTTGTTCTGAACACTTCACAGCTATTGATACTGGAAGGTATCACAAGGGATTGCAAGTTGGGTGTTGATAACTAGGGAAATGCCTGTGTTGATTTCTTAAGCAAAGATCTTCTGGTTGAAAGTAACTTGAGGGGACTTACTTTAAGGGCACTCGCCTGGTGGTGCTCATACCTTCAGGTGTGGGCAGTTCTCAGAGAAGGATGGTTGTGAGCTGAAAAAAAAGAAGTATTTATTATATTTGGAGTTTTAGAGCATCCCATCATTTTAGTTTAGACTCATTTGGTGTTAAGGAATTGAGATTCACTAATGTTAGCTAAAATAAAGGGATTTATTGTAAGGAGTGATCACAAGTCTACCATTAATCCAAAAGGAATCATCACCAGGCTTCCGGTGGCTAGGGTGGAGCATGGTTTAGGTCTCAAAGTTGTTCAGGAGCCCTCAGCTGCAGGGCCCTATGGCCTTTTGTGCTGATGCTCCTCCATTAATATGCTGTGAATACACATCTGCCCTGTTCCACCTGCCTCCCCTTAAAACTGGCAGAACCTATGGCATCAGGCAACAGGGTGAAGGTCATCGGTTAGTATGAAGATTGACAGCCCTCTCTGATGAATCAACTGTAACCCAATAGGACAGGGTGCACGGTCATGGAGAATAGATCATAGCTGTCTAGCAAGGAGGACTATGGGTGACCTTAATTTAATATCTCTCTTGAAACCAATAGAATGTGGCAGAAGTGACACTGCCTGACTTCTGGGTCAAAAAAACCATGCAGTTTCCACTAGTTCTCTTGGAACGCTTTCTCGCAGGATGATCCCTTTCCTTGTAGTTATGAGAAGCCAAGCCACATGGAGAAGCCATCATAGGTGTTCCAGTCTAGTGATCCCAGCTGAGGCCAGCCTTTGCATCATACCAGCCCAGGCACCAGGTATGAGTGATGGAACCTTCAGATTAGCACAGCCCCCAGCTATTCAAGTCACCCCAGGATCTGAGTTCCTAGCAGAGGGCCCAGGTACCATGCAGCAGAGATGTCTTATAAAATGTTTTACAAGACATCTCTGCTGCATTCGACCCACATTCCTGATCCACAGAGTTTGTGAGCATAATAAGATGGTTTTGGTTTTATGCCACTAAATCTGGGGTTGTTTGATATACAACAATAGAAACCAGAATACAAATCATGATACAAAGAGCCAAAAGAAAGTGGTATGGCAGACAAACGCAGGCTCTTACTGGATACCTGAAGTAACAACCATCTCTGCTGTTTTCTACTATGAGAAGTTAGAAATCAGATAAGGAAGACAAGATCATCTGAAACAGGTGTGGTTGGAAAAATTATGGAGATGTAGCTTATACCTCTGTATTATCCCTAAACCAAGCAGAACACATTATTCACTTTCAGTCTTTCCCATTGAACATAGAGATAAATACAGAGGCCTCTGGTTCTAGCCAGGTTTTCTCTACATCAGCCCTATAGAGCAGGGAGGGCCCCACCAGGGCGGCTCTCACCCCACTCTGAGCAACCACCCAATAGGCATCTCAGCTGGCCCTCCACATGTCTCTGTTCTGCAGCTTGCTAAAGCCAGGCAGCTGCTGCAAACTCTGGCTGTGCGGCTGCTCCATCCCACCTCCAGCAGAATCACCACTCCCCCTCCTTAGTGGCCCTAGTTCTCTGAACACTGGAAAAGAAAAGGCAAGAAATTTTGTAGTTTCTTTTGGCCCAGATATGATTCCCCTGTCCCCTGGGCCATTCTACAATGGGCATCAATTTCAAGGACACCTTGCTGCGACTCACTCTACCCTATATTCATTGTATGGCTTTGTGTGAATTGTAAATCAGGAGGCATTAGATCTTTAGGTCATTTGCACATGGTTTTCACTTTGGAATGCACTCAGGGTGCAGGGCTAATGCCTGCTGACCCCATGTTTATTTTTTCAGCTGGCGATTGAAGTTCTGGTCCAGTTATAATAGATGGGAATGCCAATGTCTTGTCCATTTCCAACTTTAGTGCAAATCTTGCATTGCACAGGGATCATATTTCTACTCAGCATGTAAAATAGAAGTAATTTTCATGTATATGTTTCCAAAGTAAATATTGTGTTTGCCCTTCCACCTCCACCCCTCTACATAGAACTGTTGTGTTGTTTTTTTTTTTAAGACATGAACATGGAAAAATAATATTCCAAGCTTCTGGGGAATGTTATTAATATAGGAGGCTTTTCTTTTAATTATAAAGGCTTTTAAATTTATTTATTTATTTATTTATTTAAAGTAATCTTTACACCCAACATGAAGCTTGAGCTCACGACCCTAAAATCAAGAGTTGCACGTTCCGCTGACTGAGCCAGCCAGGAGCCCCATAATTATAAAGGCCTTTTAAAAAATATTGTACCCTAGGGGCGCCTGGGTGGCCTGTTAAACATCCAACTCTGGCTCAGGTCATGATCTCAAGGTTCATGGGTTTGAGCCCCGTGTCAGACTCTGTGCTGATAGCTCAGAGCCTGGAGCCTGGTTCAGATTCTGTGTCTCCCTGTCTCTGTGCCTCCCCCTTTCTCTGCACCTCCCCTGCTCACGCTCTGTGTGTGTCTCTCTCTCAAAAATAAAACATTAAAAAAATTATTCTACCCTATAATCTGTGACCACTATTCTGCCTATAGTATACCACACTTTCTTAATTGAATAGCACACTCATTCAACAAATATTGATTGAGTACCTACTGTGAGTCACATATTGGAGATTCAAGAGTGATCAAGATAGACAAAATGATGTACTTGTCTTAATAACAATGACATATTTGGGTTCAGGGAGGCAGGCAGTAAACAAGTAAGTAAATAGATAAGGCAATTTATTTTTATTTTTTTTAAGTAATCTCTACACCCAATGTGGGGCTCAAACTCACAACCCTGAGATCAAGAGTCACATCCTCTACCAACTGAGACAGCCAGGTGCCCCAAATAAGGTAATTTCACATTGAGAAAATGCTTTGAAGAAAATAAACAGAAGTAATGAACAACTAACATCACTTTAGGTAGAGTGGTCAGAGAAGGCCTCTCTGAGTCCTAGAACAAACCTATGAAGGAACCAGTCATGCAAAGAGCCTGGGACAGGAGCTGCAGGCAGAGAGAACAGCAAGTATAGAAGCCCAAGAGTTTGGAAAGAGGTTGGAAGAAGTCAGAAGGAGCTGGAGAGGCAGGCAAAGGCCAGATCATGAAGGATCTTATGGGCTTCCCCACTGAGGTGAATAGATCTATATTTTTATTTAGTTTTTCTTTTTTTTTCTTTTAATTTTTGAGAGAGAGCATGAGTGGGGTGGGCAGAGAGAGAGAGGGGGACAGAGGATCTGAAGTGGGCTCTGCACTGACAGCAGCCGGTCCCATGAGGGGCTTGAACTCACAAACCGCAAGACGACAACCTGAGCAAAGTCAGACGCTCAACAGCTCAACTGACTGAGCCACTCAGGTGCTCCCAGATCTATATTTTTAAAGTTTCAGAGCTTTCTTTGGCTGATGTGAGGAATGGATGGGGGTAGGTTGGGGCTAATTCGGGAGGCTGGAGACCAGTGACAAGACTACAACCATCCATAAGAAGAGGCTGCTTCTCTTGTGCCATCAGCAACGTGTATGTTTTGAGTGTTTTTAGGCAGTGTTACAGATTTGCATTGATTATTTCACATGTTGGCTACTGCTAGCTGACTAGTCAGTACTCAATACATGTTATGTCCCTTCTCTTAACATCTTTGGTTCTGTGTTTCACCAGCTGAACAAATCACCATCTTAAACCTCTGAAAATGCAATAAAAATATTATTTCAATGCTACAAATGTTTTGAGCACCTGGTATGTGTAAGGCACTGTGTTAAGATTTGGATATTCAAAAATAAATGACACCTGGTCACAGCTCTGCAGGAAGCTACAGTCTGAGAACAAGGCAGCCTACCGGCAGCAAGAATCAGTAACAAGATGGTGCTTTGCTTTCCTTGTGGGAGTAGAATAAACCCTTCAGAGCCCTGGGAGCAGAATGATTCTATAGACCTCTAGATGGGCTGGGGAGAGAAGGATCAGAAAGACACAGTTTATGTCAGAAATGAAAAGAGAATTTGTACCCTCAACTTCATTTCATCTATGCAGCTCTCCATGGAGTGGAGCCCTTGCACACACTGGTGTGATTTTCTTTTTACTTCTTGATATCTGGAATGATAGAATTCAGTGAAAAACAGAGGTTCTCTGGCTTCATGGAAGTTTAGAGCTGGCTCATTCATAAAAAGTGACTTCAATCAGGGGCGCCAGGGTGGCTCAGTAGGTTAAGTGTCTGACTTTGGCTCAGGTCATGATCTCACGGTTTGTGAGTTCGAGCCCTGCCTTGGGCTCTGTGCTGATATCTTGGATCCTGGAGCCTGCTTTGGGTTCTGTGTCTCCCTCTCTCTCTACCCCTCCTGGCTTGTGCTCTCTTTCTCTCAAAAATGAATAAACATTAAAAAAAAATTTTTGTAAGTAACTTCAATCAAACAAAATATTTCCCACAATGCAATGCCACATGTGCTTCCCTTGTCAAATAAATACTTCCACAAGTCATGACATTTAAAACATACTTTAAATAAAAAATGTATGGAAAAGCTCGTTTTGAAGAGGGACACCTCCCCAACACTACAGCAAGCTAGAAACGGAAGTCTGCCACACCCCTTTGCTCTTAGCACTTCCACGTATAAGTCTGTAAGGCAGAATTGAACTTGCAACAGTTTTTAACCCTGGCCACATATTGGGATCACCCACAGAGCTTTAGAAAAAATATTAATGCCTGAATCCCAGCCCCAGAGATTCTTTTTTTTAAATTTTTTTTTAACGTTTATTTATTATTGAGAGACAGAGCATGAACAGGGGAGGGGCAGAGAGAGAGGGAGATACAGAATCGGAAGCAGGCTCCAGGCTCTGAGCTGTCAGCACAGAGCCCGACGCAGGGCTCAAACTCACAAACTGCAAGATCATGACCTGAGCTGAAGTCGGACGTTTAACCGACTGAGCTACCCAGGTGCCCCTAGAGATTCTTATTTAATTGGTCTGAGGTATGTCCTCAGCATCAGTATTTTTAAAACCTCTTTTCAGGTGATTCTAATGCACAGCCAGGATTGGAAACTACGGGTCTGCTAGCCCCTCAAAGAGTTGCTCTCAGGGCCAGAAACTAAAACTATAGACTCAAAATATAGCAATTTGTTTCCACAGACTAGGTCTGGTTCTGCAGTCATCATGCACTTCTGTAGTTCCCTGCAGTTTTCCTTCTTGGGATTTAAACAGTTTGTCTGTCTGTGTGTGTGTGTGTGTGTGTGTGTGAAAGAGAGAGAGAGAGATTGCTGGACTGTTAGTCTTCTCATTGGAATATAGGCTTCATGAGGGCAAGACATCTGTGTACCAAGGCAGTACAGCATTGTGGTTAAAAATACAAGTTCTAGATGGGTGCCTGGGTGGCTTAGTCTCTTGATTTCAGCCTAGGTCATGATCTCAGGGTCAGGGGATTGAGTCCCGCATCGTTCTCCATGCTAGGCATGGAGCCTGCTTAAGATCTCTCTCTCTCTCTCTCTCTCTCTCTCTCTCTCTCTCTCTCCCCTCCCCTCCCTCCCCCTCTCTTTCTGCTCCTTTCCCTTGCTCTTGCTCTTGTTCTCTTTCTTTCTAAACAAACAAAGAGGTTCTAGAGTCAATCTGCTTTGGAATCTCAATTCCATCACTTACTAGCCATGGAACCTTGGATAAATTTCTTAATTATCTGTATCTCAGTTTCCTCAAGTACAAAATGGGATTGTTAGAAAATTAGGGTCGTTGTAAGAATTAGATGAGATATGTGGTGGTTTTAAAATGTCTGCAAATTCTTCAGCACTCTTCCCTTTAAATTATGGAGCTGAAGTACTCTTCCCTTGACTGTGAGTAGGCTACACAACTAACAAATCGAATATGACAGAAGTGATAGTGCCTTTGAAATTAGGACATAAAAGGCATTGTGCTTTGGATCCCTTGCTCTGGGGAAAGTCAGCTGCCTTCTTGTGAGGATTCTCAATCAACCAACGGAGAGGTCCATATTGTGAGGAACAGAGACCTCCTGCCAACAACCTTGTGAGGGAGCCATCTTGGAAGTGGATCCTCCATTCAGTCAAGCCATTAGATGTCTGCAATCCCTATTGACATCCTGACAGAAACCTCCTGAGAGGCCCTAAACCAGAATCAACCTGCTAAAGCACTCCAGATTTCCTTGCCCATAGAAAATGTGATAATAAATGTTTGTTGTTTAACCGTTGTGTTTTAGGGTTATTTTTTACCCAGCATTAGAAAACTAATACAAGATGATAATGATAAAGCATTTAAACATATACAGTGAATATTCAGTAAATGTTAGTCATTGTTGTTGCAGCTTTGTTCTTCCTTAGTGTCCTTAGCACCTAACACCTGCTACCTGGTAAGAGCTTAAAAATATACAGCATGCGACTGAATGAGTAAATGAATGGACACACAAAGTTAAATGAAGGGTTGAGGCAATCATACATGGCAGTTGTTTCTGATGTTATTTGAGCAAGGACATTTCAAACAAAATATCGTCCCATGTTATCAAGTCAGGGTTGAATAAAAAAAACCAGAAACTACTTTGGATATTTCAAACAGAGGAAATTTTTTTAGTTTTTTTTTTTAAAGCTTATTTATTTATTTTGAGAGAGAACGTTGAGTGGTGGAGGGGCAAAGAGAGAGGGAGAGAGAGAATCCCAAGCAGATTCTGCGCTGACAGGTCCCATGAACCATGAGATCAAGACGTGAGCTGAAACCAAGATTCGGACACTCAACCAACTGAGCCAACTAGATGCTCCTCAAACAGAGGGAATGTAATAGTAGGAATTGGTTACATAGGCAATGGAAGAGTTGAGAAGCCAAATGAAGGAATGAGGCAAACTAGAGATTAGCTAGAGCTAAAGAGACAATGAAAGGAGCTGGTACTGCCAGTCCAGAAGTTGGAGCTATCCATAGTGATACCCTAGAAGGAGGGTTGTTGAGCCAGAGCCGTGAGAGAAAAGCCACCTAAGTCGGAGATAGAGAGGAAGAAACACCTTGGTTTCTTTCTTTCTCTTGCCCTCCAGTCTTTCACCAGTGCATCCCATTGGCCACATTTCCTGGAAAGCAAACTAACAAAGAAGTCCTGGAAAATGAATGTATTTCCTATGAAGCAGAGCAAGAGAGGGAGAGGAATGGATCTGAGAGCAAAGTTAGGTGTACGTAGTAATATTTGTAATAATACATGTATACTTGTGTTTATGTATATGTATGTATATAAATATATAGAAAATGATAAAGCAAATGTGGAAAATGACCAACACACACCAAAAAGAAAACAGATAAAAGCATTATTTTATTTCGTAGGTTTAAATGTAAAGTATTTATGCTTTTTGTACAGTTAATGAGAACACATGTGGAGCACCTGTTTGGCTCAGTCGGTTAAGCATCCGACTTTGGCTCAGGTCATGATATCACAGTTCATGGGTTTGAGTCCCACATTGGGCTCTGTGCTGACAGCTCAGAACCTGGAGCCTCCTTTGGATTCTGTGTCTCCCTCTCTCTCTGCCTCTCACTCTGTATCTCTCATTAAAAAAAACAAAACAAAACACGTTGAAAAAAGAACACGTTAGGGTGCCTGGGGGCTCAGTTAGTAGAGCATGTAACTCTTGATCTCAGGGTCGTAAGTTCAAATCCCATGTTAGGGTATAGAGATTACTTTAAAAAAATAAAAATAAAAATCTTAAAAAAAAAAAAGCACATGTTAATATACTGTTAGTCTCCAGTGTGTTAAATTTTAATATGTTGTATATTTGAATGTGTTTATAGTTTTTATTTTTAATTTTTTTGAAGACTCTATTTTTATTTATTTATTTTAAAGATTTTACTTAAAAAAATTTTTTTTAAGTTTATGTATTTATTTTGAAAGAGAGAGAGACGGAGAGACAGAGCACGCAAGCAGGGGAGGGACAGAGAGAGAGGAGAGAGAGAGAATCCCAAGCAGGCTCCACACTGTCAGCATGGAGCCCAGTGCAGGGCTCAAACTCACAAACTGCGAGATCATGACCTGGGCTGAAACCAAGAGTCAGACGCTTAACTGACTGAGCCACCCAAGTGCCCCTAAGTTTTATTTAAGTAAACTGTACATTCAATGTGGGGCTTGAACTCATGACCTCAAGACCAAGAATAGCAAGCCCTTCTGACTGAGCCAGCCAGGCACCCCTTATTTTTAAATTTTAAATATAAATCCTAGCTTTTGGAAACCACTGATCTAGATGACCAGTCAAAATATTTTTACCCTAAAAATTCTTTTTTTGTTTGGTGGAAAGTGACAAGATATTTGATAAAATTCAAATAAACTCTTGATTTGAATAAGAATATTATCAGGATATAATATTATTACTTCCTGATTTGTATAATAGTGCTATGCTTGTGTAAAGAACAACCTTGTTTTTTTGGATGTACACATTATTTAGGGGTAATGGAGCATCATCATATATGTATCATGTCTGTCAAACTGTTCAGAAACAAAGAGTATATATAAACGAAGTATAAATATATTTGAGTTTAAACAGATTTTATTTAGGTATAAATTTATTTTATAAAAAATATTATACTCAAAATATTTATGTTTGGTGAATCTGGTTAAAAGGAATTCTTGTACTATTCTTGCAATGTTTATGTAAGTCTGGAATCATTCCAAAATATAAGTTAAAAATAAAAGATTTTTGCTTAACTTGCATGTGATGGAGTTGGGAGGAGAGTTTGGGAGGGACTGATTAATAAACCTGTTAAGAAAAATAAGAGAAGAAAGATAAACTTTTAGCCAAATCTGAAAGAGGTCCAGTATGGTGTCTTTCAATCTCTGGAAAGCCACATGGTGTCTGCAGCTTTTTTTTTTTTTCTTAATGTTTATTTATTTTTGAGAGAGAGAGAGAGAAAGAGCACAGGTCAGGGAGGGACAGAGAGAAGGGAAACCCAGAATCCAAAGCAGGCTTCAGGCTCCAAGCTGTCTGCACAGAGCCTGACACAGGGCTCAAACCCACAAACCATGAGATCATAACCTGAGCCCAAGCTGGACACTTAACCGACAGAGCCACCCAGGGGCCCCACGGTGTCTGCAACTTGCAGCTCATGGCCAGGGAAGTTCCTACATCTGCTGACATCTTCAGCTCTCCACCAGCAAGCCTCTGAAAGGTGAAGATGGAGAGCAACAGCCTGGCAGGATTCACAGAGCATTCCAATGCTCTTAGCTCCCCTCCCTACTGACAAGTCTCAAAATGAAAGACACCAGACCAGGGGAAGAATTTTGAGAAATATAGGACATTTGTAAATGTAAGAAGATGAAGGAAATATGATTCACTTGGCAAGTAGAGGGGAAACATAACCATAAATGATCTAGTAAATGTATAAAAATGTGGGACGAAGCATAAAACTCCAGGACTAGTCTTCATAAACCCAAAAGGCCACCAGCATATTGTAAATAAAATTTCCTGAAAGATCATCTGGTATTGAACTAGTATCCAGCATATGTGAACTTCATATAGGGGCAAAGAGCTTTGTCTGCTATAGGTTAAGAATGTTAATCTAGAAGTTTTTTTTTTTTTTAATCAAGATGTAATATCTGAAAGCAAGGCTCAAAAATTTATCAACCACTATTTACCAATCTTTCAGAAAATAATGGGCACCCAGAAAAAATGTACGAAGAAAACGAACAGGCAATTTACTAAGAAGAAGTGCAAAATGCCAAAAAAGACATAAACTTGCCTAATAAAAAGAAATATAAATTTATGCAATGATGAAATAATATTTTTATTAATAAATCAACAAATTGCTTTTATTTCTCAGGAAACTCTACACCACACATGGGGCTCACACTCATGACCCCAAGATGAAGAGTCACATGCTCTACTGAGTCAGCCAGTCCTTCCCCACCCAGGCAAATTGCTTTTTTAAAAATGTTGATATCCAGTGTTAGTAAAGGTGGGACAAAGGAATATACATACTTAGTATACATACCAAGAAAGAGCATGAATTGGTGCTTTCTGGAGTGTAATTTTCCCAAATAGTGTTTTTTCCCCAAACAGAAAGAGCTGGAGATGCTTCTTAGGAAGCATGGGAGAGGCCACTGGGGAAGCTGAGGTCCCCAGCCCAGAAGACCAAGTCAATAAAGAGATGTAGATGGTGCAGAGTTTGGACAATTTGGGAAATTTTGAGAATTTATGAATTGGGAGAATCAGGAAATACGTGAGCATAGGAATCCTGGGATGCTCCCTCATTTAGAAAAAAGAAACTCAGGCCTTGACTTTTAAAATTGAAATCAAAGATGGGAATGCTCATTATCATTCTTGGTACAAATCCTGAGTTTAATTGGCCTCTAAACTAGTTTAATGAAAACATATTTTTCCAAAATTATGTTACTAAAGTCTGAAAAGGAAGTTAAGTGCTCTAAGCCTAGGAAACTATTCACATACTTAACTGAGAGATCATATATAAGAAAGAATACGTTTTTTTAAAGGTTCACTTGAATAAAATCAAACCTCAAGTAGTACCAATTTATTTAGACTTCCAAAGAACAGAGAGAAACAACACAATTCATTTGGGGTCAAAAAACTTCCCTGGACCACTCATTCTCTGCCTGGTCTCTGAAAACCTTTCCAGACCCTTTCCAGAAGTCATCCTTTCCCAGCATACTCAGAGGTAGGGTGCTGAGGGGCAAGGCCTGTCCTTGGCATCCTCAGAACTGTAGCCTAGCACAAACTTCTACTCAGAAAGAAAATCTGAGTATGATAGAAAAATCTCCATTCATCCTGAACTGGAATCAGAAACCTAAGCCATTTCTCCATCTTGGAAGAGATATTCAGATTTCCCAAAGACATGCCTGAAGAAATCAATTCCTCAAAACTGAAATTGTTACCCTCAATCTGGGAAATTTAATTTCATGCTTCCAAATGGATATTATGCTTTTTTTTTGCAGGGCACACATAGCTCTAATTATACGGAAACTGTGCAAGAGGGAACCACATGGCATTCATCATGCAATTGGAGAGTAATTATCAGTTCCCTTCTGTTGTCTAAACCACCGCCACAAATAAAATATTAAAATTGTAAATAGTATAGTAATTAATCTGTCAACTCTTTGGGCAGTGTTTTACCAGGTGTATGTGCCTTGGGAGAGTGAAATATTTAATCATAAAAATTTCAATTTTCCCAAACAAAAGAATTTCAAAACAGAAGGAAAAAATCCTAAAATCCTACAAAGCATCTAGCTTAAAAAAAAAAAAAAAAGCTAGGGGGCGCCTGGGTGGCGCAGTCGGTTAAGCGTCCGACTTCAGCCAGGTCACGATCTCGCGGTCCGTGAGTTCGAGCCCCGCGTCGGGCTCTGGGCTGATGGCTCAGAGCCTGGAGCCTGTTTCCGATTCTGTGTCTCCCTCTCTCTCTGCCCCTCGCCCGTTCATGCTGTGTCTCTCTCTGTCCCAAAAATAAATAAACGTTGAAAAAAAAAAAAAAAAGCTGAACTGCCTGTTTTTTGCCTTAAGGAAACTATAAAGTATTAGACATCCAGCTTTGGAGACAATGGAACCAGAATGTTAGTCAACACTGTTAATTTTGCTAATTCATTCCAAATGAAAAGGATCCTACCCTGGAAAATGGGATCAGTCAAAACTGATTTGACAATTGAAGTGATTACTGTGTAAGCCTGCCTCAGGAGCTTTCTCCCTAAACTGTTTTCACACTCCTCTCAGCTCTCCAGATATTTGTTATTCAACAAATATTTGTATTAAGAACCTACTAAAATGTCAGGTAAGGAGATTCCTAGAGAATTGCTTTGATCCCTCCAATTGCCTGGTGCAGTGCTAAGCACAGAATAAGAGTCCCCAAATGGGTCATGGCAGGAAATTCTAAGATATCTGCTGTTAAGTTTCATGCCAGCTGTCTCAGTCACTGATTACATTAAGCAGTCGGTTTTCACTCTATCCTGGCCAAGCACTGTAGATCGATTGAGCCAATCAACTTGGCATTAGCTTTTTGGAATGTGGAGCTAGAAGTTAGACTTTTCTGTCAAAGCCTGCCTCTGATTCTGTGTCCTAGGCAGACAGCATGCATTAACAGGGCACCAAACTTGGCAGAAAGACCTGCATTATAGACGTGCATGAGAGCAGAGAGACTGAAAAACATAGTTCCAATGCTGTAAGAGTTTACAGCCATGCGAGAGATTAAGAATTTGGGTACCGCTGTCAATTATATTACAGAAAAACTTAAAGAAAGATGGGTGCCTGGGTGGCTCAGTTGGTTAAGCACCCAACTCTTGATTTTGCTTCAGGTCACTATCTCATGGTTGTGAGATCGAGCCCCACACGGGGCTCTACACTGACAGCATGGAGCCTGTTTGGAATTTTCTCTCTCCCTCTCTCTCTGCCCCTCCCCAGCTCACTTGCACGCATGCTCTGTCTCTCTGAAAGAAGGAAGGAAGGAAGGAAGGAAGGAAGGAAGGAAGGAAGGAAGGAAGGAAGGAAGGAAGGAAGGGAGGGAGGGAGAAAGGGAGGGAGGAAGGGAGGGAGGGAGAGAGGGAAGGAGAAATTGGTGCTGGAAGGGACTTTAGGGATAAAGAGATCAGTAAAATCAGCAAATAGGATTTAAAGTCCCATACTCTTGGGGTGATCATTCACTATGCATGCCTACCTCCCACCCCTGGCCAGTCCAAAGGCTACATAAATGTTTGCTTCCATTTTATGTAAGTTATTCCATATTCTTATGTAGGTAATCCACATATTAATTTCAAAAGGCCCAAAAACATACAGAGGAAATTGTTTCCCTACCACTCTTGGTCCCTAGCCATCCAATTCCCCACCTCAGAAGCAACTCATAATAAAACTTTCTTGCATGTAATTGTAGAGATGGCCTGTACATCTATGAGCATGTGCCTGTGGAAGGAAGATATGGAGGTAGAGGTATACAAATAGTATATTATGACTACTCTTCTGCTCCTGGATTTTTTTCACTTAATTTGGAGATTATAATCTTGGAGTTTCCATATCACAATTTATAGGCCTTCCTTATTTTTAAATTTAATTTTCTTTTTTTTTTTTAATGTTTATTCATTTTGAGAGAGACAGAGAGAGCCCACAAGCAGGGGAGGAGTACAGATAGGGAAAGACAGAATCCCATGCACACTGTCAGTGCAGAGCCCAAAACTTGAACTCACGAACTGCAAGATCATGACCTGAGCCAAAATGAAGAGTTGGATGCTTAACCAACTGAGCCACCCAGACACCCCAAATTTAATTTTCTAATAAGAAATAGTTACAATGTCCAAAATGAATTTAAAAATAAGTCTCTCTCTCACCCATGCCTCCAATCACCAAGAACTAACCTTTATTATTTGTTCTTATATAACTTTCCACAATTTCTTTATGCTTATAAGGCAATGAATTTCTTTTATTGCCCATAGTTTTACAGAAAAGGCAGAATACTATACATACTCTTCTGCACCTTCCTTTTATCCTTTAAAAATATACGGGGTGCCTGGATGGCTCAGTCAGTTAAGCATCTGACTTCAGTTTAGTTCATGGTCTCACAGTTCATGGGTTTGAGCTCCACATCGGGCTCTGTGCTGATAGCTCGGAGCCTGGGGCCTGCTTACGGTTCTGTGTGTGTGTCTCTCTCTGTCCACCTCCCCCTCCCCGCTCATGCTCTGTCTGTCTCTATCAAAAATAAATAAACATTAAAAAAATTAAATATATATATACATACACCTTTGGCAGAACTCTGCATTTCAGGTTGTGGACAGCCCCTTCCTTCTTTTGTAATATTTCTATAGTATTCTATTACACACTGTACCATAATTGATTTGCTCTCACAAGTAATGCTGTAAGTTAAGTAATCTTGTACTTGTGCAATTTCCTACATATGCTAGTATTTGTAGGTTAAATTTCCAGAAGAGATGGGGCACCTGGGTGGCTCAGTTGGTTGAGTGTCCAACTCTTGATTTTGGCTCAGGTCATAATCCCAGGGTCATGAGGTCAAGCCCAGTGTCAGGCTTTGTGCTGAGCATAGAGAGTACTTGGAATTCTTAATTTCTCTTTCTCCCTCGGCCCCTCTACCCTGCTTGTGCTCTCTCTCTCTCTCTGTCTCTATCTCAAATAAAAAAAGAAAAGAAAAAAAGAAAAAAAAAGTTAAATTGGTATCCATTTTACTTTTTTCTAGATAGCTACCCAGTGGTCCTAAAATCATTATTGAACAATCCATATTTTCCCCAATATAAATGTTACTTTATCAGGGTGCCTAGGTGGCTCAGTCAGTTAAGCGTCCAACTTCAGCTCAGGTCATGATCTCACTGCTCTGAGTTCGAGCCCCATGTCGGGCTCTGTGCTGACAGCTCAGAGCCTGGATCCTGCTTCAGATTCTTTGTCTCCCTCTCTCTCTGCCCCTCCCCCACTCACGCTCTGTCTCTGTCTCTCAAAAATAAACAAATATTGAAAAAAAATGTTACCTTATCATATATCAAATCTCTATATGTATTTGAGCCTATTCCTGCACATTCTATTTTTATCCTTTGATTTGTATGTCTATACAGGCATCAGTGCCATAAATTGAATTACTGAGGCCTAATAATATGGTTCCTGTTCAAAATTTTCAATATTCTTCAATATTCTTCCTGTTCAGAATTTTCCTGGCTATTCATGTTTATTTATTTTTCCATATGAACTTTAGAATTGGCTTGTCAAGTTCCCGGAAAAATAATCCTCTTGGTATTTTTATTGGGATTGTGGTAAATATTTTTAGATTAACTTAGTGAAAATTGATATCTTTATGATGTTGAGTCTTCATTCCAAGAACATGGTAGTCCTATCTGTGCAGCCTTTTGATACTCTCTGAAGTGTTTCTAAGTTTTATTCAAATAGATCCTGTATATTTCTTGTTCAGTTTATTCCTAGGAATTTTATCTTTCTTTTTTTTTTTCCTTTGTGCAAGTATAAATAATGTCTTTTGTCCTTAAATATTGAATATTTAGGACATATGTACATCTGTGACAATATTCTCTGATTTCATACATTGTATTATATCTCTGAAGCAAGGTGCTATCAACGCCAAAGCCCTCCAGGGTGTCTCAAATTATGAAACTTTCAAAGTTTCAAGCTAAATAAGTTTTAATTGATTTTAATTCTTTTAAATCCCCACCTGTTTAGAACCTGGCTTTAAAACTCAGTGTAGGGGCGCCTGGGTGGCTCAGTCGGTTAAGCATCTGACTTTGGCTCAGGTCACGATCTCACTGTCTGTGAGTTCGAGCCGAGCGTCGGGCTCTGTGCTGACTGCTCAGAGCCTGGAGCCTGTTTCAGATTCTGTGTCTCCCTCTCTCTCTGACCCTCCCCTGTTCATGCTCTGTCTCTCTCTGTCTCAAAAATAAATAAACGTTAAAAAAAAATTTTTTTTAATAAAACTCAAGTGTAACAACAATAAAACCATCTCTAGGTTAAAAAAAAAAAAGGTAAAATCAATGAAAACTTCCTTTTTTAAAAAATGTGGGATGCCTGGGTGGCACAGTCAGTTAAGTATCAGGCTCTTGATCTCAGCTCAGGTCATGATCACACAGTTCATGAGTTCGAGCTCCACTTCGGGCTCTGCACTGATGGTGCAGAGCTTACTTGGGATTCCTTCTCTCCTTCTCTCCTTCACCCCTTGTGCTCTCTCTCTCTCTCAAAATAAATAAACTTAAAAACATAATAAAAAAACAAAATAAATAAAAATAAGTTTTTATTACCATGCCTCCAAGCATCCCTAGAGACAGGGATCTTCTTAAAATGTAAACTGGATAGGGGCGCCTGGATGGCTCAGTCAGTTTAGTGTCTGACTTCAGCTCAGGCCATGATCTCATGGTTTGTGGGTTCCAGCCCCGCATTGGATTTTCTGCTTTCAGCACAGAGCACACTTTGAATCCTCTGTCTCCCTCCCTCTCTGCCCCTCCCTCGCTCATGCTCTCTCTCTCAAAAATAAATAAACATTAAAAAAAAAAAAACTGGACAGTTTGATTCCCATGCTTATCTTCAGTGGCCTCCCATTGCTCTGGAAATAAAATCAGTATCTAAGCAGACCTGCAAAATCCCATTGAAGATCAGCCCCTTCCTACCTCTCGAATTTCATCTAGCTTTTTCCTGCCTCAGATTTTTGCTTCCTACTGCCTGGAACATTCTTCCCCATACTACTCCTTTTCACTCATGGCCCAATTTAAATGTCACTGTGGAGGCTTTCTCTAACCACATCTAAGGAGATTATTCTCTCTTAATGCTCTATGGCAACTCTTTGTTTCCCTCATCACAGGGATCACAATTCTTTATTACTTTATTTTACCTGTTGGTCTTTCCATTTATTCCTTGTATCTCTCTGGACTGTGAGCCTTGCATGAGCAGGGCCTTTTGGGTCTTCCTCACCCCTGTACCCTCAGCAACAAACACCTGGCCTCTAGTACATAATAGGGGTTCGATAAATAATTGTTACAAGAGTAAATGCATAGATTCTCAAACAGGTCATCCATTTCCATTCCTTGTTATTTTTACTCAACTTCTTCCCCCACTTTCCCTTTGCTGTCTAAACCCTGCTCATCCTCCAAGGTCCAGCTCAAAGGCCAGCTTCTCCAGGACTCTGCCCTTGATGACTTGTTTACTAGACATTCCTATCCCCGCTTTCATGCCAGCTGAAAAACTTTCCATACACTTTCTTTTAGTCCCCTTGACAGCTATTTTAACCCTTCACTACTTGTACAAGCTCCCAACCCTGTCGCCCATGGGAAGGACCTCCTACCTCTCTTAGATAATAGTTTTTAGGGCAAGGTCCTCTGAATATAGTAGTTTCTTTCAATATAATCATTCTCAAGTCTCTTCCATCATAAATACAAGCAAGCAAACATATAAACAAACCCTCTCTTTTTATTTGTTTCCCCCTTGTGTGAGTTATCCACTACTGTGTAACAAACTACCCTAAAATTCCATGACTTAACAACAATCATTTGTTTTCTGCACAATGCTACAATTTGCACAGAGATCAGCAGGGAGGGATCATCTTTGCCCCATGTGGCATTAGCTAGGCTGGCTCAACTTGGGGACAGAACAGTCTACTTCAAGTTGGCATGTTAATGCTGGCTGTTAGCTAGGGCTATGAGTGGGGCCCTGGCTCTTCTCTACATGGACCACTCCACAGGCCGCTTGGACTTCTCACGAACATTGTGGCTTCATTCAAGAGTAAGTGTGTGAGGGGTGCCTGGGTGGCTCAGTCGGTGAAGCGTTCAACTTCAGCTCAGGCCATGATCTCACAGTCCGTGAGTTCAAGCCCTGCATCAGGCTCTGTGCTGACAGCTGAGAGCCTGGAACCTGCTTCAGAGTCTGTGTCTCTCTCTCATCCCCTCCCCTGGTCATGCTCTGTCTCTCTCTGTCTAAAAAATAAATAAAAACATTAAAAAAATTAAAAAAAGAGTGAGTGTGTGAGACAAAAAGTAGAAGATACCAGTTTCTTGATGTCTGAGTCCAGAAACTTACTGCATCACTTCCACCATGTTCTAATACTTAAGATTCAGGAGATGGGGGTATAATCCTACCTTTTGATGAGAGAATTGTCAAAAAATCTATTCTTTTTTTTTTTTTTAATTTTAGAGAGAGAGCAAGAGCGCACATGAGTTGGGTAGAGTGGCAGAGGGAGAGAGAGAGAATCTTAAACAGGCTTCACACTCAGCGTGGACCTGGACTCAGGACTTGATGCCACGACCCTGGGATCATGACCTGAGCCAAAATCAAGAGTTGGATGCTCAAACAACCGAGCCACCCAGGTGCCCCTAATTCTTCATTTAAAAAAAAATTTTTTTAATGTTTGTTTATTTTGGAGAGACAGAGCACAAGTGAGGGAGGAGCAGAGACAGAGGGAGACACAGAATCCAAAGCAGGCTCCAGGCTTTGAGCTGTTAGCACAGAGCCTGGCATGGGGCTTGAACCCACAAACCGTGAGACCATGACCTAAGCTGAAGACAGATGCTTAACCAACTGAGACACCAGGCACCCTCCTAATTCTTCAGTTTTAAAGCCATGACATCCTTCTACATAAAGCAGGTTCTCTCCCCACCCCTTTTCCAGCCAGTCAGGGTAGAACACTCATGAATGGGATTCGTCTTCATATAAGAGGCCAGAGAGGTAGCCAGATTTCATTCCACCAAATGAGGATACAACAAGGAGTCAGCAGTCTGCAACCTGGAAGAGGCCCTCACCAGAACCTGACCATGCTGGCATCTTGATCTTGGGCTTCCAGCCTCCAGAACTGTGAGAAATAAATTTCTGTTGTTTATAAGTCACCCAGTTCATAGTAGTTTGTTATAGTAGCCCAAAATGACTAAGACAGATGTCAAGGATCTAGCCCAGGTTACATAGCTGGTAAATAGCAACACCAAGAATCAACGCAGGCAATCTGGCTTTGGAGTCTGATTGCTTAACCACTACCCTGCACTGCCTTTCCAAATACCTTGACCATTTTAATAGCTAAATAGTATTCTAATGAGTTAAGAGGCAATAATTTTGGTAACCAGTCTCCTATCATTTTACACATGTGAAGATTAGCTTTCAGAGATGTTAATAACTTCTACTTGCAGCATGATTGGTGAAGGACCCGGCTCATAATAATAGCTCATGGTCATTATTTATTAAGTGCCTGCTATATGCCTGGCCCTTATTTTAGGCCCTTTGAATTCTTACTCTTCTATGTGATTAGTGTTAGATATAAGGAAACAAAACCCCAAGGAATTAAGTAATGCTGAAGAGCACACAGCTGGCAAGCATAACTTCCAGGATTAAATTCCAGAACCTGTGCCCTTTCTCTCTGCTACACCATCTCCCAGTTAATCACAGGCACTCTGCTTTTCAGTAACATTTTCATGAAGGGCCCTCTCTCATACAATGCTGGTGACAGTATAAATAGCTGCAGTCACCACGGAGGGCAGTTTGGCAATATCTGTCAAAATGACATGTGTACATTCACAGCAGTGTAAATATACTTAACACTACTGAGGTGTACACTTCAAAATAGTTAAGATGGTAAATTTTAGGTGTATATTTTACCGCAATAAAAAAAAAAAAAAAGACATACGTACATACCATTTAACCCAACAATGTAACTAGCAATTTATCCTACTGGTATACACCTATGTGGAAAATGATGTGTCTTCAAGAATATTCATTACAGGGGCGCCTGGTGGCTCAGCCAGTTAAGCATCTGACTTTGGCTCAAGTTATCTCACAGCTGTGAGATCGAGCCCCACATCAGGCTCTGTGCTGCTAGCTCAGAGCCTGGAGCCTACTTCGGATTCTGTGTCTCCCTCTCTCTCTGCCTCTCCCCTGCTCACACTCTATCTCTCTCAAAATAGATAAACATTAAAAAAATTAGAAAAAAAGAATATTCATTACAATATTGTTTGTATCAACAAAAGATTAGATGTAAGTGTCCATCGGAGGGAGACTAGTAAAATAAATTATGGTCCACGATACAATGGAATAACATGCAGCCTTTAAAAAGGAATAGGAAGATGTTTATACTGATAGGGAACGATTGCCATGATGTACTGTAAAGTGAAATGAGCTAGCAGTTGTATAAACAACAGGTAGTGGGAGATTAGGGGATAAGAAGGAAGGGGAAGAAAATATATGCATATTTACTTGTTAGACCATAAATATAGACAGATAGTTTCTGAAAACACGAGAAAAAAATTTTTTAGTTTTTTTTAATGTATATTTATTTTTGAGAGAGAGAGAGAGACAGCGCGAGTGGGGTAGGGGCAGAGGGAGAGAGGGAGACACAGAATCTGAAGCAGGCTCCAGGCTCTGAGCTCTCCAAATCTGTCTTTAAATGCAGATTTTCAACTGGCTCATGATATTTTAGTAAGGATCAGACCTACCAAATACTGTGGAAGGATTGTTGACCACGTTTTCACATTCCTTCCATTAAATACTTTCCTGTGTTAGCTTTTGAAAGAAAATCTTTTTTCTTTCCAGAGGCAGCATGGAGTTGAGAAAAGAGAAACAAGATTCAAATGAGGAGACCCAACTTTTGAATCTCCATCTTCACCATCTACTGGCTGAGTAGTCTTTCATTCATTTATTCAACACGTATTTGTTGAGCCTACTCTGTGCCAGGTACTGTTCTGGGTACTGAGGATAGAGCAGTTAACAAACAAAAGTCCCTACTCTCATGGAATTTACATTTGGTGGGGAGAGACCACCAATCAACAAAGTGAATAAGTAAAATATATGTCATCACCATAGAAGGTGATAAGTGCTATAGAGAAAAATAAAGAAAGGAAGATAGGGAGTGTGGAGGGGCAGAGGGTGCAACTTTAAGTAGAGTCAATAACATTTTTCTTGACGAGACCAAACTGATAAAGTGACAATTGAGTTACCATCCAATGGCTGTGAGAGAATGAGTCATGTGGATTTCTGGGGACTGAGAGAGCAGCAAGTGCAAAGGCTCTGGGGTTGTAAGTGGGCTTGATGAAGAAAAGCAAGGAACTAGTATGGCTAATGGGAAGTGAACGGGTGAGCAGGGCAGGGGAGTTCAGAAAGAGAGGAGGCTGTGAGGGGCTGGACGGTGACCTGTGACTGAGTGAATTAATTTCTGACAACTATAACAATTCCTTGTTCTCTGAGGTTTAAATAAAGTAATATACATGAAAAGTGTCTGTGGCAGACCTGAGCAGATGGAAATAAATTTAATTGCCTGCAAGTCTTTGCATCTGTTTTTCAGGTTGGGGGGATCATTTTTTTCTAATAATTTATTCCCTGTGATTAGAGAGATGTCTGTTCTCAAACATCTTCATAGATACAAAAAAACAATGTGGCTGATGTCAATTATGGTGTTGGCCTGTATCCCAGAGTTGATGTTTTACATCTAAAAGATATCTGCAGATTACAAACCCACTCATCTGTGGCAGAGAGAATGCTGCCAGGATACCCTCCCTTTAACAGAAGCCAAAGGTGAAGGAATAAAAGAGAAACAGTGGCCCATGGTCACTGGGAAATGACACAGAGCAATGTAGTTGATTCAGTGGAACATCTAGTCAATGAATGTATCTGACAGTTTAATTCCTGCAAAGTGGGCTGAACACTTTATCTAAGACTAGAGTATCCAAACTACAGTATTGCCTGACCAAAATGGGTTTTTCTCTACTACTCTTTCTGTTTATTTACTGAGAGCTCAAGATTTTAGTTAAAGAACAGGGAGAGTGGCAACCTGAGCCTTCAGCAACCAATCAAGAGACATTTGTCTGAGAACAAAGATGAAAGGAAACCAATGGAAAAGCCTGTCCCTGATTTCCAGATTCTAGAGAGCACAACTGCTTTCAATTGCTTCCTCCAAAAGCCCTTGTTTTCTGGCCTGTAGAATAGCCCTGCTGTTCTATCAACAGATAGAAACCTAGGTGGATTGAATTAATTTTGTTATCATCAATCCATCAATCTCAGGTCTGTTAAATATTAATGTCTCAGGCCAAGATGACTTCAAGTTCTCCATGAGGTATCCAGTTAACACAGTTCAACTGCATCAGCAGCTAGAACCAACCTAAACACATATAGACACGTGTGCGCACACACACACACACACACACACACACGGAGCTATATTGATAGAGCATGAACTAAAATTAGTTATTTTAGGGCAGTAAGATTATTTTATCCTCTTTTTCAAAATATTGCTTTTGAAATTAAAAAAAAAACAAGGTTTTATTAAATATGGATTACCAAAAACATGGGTAATTAATTTGTCTTAAAACTCCAAACAGGGTGCTTGGGTTGCTCGGTCAGTTAAGCATCTGATTCTTGGTCTCAGCTCAGATCATGATCTCACGGGTTCCTGAGTTTGAGCCCCACATCGGGCTTCACGCTGACAGCATGGAGCCTACTTGGGATTTTCTCTCTCCCTCTCTCTCTCTTCCCCGCCCCTGCTCATGCAAGCGCAGGAGCACTTTCTCTTTTTCTCAAAATAAATAAACTTAAAATTTTTAAATAAAAACAAAATACACAAAAAAAACCCTCTGCTTCCTACCTGTCTTCTCACTCTTAGCAGCTGATCTGATTTCAGAGAAAAGGAGAATCCATTTAGTTTCCTGCATCCTTCCCTAACTTGTCTATTCTTTTTCGAAGGGAGCGACCCTATATGTTTGCAATATCTGGGACATACGTACACTAAACAAATGATTCATTACTTATATCTGAAATTCAAATGTAACCGGGTGTCCTCTGTTTTGGGCAACCCTACTGAAAACAGATTCTCAGCTATCTTTTATCCTAAGTAAACACACCAAAACAATCTTAATTCCTCATTCACCTCCAAAAAATCGATCACTGAACCAGGAGATGCCTATCATGCCCACCACACCCATGTCTCCTCCCAAGGAAAACTGTGAAGACAAAACCACCATCTCCTGTTGCCCCCTCCCCCATCTCCTGTTTGAATGTGTCAAAATCTGGCCTCCACAGCTGATTGGAGACTGGTCTAAGGAATTACTGATGCCTCCATGTCGTCTGAGCACATTCACTATTCTGGCCAAACTCCAGCTGCACCCCCCCTCCAGGTTGTGGTGGTTTCAGTACACTAGGAGACCCCCCCCCCCCCCATGGGAGACCCAACACTCATCACCCTTGGTTACTATCAAATGCAGTCTCTGCCTGACTCAGCACCTCTCCTTCATAACCCTAATGCTCATAGCCCCAGGAAAAATGAACTTTGTCCTGGGCTTGCTGCCATTGTTACTGAGGTGGGGGGATGTATAATCACCCTGGAAAGGACTGGGGCATAGTGAATATTCCTGGGAAAATGGGGTCTGTTCCACACCTTAGAGAAAACAGTATTAACGCTTGTTTTCCATGTCTGTCTTTCCTGTTCTATACATTCCTTGAGAGCAGGAGCTATAACTTTTATATTCATATGCTGAAAACAAGCCTGGATAGTTTTATCATGAATAAATGAATGAATCAACAAATAAGCCAGCCAACAACAGGGAATAACTAAGCAAACTGTGACACCTTAGCTTTGTGAGATACTACATATCTACTTAAAATAAGAAATAAATATATACTATGTTAATACATAGAAATATATGTGAAACCAATTAAATTCAGAAAATAGAATGTTAAATCATTTGTATTCTGGTTATAACTATGCTAAAATCTGCATACAGACCACAATCAAGACTGGCAAAAAATTTGGAGTTGTAAATAGTTCAGAGTATAGTACTTGTAGGGGATTTTTCTATAAATTTGCTTAATGTCAAAATAAATATTTCCTTACAGCTGAGAATCAAGAGGGACCTCAGCCCCTGAAGCAATGGTATAAATAAATATGAAGGTCTCAGAATTTGAGCTTCTATTAAAATTGGCTCAAGCTAAGATTTTCCTTTTCAGGGGGTACTGTTTGCTCTCTTGCTGTCCATACACCAATGTGATAGAAACAGTATCTTTTCAACACAAAGGATACATCTAGCCATGACTTTGTTAGTTTGACCAGTAAACTAACTCAAAGTAAAAACTCAAAGCGTGTATTTGCCTTCTACCAGATATTCTCTGTTGTCTTTTTGCATTTTATATTTGAATTTAGACTGTATTTAAGCAGTTAGCTTAGTTCCAGAACTATAGTCCCGTAGATCCATGTGAATCTCTCTCAAGACTGTTTTCCTCACGATCCTTTCCCAAAGCCCTTGATAGCTCCTGATTGCCCAATCCAAATTCTTTAGCCCAGCAGACTCCTACAGCAGCTGATTCCAATCTGCCCTTACAATCTTATCTTTCACTAATCTCTTCTGCTATAACTAAATTTGCCTCCGGAATTTTACTCATAGAAATGCCTGCTTTCTTTGTAAGCTCCTCTGGTCTTCCCAATCAGAAGAGACTTTTGGATCTCTCCTCCAAATTTCTCTGAATAGCATTTACTTCTGTATCTTCCTTCAGCCCTTATCATTCTTCTGTTTTGTATTGTTAATATTCTTTGTGTGTGTTCATTTTGTCTTTCCAAATAGACAATATCATCATTGAAGGGTAAACAAACTAACAAAATGATCTTCACAAGGTGGATTAATGGACCACTGGAAAGGTAGAGAAATTCAATTATGCACATACCCATAATCCAAGTAGCACATTAAAATTTCCAGAGATAATCTATGCTCAAGTTCTAGGAGACTGAATCATGCTAACCAAAAGCTCCCAAGAAACTTTTGATAAGCCATCTTCTTGTTTTGCAGTGGGAATGGCCATTTGGGTAGGCTTCTTTCCTTCTGATGAAAACCAGATTCCAAGCTCTCTCTACACTGGGTTTGGTAAAAAAAGAAAAAGAAAGAAAGAAAGAAAACTAAATTATAGATGAGAAAATAAGTATCTAGTAAGCAGAGATAAGGAAAAGAAAAGGGAATTGGTTCTATAACCATGTATTAGTTTTCTATTGCTGCTGCAACGTTTCCACAAACTTAGGGGCAACACAAATTTACAATCTTACGTTTCTGTAGGTTAGAAGTCTGACCAAGTGTCATTGGATTAAAATCAAGATGTTGGCAGAGTTCTATTCCTTTTTGCAGATGATAGGGGAGATTCTGTTCCTTTGCCTGTCTCAGCTTCTAGAGGTGTCTGTATTCCCTTGGCTAATGCCCCCCTTCCTCCATCTTCAAGGCCCGCAATGTCATTGCTGATTTCTTCACACCTCCCCTTGCCACTTTTAAAATTTTGTGATTACATTGGACTCACAGGTTTTTTTTTTTTTAAGTTTATTATTTATTTTGAGAGAGTGAGCATGAGCAGAAGAGGGGCAGAGAGAGAGGGAAAGAGAGAAGCAAAAGCAGGCTCCATACTGTTGGTGTGAAACTTGGGGCTCCATCTCACGAACTGTAAGATTATGATATGAGCCGAAATCAAGAGTCAGCCACTTAACCAACTGAGCCCCCAGGCACTCCTTACAGTTCTTAATCACATCTGTAAAGTCTCTTTGCCCTGTAAATGAACAAAACTGCATTTTCTGGGGATTAGGACATAGACATCTTTGGGAGGCCATTATTCTGCCCACCACAATCAAATTTCCAAAAATATATTTACATGAAACTTATGTATTGTATTTGAATTCTAACATATGTAAAATAAGGAAATATTACTTTTATTCCCAAATTTTGGCTCCCATCAGACTAAGGTGATGGGAAATTAATTAATAATCATTGTTGATTGCACTTTATGTTGTGCCTGAAATGCCAAAAGAAAAAAAAAATGATCTCAAGCCATGTGGTCCCCTAAAGTACAGTAGCACTCTATTCCCTGAGGTACAGGCATTTTTGCCCCAGCAGGACATCTTGGGGTTCTGTCATCCTAGATGCCCCAGTCCACTCTGAGGTGTTGACCATTTCCTGGGCCCCCAAAATAGTAATGAAATTCAGGCACCTGGGTGGCTCACTTGATTAAGCAACCAACTCTTGATCTCAGCTCAGATCTTGATCTCAGGGTCTTAAATTCAAGCCCCATGTCGTGCTTTGAGCTGGGTGTGAAGCTTACTTAAAAAAAATAGTAATGAAGTTCATGATATTCCAGTATTCCAGAACCTTCCTTTTCCTATCCCAAGCAGATGCCTCTCTCTTTCTTCCCTCCTCTTCACTGGGCTTACACTTTTATGAAAAGACCGGAAGAGCACTTGGCTTTAAATTGCTTTTGACTTTACCTCTTGCAGAAATTTCCAGGAAAAGATTTACAAAAGACCTAGATACAGAAGACCTGTGAAGAGTGGGGTAGGGTGGGGTTGTATAGAGGCTGAGAAATAATATAGTGAGCAAAATACATTGCTACATTTAACAAATTAACATCTCAAAAAATGATCCTATTTCATAAACATAGCCTACTATTCTATCTTTTTCTATAAGGACCTATTTCTATTTAGATAATTTCTTCCATTTCATCTTCTTTATAAATAGTTCTGCAGAGGCACTGGTAAATTCTGACTCTTTAATGGTCTTTTTTTTAAATTGAGGTATAATTGACATATAACATTATGTTTGTTTCAGGTGTACAACATAATGATTCAATATTTGTATGTACTGTGAAATGATCATCACAACGAGTCTATTACCAACCATCACCATACCAAATTACCAAAAACAATTTTTTTCTTGTGATGAAAACTTTTAGGATTTACTTTTTTGTCAAGTTTCTTTTTCTTTTTTTTTTAATTTAATTTTATTTATTTTGAAAGAGAGATAAAGAGCAAGTGCCTGACGTGGGGCTTGAATCTGTGGGGCTTGAACTCACAAACCACGAGATCATGACCTGATCTGAAATCAAGAGTTGGATGCTTAAACTACTGAGCCACTCAGGTGCCCCTCTTGGCAAGTTTCACATATGCACTACGGCATTATTGACTATAGTCACCATGCCATACATTACATCATTACATCCCATGACTTATTTATTTCATAGTCATTGTCTTTTTTTTTTTTTTAAGATCTGTATAAGCCATGAAACTTCTATTTACATATGTCATTTTCCTGTGAACATTTCTAATGTGAGTTTTTAATGATAGATTAACCTAGCTTCCCCCTTAAGGAATTTGGGGACACTCTCTAATCTATTAGTGAGATATTTATAAACCAAAATTAGGATAGTTTGTTCTAGCTGAAGGTAATGAGTCCTTATTTGTGTGTGTGTGTACATGTGTGTGTGTCACATGTTTATTTTATTTTTAGATTTTTTACAAGTTGTAGTAAAATATACATAACATAAAAGTTACCACTTTAACAATTTTAGAGTATTCAATTCAGTAGCATTAAGTTTTATGTTGTGCCACTATCATCAGTCTCTAGTTGCAGAACTTTCCCATCACCCCAAATGGAAACCCTGTATCCATTAGTCACTTCCCCCCAATCCTTTATTTATAGAGTTTTAATGTTAATTTTTTCACTTGATATAATACATTCACAAACAATATAAAATGCATAAGCAATATAAAATGTAAAATAAAAAGCTCTTTCCTGTCCTGTCTTATCGGTTTCTCTGGAGTATATGCTTCCAGGGTTTCTTTATACATAAATAAGCAAATTTTCTCTCATTCTCACACAGAATGTACCATTCTATAACTAGTTCTATACCTTTCTTTTTTCTTTTTTTTTTTTTTACCTAAAAAATATATCCTTATAAATTGTTGTAAAAGCTAATATGTAGGGGATCATAAGTCCTAATTTGCTTGAAATAGTCTCTGTTATGCCTATTTTACAGGTGTTTGGATGACAAAATATATGTTCATCATATTTATATGGAGTCTGTGGCCCACTTTTTACCAAATACAAATAATCATTTTGGGATAAGGTCCATAATTGACTAGGTAATATATATTTGTTGACTGATTCACCAAGAATCCCAGGTGATTCCTAAATCAGACTTTAAAAATGACTATTCTAGGGGCATCTGGGTGGCTCAGTTGTTTGAGCATCTGACTCTTGATTTCCATTCAGGTCATGATTGAGTCCCATGTCAGGCTCTGCAATGAGCAGGGAGCCTGCTGAAGATTCTCTCTCTCCATCCCTCTGTCCCTCTCCCCAGCTGACACTCATTCTTTCTTGAAAAGAAAAGAAAAGACTATTAAAAAAAAAAGATGGAAAGAAAGAGACTCTTCCAGTGAAATATATAGTGCACAAGTGATCTTTACTCCATCATTAATCTTATTTATTTATTTATTTATTTATTTATTTATTTATTTTGAGATAGAGTGAGAGTGCAAGCAGGGGAGGGGCAGAGAGAGAGGGATAGAGAGAGAATCCCAAGCAGGCTTGGCATTGTCAGCTTGGAGCCCAATGTGGGGCTTGAACTCACAAACTGTGAGATCATGACCTGAGCTGAAACCAAGAGTCAGATGCTTTACCAACTGAGCCACCCAGGTGCCCCTGGTCTATCATTAATCTTGAAAATTAATTGGGATGGGGCACTCAGCTGGCTCATTTGGTGGAGGCTGTGACTCTTAATCTCAGGGTTGTAAGTTGGAGCCCGACACTGGGTGTAGAGATTATTTAAAAATAATGCCTTAAAAACAAAAACAAAAAAAAGAAAAGAAAATGAAGTGGGATGTGTTATTTATCTACTGCACAGAGGGTCTCCAGAAACAAAGTATGTTATCAATTATATTTGAAAGTACTACTTTTTTCTGGAGACAAGTTGGCTATATTTATGACAATATTAAATACACATACCCTCTGATATTGGGAATCCTCTGTTAAAAATTTATTCCACATATATATTTACACAGATACTCAAATATTATTAGAGAAACAATCTACATGACCGTCAAGAGGGAACTGGTTAAACAATTTAAGATACTCAATGAAGTGCTATGGACCCATTAAAAAGAGTAGCATCAAGAGAATGAGAAGACAAGTCCCATACTAGAAGAAAATATTTGCAAAAGACACATCTGATAAATGACTGTTATCCAGGGTGCCTGGGTGGTTCAATCAGCTGAGTGTCTAACTTTGGCTCAGGTCATGATCTCATTGTTCATGAGTTCAAGCCCCACATCGGGCTCACTACTATCAGTGTGGTGCCTGCTTCGGATCCCCTGTCCCCCTCTCTACCCTTCCCCAGCTTGCGTTCTCTCAAAAAAACAAACAAACATTTAAAAAATGACTTTATCCAAAATACACAAAGAACTCTTAAAAGTCAACAATAAGAAACTAAGCAACCCAATTAAAAAATGGGCCAAAGAGAGCACCTGGCTCAGTCAGTAGAACGTGCAGCTCTTGATCTCAGGATTGTGAGCTCAAGCCCCATGTTGGGTATAGAGATTACTTAAAAATAAAATATTAATAAAAGAAATAATGGGCCAGGGTGGCTCAGTTGGTTAAGCATCCAGCTCTTGGTTTTGGTTCAGGTCGTGATCTCGTGGTTTGTGAGTTTAAGCCCATGTCAGTCTCTGTGCTAATGGTGTGCAGCCTGCTTGGGATTCTCTCTCTTTCCCTCTCTCTCTGCCCCTCCCATGCTCTTGTGCTTTCTCTCTCTCTCTCTCTCTCTCTCTCTCTCTCTCTCTCAAAATAAATAATCTTTTAAAAAAAGTCAATAAAGGGGCGCCTGGGTGGCTCAGTCCGTTGAGTGCCTGACTTCGGCTCAGGTCATGATCTCACAGTTTGTGGGTTCGAGCCCCACATTGGGCTCTGTGCTGACAGCTCAGAGCCTGGAGCCTGTTTCAGATTCTGTGTCTCTTCTCTCCCTGCCCCTCCCCCTCTCGCACTCTGTCTCCCTGTCTCAAAAATAAATAAACATTAAAAAAATTTTTTTTAAATAAATAAAGTCAATAAAAAAATAATAATGGGCCAAAGGCCTGAACAGGTGCCTCACCAAAGAAGATGTACAAATGGCAAGTAAACGTATGAAAAGATGTCCAACATAATATGTCATTAGAGAATTACAAATTAAAACAATAAAATATCATTGCACACCTATCAGAATGGCCAAAATCCAAAACACTGACAACACTAAATGCTGAGAAGGATGTGGAGCAACAAGAACTCTCATTCATTACTGATGGAAAATGCAAAAAGATATAGCCACTTTGGGAGAGTTTGGCAGTTTTTTACAAAACAAACATATTCTTAACATACGATCCAGCAATCACACTGCTTGGTATTTACCCAAGTGAGTTGAAAATTTATGCCCATACAAAAACCTGCACATGGATGTTTATAGCAGTTTAATTCATAATTGCCAAAACTGGGAAGAAACCAAGATGTCTTTCATCAGGGGAATGGAAAATAAATTGTGGTATATCCAGATAATGGAATATTATTCAGTACTTAAAAAAAAAAAAAGAGCTATCCTGCAATGAAATGACATGGAGGAGTCTTAAATTCCAACATTGAGTGATTCCAATGATTCTGGAAAAGGCAAAACTATGAAGACAGTAAAAAGATCAGTGGTTGCTAGGGGTTGGAGGAAGAGGATAGGCAGGGATGAATAGAGCACAGTGGATTTTTAGGGCAGTGAAACTGTTCTGTATGATACTATAGTTATGAGTACACATCACTTGACATTTGTCAAAACTTATACAATATACAACACCAAGGGTGGACCCTAATGTAAACTATGGACTTTGGGTGATAATGGTGTATCAGTACAGGTTCATTATTTGCAATGAACATATTACTGTGTGGTGAGATGTTGATAGTCTGGGAGGCTGTGTGGATATGGGGACGGGATATATGAGAACTCTCTATATTTTCTGCTCAGTTTTGCTGTGACCCTAAAACTGCTCTAAAAAATACAGCTTATTAATTGAAACTTTTTTTTTTTTGAGTGTGGCACACTGGTAAGAGCCATCCTACTCAAGGTACAGTGTTGCATGAATAAAGGAAGTTCAGAACCATGCTTTTTGATGTATCTTCCTATTTTCTGTAGGAATAAATAAATAAATAAATAAATAAATAAATATGGAGAGAGAGAGAGAGATTGAGAGAGAGAGAGAGAGAGAAATGGGTATGCTTAAATACACCCAGAACATAGACTATGGAAGGACCTAAAAGAATTTGCTAACAGGGGTTTCTTCTGGAGAGTGGGTTAGGGAATCAGGAATGGGGAATTTGATTTCCTTTAATATACAGATCAGAATTGTTTTGAAAGAGAGAGAGAGAGAGAGAGAGAGAGAGAGAGAGAGAGAGAGAACGAGAGAGAACTTTAAGCAGGCTCTACTGTGGAGCCTGACTTGGGGCTCGATCTCACAGCCACCCAGTTGCCTCTACAGCTTTAATATGAGCATGTAGTTCTGGCTTTCCCATGATTATTTACTTTAGTTATTTAAATAATAACAAGTGGATTTTTTTTTTTTTTTTTTGCAGAATATTCTAGCAATTCAGGTAGTGTAAAAGTGCTCTTGAACTTCCTCCACCTAGTTCTGTCCCCCTCCCAGGAGAGAACCTCTGCTAGCAGTTTATCTGTATCCTTCTTTTATGATTTTTAAAGGCATATGTAAATCACTTTGAGCTGCTTGAATCTCTGTGTTTACTATTAGCTGTAAAAGTCCCTAGTGACCACAGAAATACTCCTTACAGGGAAAGGGAAGTTTTAAAATAGGGGAGAGACAGTTTTTGTCAGAAACCAGCCCAGCAGCAGGGAAAACCCCAGGCCTTTTTTAGATCTCGGAGAGCAGAAGGATGGCTTGAGGTGACCGGCCAGGAGCTGGGAGCAGACAAAGAAAGGAAGCCCAGAACAATAGGGTCCCTCCACCTCTGCCCTTATGGAGGCGAGGCCACTAAGTGTGGAGTTGGCCTTATCAAGGTAATTTAGGGATTAGAAAGCTGCCAGAGTTAAGATTGTAAGTCATTACTTTGAATTCTAAGGTAGGGTATAGTGTGAAGAGTTGAAAAGTCTGAGGGTCCAAACTCATCACTGGTGAGAAAGGGATATGGAAGATAGTGCCACTTCAGTTCCTTTGCTCCTTTACGATTGTTATAGGGGGTAAAAATACATGTGTTCTAGAATCCTGTCATTAAAGAAGTTGCTTTCTGGGGTGCCTGGCTGGCTCAGGCAGTAGAGCATGGAACTCTTGATATCAAGGTTATGAGTTCAAACCCCACATTGAGTGTGAAGTCTACTTAAAAAATAATAATAGGGGTTCTCGTGGTTCGTTAGTTCTAGCCCCGTATTGGGCTCTGTGCTGACAGCTAAGAGCCTGGGGCCTGCTTTGGATTCTGTGTCTCCTTCTCTCTCTGCTCCTCTCCCACTCACACTCTGTCTTTCTCTCAAAAATAAATAAACATTAAAAAAATAATTTAAAAAAAAATTTTAGAAAATAAAGTTGCTTTCTGTGTCATTTTTGGATTATAAGGCCATTTACCCAAAATATTAATTTATTCTCCGATCATAAAAAAAAAATCACTGAATTTTACCCTGTTCAGTAGATATGTCTAGAGAGCTGGGAAATTCCTAATCGGGACCTCTGATTCAATGGGAAAAACTTGTGGCTTGGACCCGACTTCTGTCCCTCACTATTGTGTGATCTCTCACTGAATTGCTCATTGCTTCCTTCATCTCATCTGTAAAATGAGACTGTTGGTACAAACTATTTCTATCATCCTACAGCTTGAAAATCTATTAGTTGGACCCATCTAGTTAATATAAGACTGTCAGACTGAATCATACATTGAAAATGAAGTGGGGAGCTGGATCAATGGTATGGATCATTCTGGAAAAAAATAAAACATAAATTGGACCCTGATTAGATATGTTTCAGGCCAAATTGTGTGTTCTGTTTTATTTTTCTGAGCCATGAGACCAGAATCCTACCTGATGGATCAACACAACTTGCTTGTTCTCGGCTCCATTTCACCTAGGTTGTCCCCCCAGATATTCAAACATGTATACCTAAAAATGCCAGGCATAGTTTGCTTGCTCTATATATGTGCTAGAAAAACAAATGCGTTCTTTCAGCCTTAGTACTGACCAGGTCTCACATATAGGGTGTTTACCACCATTTAGCTAATCAGCCCTTCTCAAACTTTAAAGTGCCTATGAGTCACCTGGGAACCTTATAAAATGCAGATACTGATTCATTCGTCTGGGGGGAGGCTCGGGAGTCTGTATTTCTAACAAGCTCCCAGCTGCTGCTGCTGCTGCTGCTGCTGCTCCTGCTGCTGGCCTGTGTGCTACACTTGAATCAGCAAGGGGCTAAACCACCAGCCCCTTTCTGTCTTTTATAATCTTCTTTTCCAAATGCAAGCTATTTTTGATGAAAAATAATTAACTCCTTAACTGATAAAACCAATGCTGCTTTCAGATAGTATTTGTGAAATAAAGCCAGAATTAAGGTCATTCCTAAAATAAATGTGTTGGGTCTGGATGCATAACACTTTGTTAATAGGATAGGAAACTTACAAGCATGTTTCTTTTTCTTTCATTTTATAGATACCGTATACAATAGCAGAGACTTATTAACATATATAAATCCCTTGCTCCAGAAAAAGATTCAAGGCAGTAGGCTGTGAGGCTTACTGAGATAACCTATGTGAAAACTCGTGCCGAGTACTTAAACAATAACTAACCAAAAGCTATATAACCAAGTAAGGAAAAATATATGAAGGAGCATTTCATGGAAGAGAAATCCAGTACGGTCAATAACATATGAGAGATGTACAACCTCATTAGCAGTCAGGGAACTGATGATCACTTTATGACCTTCAGATTGGCAAAATGAAAAAATCCATATACTAGCACATGCTGCTGAGTATGTATTATACTGCTTGTGGAATTTAAGTTGGTGCAATTGCTTTGGAAAACAATTGAGCATTACTTGAGAACGTTGAAGAATATAAATATCCAGTGATCCAATAATTGTAATCATTGCTACAAATCTGAGAGAAACTCTTACACTATCCATCAGTAGACAAGCACAAGGAAACTCATAGTATCACTGTTCATAACAAAAAAATGGAAACATCCCAAATGCTCATTCATGGTAGGGTAAGTAGTTTTCTATTCATGTGGTAGATATTACATAACAGTGAAAAGTGAAGGTACTACAGTCACATACATCATCATGGATGAATCTTACAAACTTAATGTTAGGGGAAAGAAAAGACAGAGAAGAATACATGAAATATGAAAAACACAAAATGAAAACATGAGTTATTTAAGAAGGCATATATATATATATATATATATATATATATATATATATCATAAAACTGAAAGAAAGTAAGAGAATGTAAGTATAAAAATCAGAGTAATGGTTTTACTGGGGTAAGGAAGGCGACATGACTGAGGTTGGGCATCATGAGGCATTTCAAATATATTGACAATGATTGCTTTTTTAAATGTTGAATGCTGGATACATACATTTTTCTATGCAATTATTTTTTTTAAGGTTTAAATAGACTTTATTGTTACAAGGAGGGCCCTACCAGGCAGGGCCTTATAAACCAATATATGTGGTCCCAGGATATCACCGTGGAGAAATCAAGAGGTCATGATTGCAGAAGAGGTCACTGCAATTGAAGGGCATGATCCAGGAAAGGCCGGCCAGGAATGTAGCAGACATGATCAGGACAGGACGGGGGTGGTCAGGTGACAGGGTGAGGGACAGGCCAGCCCCCTTCACTCCCACTTCTTGTAGTTCTCCAGATGTGACAGGACCCAGCCCCACGGTAAGAGGAAACACAGGAAGCAGGAGGTGAGCCCAATGGCGACATCCATGGTCCTGAGCTCCTCCCAGGATGGCTTGGAATGGATCTGGGCATCGGCAGGACCGGGAGCCACCGGGTTAGGCCTGTCCGGCCCCTCCACGGTGGCATCAGCCCAGACATGAACACACAGAATGACTGCAGACAGTCGCCAGCTACAAGGTCAGGAAGTCAAAATGACCTCTATGGCAAGTCTTTAAAAAAAAAATTTTTTTTTAATGTTGATTTATTCTTGAAAGAGACAGAGAGAGAGACAGAGTGTGAGCTGGGGAGGGGTAGAGAGAGACACACACACACACAGAATCTGAAGCAGGCTCCAGGCTCTGAGCTGCCAGCACAGAGCCCAACGTGAGGTTCAAATGACCTGAGCTGAAGTCAGAAGCTTAACCGACTGAGCCACCCAGGCGCCCCCATATGGCAATTCTTTAAATAATACATGTATTTTATTTGTACTCATATATATAATATAATTCATAACAAAACTTTTAATATGTGTATAGCCATATATTAAAAACACAGAAAGAATGAAAGAAGAGTAAAAATTGGACCTCCATAACTTTTGGTATCATTGTGGAATATTTTCATTTATTCTTTTTTCAAAAGTATAAATGTATGTTGAAGCTTTTCCTTCCATCCCCTGTGTGTGTGTGTGTGTGTGTGTGTGTGTGTGTGAAGATTTTCTTTTTAAGTAATCTCTACACCCAAAGTGGGGCCCAAACTCACAACCCCAAGATCAAGAGTTGCAGACTCAACTGATTGAGCCAACCAGGACCCCCTTGTGTGTGAGTGTGTGTGTGTGTGTGTGTGTGTGTGTGTGTGTGTTTAATATAATCAAGGGGCACCTGGGTGGCTCACTTGTTTAGGCATCCAACTCTTGGTTTCGGTTCAGGTCATGATCTTGCAGTTGGTGAGATCATACCCTGCATCAAGTTCTGCACTGACAGCATGAAGCTTGCTTGGCACTCTCTCTCTCTCTCTCTCTCTCTCAAAATAAATAAACTTAGAAAAACCCACCATTCCTACTTATAAATAAATAAATAAATAAATAAATAAATAAATAAAAATTAAGAGCGCCTGGCTTGCTCAATCAGTGGAGCATGCCACTCTTGATCTGGACCAGGTGTACTCTCCTCATTTTACATTCAGGCTTTCTAAAATAGAACTTATCATATAACTGTCCCCTGTCTCCCACTTCCTACATTACAGGTAGTAGAAATGTGAGAAACCCAGGATGGCCAAACCCTGGTCCTAATTCCTGGAAATATGCTGCCAGAGAGAGACTATCCAAAGTGGAGATAGGATCTCTCTCAAGGGCCTAGATTTTCTTTGGAAAAGCACACCCTTTCTCATAGAAGAAGGCATTTTAACATTATAATCAATACTAATAATGAGCATTTAGTTGGCACTTATTATAGGTCAGGCACTACTCAAAATGCTTTACATTTATTAACTGTCAAATACTTCTAGAAACTCCACTATTTTCAAGGATTTGTAGAGCTTCAGTGATGATGCTAAAGAAAATATATGCTTCTCCCTTAATTAGCATCATTTATGTTACTATTATTTTGGGCTGTGGTGAGCTTTATTCTCATATATATATGCATAATTTTAATTATGAACTTAATATATATTCATTACAGAAAAATCATAGGCAAGTCCCTCTCAAATGACAAGCAAAAAATTTCACAACATTAAAAAAAAATGAGATCAAACTACTGTAAACAGTTTCTAAACTTTCATCTGTGAATATATATGTACTCATTTTTTCCCCTTTTACTAAAATGGAATCATGCTGCATAGACTGTTTTATAATTGCTTTTCCTACTTGAAAATTTACCACATCAGTTAATACTGACACTTACACCCTATTCTTCATAGGCCAGACCCTGTTCTAAGACTTTATGTACATCAGCTCATATAATCCACACAACCACCCCAGGAGGGTGGCTTATTATCATCTCCATTTTACAGCTGAGGAGATGCCGCTAGGAGAGGATCAATAACTCACCCAGGGCCATGAGGCTAGTTAAAAAGCAAAGACTTGGTTTGAACCCAGGGAGTTTGGCTGGTCCAGTGGCCCAGATTCTAAAGAACCACTGAACCTGACCTCTCCATAGGACTAAATTGTTGATTGTTCCTCCTTCTTGAAATTCTTCTCTTTTAGCTTCTACACTACCTTCTTCTAGCCCCCGTGCCCCCTTTTACTGCTCCATTTAAGTCTCCTTTCCTTGCCTCTGTTCCTCAGACCATCACTAAAATGTTAGTCTTCCTCCGGGCCATCTCGCCAAGATCTCATTCACTCCATGATTCAACTGCGTACAACAAAATGACCCCCAAATCTCTGACTTTATAGTCCCTTTCTGTTGAAATCTGTTTGGGGGAGGCGGAGGGTTTGTTTGTTCTTTAAGTCTTCCTATGTATCTTTACATCAAAGTGGTATTTATTAACTGTGTACAACATTAAAGTGATTATGCTCACTTACCAGTCTGTATCCTTTTCCTCTCGTCCCAAGCTAGACAGTTTGTTATCGTTGTTTACTCCAACCTATGCCCACATCATATCTGTTTCCTGCATTATCTATCTCAGTAAGGACACCATTAATTCTGTCACCCACACCAGAAATTTGGGGGTTGGGGTGCCTGGGTGACTCAGTCAGTTAAGTGTCCAGCTTGTGCCCAGATCATGATCTCACGGTCTGTGAGTTCAAGCTCCTCATGGGGCTCTCTGCTGTCAGCTTGGAGCCCCCTTGGGATCCTCTGTCCTCCTCTTCCTCTGCCTCTCCACTGCTCATTCTTTCTCTCCCTCTCTCTCAAAATAAATAAACTAAAGAAAAAAAAATTTGGAGGTCACCTTTGATTTCTCATCTCTACCTCAGCTACCAATTATCAAGTTCTCTTATCTAAACATTTCTCAGATCTCTTCCTTCATTTCTGACCCCATCAGCACTAACATGTGTTAGGCCCTCAATCAAGGACTATTGGAATCACCTTCTAATTTTTCTCCCCAAGTCTAATTCTCTCTCCAATCTTTCCCTCTATCCGTTTCTGTGGCCAATCTTTCTAAAGTAAAATCCATTATTATTCCTCCCCTAGAAATCTTTAAGAGCTCCCTGTTGTTTTCAGAATAAGAAGCACACCCTTGGGGCGCCTGGGTGGCTCAGTTGGTTAACCTTCTGACTTCAGCTCAGGTCATGATCTCATGGTCCGTGGGTTTAAGCCCCACATCGGGCTCCATGCTGACAGCTCAGAGCCTGGAGCCTGCTTCAGATTCTGTGTCTCCCTCTCTCTCTCTCTCTCTGCCCCTCCCCTGCTCATGCTCTGTCTCTCTCCATCTCTGAAAAATGAATAAACGTTAAAAAAATTTTCAAAAGAAGCACACCCTTTATCACAAAAGAAGGCAATTTTTTTGTTTTATTTTGTTTTTTTTTAAGTTTGTTTGTTTGTTTATTTATTTATTTATTTATTTATTTTGTGAGAGAGAGAGAGAGCACACGAGCAGAGGAGGGGCAGACAAAGAGGGAGAGAGAGAGAATCCCAAGCAGGCTCTGTACTGTCAGAACAGAGCTCCATCTCACGAATCATGACATCATGACCTGAACCGAAATCAAGAGTCACTCAACTGACTGAACCACCCAGGCACCCCAAAGAAGGTGTTTTAACATTATAATAATTAATACTAATAACAAGCATTTAGTTGGCACTTACCATGGATCAGGCACCACTCAAAATGCTTTACATTTATTAACTTATCCTTGCAACAATGCTATTAGGCAGGTGTTATTATTATTATGTGCATGGCCCATCATGGATGCTCAATAAATCCTGTTGGATAAGTGAATTCCTTTTTTACAGATGGGAAGGCAAGGCTTGGGATGTTCAGGTGCCCCAGATTTCATTGCTTGTAGTGGTAAATTAGTTACACAGGGCAGTCTGCCTCCAGGGCCTGTAAATGTCACCCACTATACCTCAAGTCTCTTTAAAATTGGACCTTAACCTAGTTTTCTGGCCTCCTCTCTGAATACTTCCAGTGTTCTTTTTCTATCCTAATGACCATTCTACAAATTTATGAAGCTAGAAGTTCCTACTGGCCCATCTGTATTCAGGCTCTTGCTCCAGAGTGCCTTTCTCTTCTTGACTCCTGTTCAGAGCTCTTCTCAACCTGTAATATCCAACTTTCTTATGCCTGTCTCTGAGAAGCCCTCCTTTGCCCTGAGGCCCAATTACTCTCTCCCCTCCTTTTGCACCCATAACACTTTATTCATGCCTCTAATTACAGACACTAACACTATATTATGATTTATTTATATGTTTGCATTTCACCAGGTTGTGTTCTCCTTCAGAGCAGAGACTGGGTTTCATTCGTTGTTTGTATCCTCAGCCTGGCATGTAATCAGGATTCAATAAATATTTGTTAAATGAATGAATAAATGGACGTCTTTGATTTGACTTTGCAAAAGAAACAGGAAATATTTCTTTGAAAGGACATTTCTTATAATCACCTTTCTATAAAAACTAAGGGCATAAGATTAAATCTTAATTTAGCAAAGGCTTTTGGCAGGAAACTATTTCAGTATCAACAAGGTTTCTTGCTTTCTGACATAACTTAATACAAGGGTAACAAGGAATAGTTACAAAGACAAATCTTAAGTGCACTTACGTGGAGGAAGCTGAATAAATACATATGAATGGTTGGCTGATAGTAGAGTCTAGAGAATGAAACTTTAGAGAATTGACAAGCCAAAAAAGCCTCAAATATTTTATCTTTTAAATTTTAGACAAAGGAGTTGAGAATAGAGAAAAAAAAACTACTAGGCATCTTGTGCTACATTTGATTTTATGACTTCTGGTTCAAATGCCTTCTCTAAAATATTTAGGACGTCAAGTCCCTTACTGTGGATTACGTTCCAAATCTTCTTTGTCTATGAGATGTGGATAGCAGCAAATTCAGTTTCAGAGACCATTTAGTAGGTTATTTGGATCCCTGGGTCTCTGACAATTGTTAATTCCTGCCAACCTGTCTTGCTAACTACCAGCTTCTCAAGAGATGCATCTGACTCACCACAGATCCAGAAGTTGGGCCAACCTCTTCATTGTTATCCTGGTAGAACACTTGACAATTATTCCAATATTATTTTCAGTAACTTGGTTAAGTATTTCCACCTTTCTCCTCCCCACCTTTTTGTGTAACCAAAAACATCAGTGGAAAAACTCTCAAAAGAACCTTGTCTGGAGGCACCTGGGTTGCTCAGTCTATTAAGCGGCTGGCTTTGGCTCAGGTCATGATCCCACGGTTCACGGGTTTGAGCCCTATATCAGGCTCTGTGCTGACAACTCAGAACCTGGAACCTGCTTCAGATTCTGTGCCTCCCTCTCTTTCTTCCCCTCTCCTGCCTGTGCTCTCTCTCTCTCTCAGAAATAAACATTACACACACACAAAAAAAGAACCTTCTCGTAATTCCATTTCACAAACATGACCCAAAGCGTCAACTCCATGGTGATTAAAAAGCTCCAAAAGAACTCTTTGCAGAGAGATTTCTTCTAGCTATTTGTCGCTGTTTCTTTGGTAAACTTAATTGGCTCTCCAAAAAGAGCCAGAATAATGAGAAGAACGCTTAGGTCTGTGAGCACAGGAGCGTCATGGACAGGAGCCTTCATGCTGACTCCATGGAACTGTTGAATTATAAGTGACCATGTTAAAGATTCGTGAACCAGAGAGAGATGCAAGATTCAGAGAGAGAGTTGATTAACAGGGCAAAGCCCAAGAGAAAGGGGGTGTGGTGTGTGATCCACAGCATAGGTGGGAAAAAATAGCCTTAATAGGTGGAAAGGAGGGATGTTATTTTGGTGGCAGGAAGTCGGGGGAGTTCCTTTTAGCATTCTGTTTTAGCTCAAGTAGGAGGTGAGGTCATTCTTGGAGAGTGAGGTGGGAGGGTCAGAGATTGTGGAGGTTTGAAAAGACTGTTGTAGATAATGGGAAACACTTCAGCCTGTCAGCCCCAAGGGACCCTTTGCAGGTGGAACCACAGAAAAGCAAGGGAACAGAGGGGTCAAAGTAAAGGGCCAAGAGCTAAAGGCTGGAGAAAGAAGAAATAAAGGCAGAAGGAACTCTGCCAAAAGGAAGAGAAAGGGGAGTAGAGGTCAAAGAATCCTGGTGAAGAGCAGTTGAAAAAAGGACAAGGTGCCTGGGTGGCTCAGTCGGCTGAGCGACCGACTTCAGCTCAGGTCATGATCTCACAGTTTGTGAGTTAGAGCCCCATGTCAGGTTCTGTGCTGACAGCTCAGAGCCTGGAGCCTGCTTCGGATTCTGTGTCTCCCTCTCTCTCTGCCCCTCCCCTACTCATGCTCTGTCTCTCTCTGTCTCAGAAATAAGTAAACATTAAAAAAGAAAGAAAGAAAGAGAGAGAGAAAGAAAGAAAGTAAAAAGGGCAGGGTGGGGGGAAGTTTGGTCAGAGACTAGGATGTCCAAATTATAATGATCATTGTAAGTGTGAAAAAATAGTATCAATTTGAAACAAGATGAAATATATTGCAATTTTGTAATCCTGCATTTGAGTATTGGTTTTATTTGTGGATTGTGTTTTTCTTTCTTTTTTAAGTGTTATTTATTTATTTTGAAAGAGAGAGAGCAGGGGAGGGGCAGAGAGAGAGAAGGAGAGGGAGAATCCTAAGCAGGCTCCACACTGTCAGCACAGAGCCCGATGAGGGTCTCGAACTCACAAACCATGAGATCATGACGTGAGCTGAAGTTGGTTGCTTAACTGACTGAGCCACCCAGGCACCCTACAAAACAACTTTTTCAGTCATCTGCCTTGACAACAATATTGACAAGAAGGCCTTAAACATAATTCAAGGCAAATGTGGAGCACTTTATCTTTTTATAAACTTTCACATACACAGGCTCAGTTGTCCCTCTAAGCGATCCTGTGCAGGGCTGCCTTATTCATGGATAAGGAGTCTGGGGCTCAACGTGAGGGACATGACCATATACAAGACATACACTGGGGCACCTGGCTGGCTCAGTCTGTAGAGCTTGTGACTCTTAATCTCAGGGTCATGAGATTCATGTTGGGCATGAAGCCTATTAAAAAAGAGAGAGAGAGAGAGGGTCGTCTGAGTGGCTCAGTCAGTTAAGTGTCCAACTTCAGCTCAGGTCATGATCTCGCAATTTGTGGGTTTGAGCCCTGCGTGGGGCTCTGTGCTAACAGCTCAGAGCCTGGGGCCTGCTTCAGATTTATAACGGATTTATAACGTTTATAAATAATAAACGTTAAATGAGCAGTGGAGAGGGGCAGAGGGAGAGATGAGAGAGAATCTCAAGCAGGCTCCATGGTGAGTGTGGAGCCTGATGCAGGGCTTGATCCCAGGATCCTGACCTCAGCCAAAATCAAGAGTTGGACACTCAACCAACTGAGCCACCCAGGTGCCCCCATTTGTCCTTTCTTGACAAACTTTATTCAATTCTATTGGCTGAACACTCTGCTGGGTATTTTTTCACCCTGCTGTTTTTAATAACTTCCATACACCTGAGAATCTGCATCTACACTGTCCCAAATTATTCTATTTTGTTCTTTAAATTATAAAAGGATTTATAATTGTAGAAGGCTTCAAAGAACACAGAAATGTAGAGAGCAAAGCAAAGGAATTACATGGTAGAGGCTTTATGACATTCTATAGCAGACTTTCAAATATGCGTCATTGGGGCACCTAGCTAGCTCATTCGGTGGAATATGCAACTCTTATCTTGGGGTTGTAAGTTCGAGCCCCATGTTGGGTGTAGGGATTACTTTTAAAATTTTTCAAAAATTATGCATCAGTATAGTATTTTTTGCCTGTATTCTTATTTTTTTTTCCTTTTTACAAACTGTAATCAGTTATCCTAGTTACAAATGATTAAGACCAAAAACTCTGGAGCCAAACTGCCTGGGTTGAAGTCCTGCCCTGTCACTTTCTAGCTATATGGATGACCTTGAACAAGTTATTTACCCTCCTTGTGCCTCATTTTCCTCATTAGTTAAGTAGCATCTAATAGGATTAAAATGAAATGACAATTAATTGGATTGATATACTTAAGGAATTTAAAAGAGTTCTAGGCAGAGAGTATATTCCACATAAGCAATAGTTTTTATTAGAATTACAAAGTTTTCCCTATTATGTTGTTTACCTCTTGTTATTATATATCGTCTTCCTATTTACAGTTGAGTATATTTCTGGGCTACTGATTTATCTGTTTAATCTTGCACTTAAACCACACTATTTGATTTATTATTGCATTATAATATATGTTAAAATCTGTTAGAGTGAAATCTACCCTTACGACTCTTTTGATTTTAGAATTAAAACACATGTATATGTGTATATCCTTGATTTGTTATTTTTATACATGAACTTAATACTTTCTCAAATTTTAAGTTACATGGTTTTGCTTTAATGGCATTAAACCTATGAAATAATTTGATAGGGATGCCTGTGTGGCTCAGTTGTTTAAGCGTTGGGCTCTTGATTTCGGCTCAGGTCATGATCTCACAGTTCATGAGTTCGTGTCCTGCGTCGGGCTCTGTGCTGACAGCATGGAACCTACTTGGGATTTTCCCTCTCCTCTCTCTCTGTCCCTACATCTCCTCGTGTGTGCACACACACATTCTCTCTCTCAAAATAATAAATAAACATTAAAAAATAATTTGATAAGTGGTCACTTTCAAATATGTAATTTCCTCATCTAATAACCTGGTCTGCTTCTATTTATGCAAGTCTTTTAATAATGAAGACTTGAATAAAGTTTTATATTTTTCTTCATATAGGTCATACTCTTACAAAATTACTTCTACTAGGTACTTTGTATTTTGTGTAGTTATTAAAAAGAAAGTCTCTTTTTCATGTTTTCTTATTCCTACTACATAGAAATGGTCTTATTATATGCATTTTATCTTATATTCTTATTGGACCCAACACTATTTTCCATTTCCTTTATCTGTAAATATTCAATTGATTTTATTAATTTGAATCAATTTTTTTTTAATTTTTTTTTTCAACGTTTATTTATTTTTGGGACAGAGAGAGACAGAGCATGAACGGGGGAGGGGCAGAGAGAGAGGGAGACACAGAATCGGAAACAGGCTCCAGGCTCCGAGCCATCAGCCCAGAGCCCAGCACGGCGCTCGAACTCACGGACCGCGAGATCGTGACCTGGCTGAAGTCGGACGCTTAACCGACTGCGCCACCCAGGCGCCCCAATTTGAATCAATTTTTAAAGTTATCTAGCTACATAATCATGTTTAAATAATGATATATCACCTTCTCCTTTTGAATGCTTTTATATCGTATCCAATACATGTTTGGTTGCCTTGCTTAGACCTTCTAACACAATATTACGGAAAAGTGGCTGCAATTTAGGGAATAGGCAGAAGCTAAACTCCTTTGTGTAGAAAAAGCTCCTATTGAATCCGGGGGAAAAAAACCAACAAGAGAAAAATGGACAAAGGATGTGAATAGACAGTTCAGAGAGAAGGAAATACAAATTCTTAAACATAAAAAGAAGTTCAACTTTACTTATAATGAAAAGAATGCTGCAGTACCATTTTTCAGTCATTAGATTGGCAAATAACCAGAAGTTTCCTAACACTCTGTGTTGAGAGGCTGTGGGAAAACAGGTGCTCTCATCCACTGCGAGTAGGAATGTAAATTGATTTAATCCCTATAGAGGACAATTTGGCAATATCTATCCAAATTACAAATACATCTATCCTTTGACCCAGCAGTAAACACTACTAGGAATTCACTCTGAGGATGTACTTGCACACGTGCTAATTGACCTATGTATGAGACTCTTCATTACAGTATTGTTTATAGTAGTAAAAAATTGGAAACAATCCAAATGTCTATCCATAAATAACTGGCCAAATAAATTATAGTGTATCCATGAAATGGAATACTATGCTGCCAATTATGTACTGATACAGAAAGATCTTCAATATATATGTATATCACTAACTGAAAAAATAAGGTGCAGAATGGTGTGTATGGTATACTATCTTTTGTGAGGAAAAAAAGATGCCAAGTAAGAATATATATGTTTTTCTTTGTATGTTCATACAAATAAAATACTTAAAAGAGGCATTACTTTTTTGGCAATCCGGGTTATGAGCCAATAGAAGACAGGATTAGGAGACTTTTAACTGTAACTGCTTACTTTTTTAAAATGTTTGAACCATGAGAATGCATCGTCTCTGTTCAAGAAAAACATGCAGAGGAAAAACATGTGAATGCATTACATACTCAACATCTAAATTTTTTAAATCAGTTTTTATATTGGCTATTATGGCTTTTAAATTGTTAGAGCATAGAGAAGTGGCTGGACATACAAGGACTCACTGTATCAGCTGTTGTGTCTCTGTGTAGCTTTCTGCGTTGGTTCCAGAAGACTGGATAAGCTAGGCTCAAATATTGGTTGTGGTCTTAGGCAAGTTTCTTACCACCACATGGGGTTGTCATGAGGATTGAATGAGGGAAATAATGTACCATATAGATTTTAGTTCAGAGCCTGGCATTTGCTAAGTGGAAATGCTTGGTTTCATGTTTTCTGATAGTTGCAAGGTACCTGCCACCCACTTCCCTTCAAAGCAATTATGCTGTGTGGTAGCAGTTTGTTCCCAAGTCTGATCTCTTGAAGGCAGATCCCCCCCACCCCCCATCTTACTCAACTCTATTCCTGAAGTACGCAACACATCGCCTTGTACGTAGTAGACTGGAGTGTGCATATAATAAATGTGTGTTCCTTCACTCAACAAAGATTTATTGAGGGGCGGCTGGGTGGCTCAGTGGGTTGAGCGTCTGACTTCAGCTAAGGTCATGATGTCAAGGTTCTTGGATTCCAGCCCCTCGTCAGGCTCTGTGCTGACAGCTCAGAGCCTGGAGCCTGCTTCCGATTCTGTGTCTCCCTCTCTGTCTCTGCCCCTCCTCCACTCATGCTCTCTGTCTCTCTCAAAAATAAACAAACATTTTAAAAAATTTTTAAAAAGATCTATTGAGTACCTACTGTTTGGCCAGGTACTGTGCTTGCTGTTGAGCATTGAAGAGACATGTGGTCCTGTCAACAGTCCAGCAGAGAGACAGGCATTAGGCAGATACTTGATTGCAGTGGGATGAGTGAGAAGCACAGTGTCTCAAGTACAACGAGACCCTGCAGGGAGAGGCTAATCTGGGAGAGTCTCCCTTAGGAACTGGTTTTTACAGTAAGAACTGAAGATAAGTAAAATTATTTCAACTAAGATTTTGAAGAAAGTGTTACAGCCAGAGGGAACTGCCTCCCCAAAGAAAAGAGTTTTATGCCTTTAGGGAACCAAAAGGCCAGCTAACCCTTAGGGATTGAGGGGAGAGAAGCATCTGCAGTGGCCCTGGAGGTAGACCTAATAAAATCAGTTAACATTGGTGTGCTTGATACTGAGAACAGTGGGTTTCCAGTGAAGGTTTTTAAATTTTTTTTTTCTTCTTTCAACGTTTTTATTTATTTTTGGGACAGAGAGAGACAGAGCATGAACGGGGGAGGGGCCGAGAGAGAGGGAGACCCAGAATCGGAAACAGGCTCCAGGCTCTGAGCCATCAGCCCAGAGCCCGACGCGGGGCTCGAACTCACGGACCGCGAGATCGTGACCTGGCTGAAGTCGGACGCTTAACCGACTGCGCCACCCAGGCGCCCCTCCAGTGAAGGTTTTTAGACCAGAGAAAAAATTGACTAGATTTGCATGTCTTAAAATCTTTCCGGAGGCTCTCGAAAGTTTAAGAGGCTTTTATAATTGTTGAGGATAGTGATAGTGACGAAGCATTAAATAAATGAATAGATGAACACCAAGCAACAATTCATCACCAACTAATTCATATAGAATATAATACAAACGTATTGGTTTGCATGTTCTTTTATATTTCGTTGAGACCCTGTCCTCTTTACTTTAGATCTGGGAATCCACAGATCTTTTCAAGCTACAGATTATTAACCATTTTTAGGGTGATTACCTCCACAGATGGATCTTATTAACTGTTGACATAATTGTGCTGCAGAGTAATCAAATCTTGAAAGTCTTGAAAGACCTTACCATCTGCCCGTGTGCTCTGGTGGGTCCCACATGTCTTCTTTCCATCCTACCCCACCTGCCACAACCCCTCCTTGCTAGCACCGCATAGTTCCTCTACTCCTGAGAAGCCTCAAAGGACTTTACAAGAAAAATAAGTGTGTAGTTCTGGCAGAGGAGCAAAAGCAAATGTGGAAACTGAGGAATATTGGAGTAAAGCCAGTTTCTATGTTAATTAGTGTGATTTTTACAGTAACTCTTTGGCTGCCTTAAGCATCTGAAATCAATCTGAATAACAGTTCAGAAAGTGGTACTTTTGGAATTCTAATGTCATTATAATGTCATTAGGGAGTTTCTTTTCTAACAATAGCTGTTAACTTAGCTAAAGTTAATAGAATTAAAGTGATGTTAACAACAGATTCCATTCTTAACAAAATAAAAATAAATTAACGCACAGTTTAAAACTCTGAAATCATTTTTATTCTGTACTTCATTTTATAAAGCATTTGACATTATAACATAGGTTAGCAATAGTTAATAATGTTTGGAACGTCTCTTTAGAAGTTATGACTTTAGGGGAAAATATCTTTTTTTTTCTTCCAGTGACTTTCTAAAAAAGAGGGAAAACTTTGTTTTATGATATAATTAGAGCTGTAGATATCAAGTGTGATACTTCAAGCTGTGTAAATCTGAATAAATAAAAATTCTAGGGGCACCTGGGTGACTCAGTGGGTTGAGCATCCGACTCCTGATTTCAGTTCAGGTCATAATCCCAGGGTCGTAAGATCTAGCCCTGCGTTGGGCTCCGTGCTGAGCACGGAGCCTGCTTGGGATTCTCCCTGTCTCTCCCTCTGCCCCTCTCCCCCACTCACACACACTCTCTCTCTCTAAAATAAAATGTAAAAAAATTCCAAAGACAAAGATCAAGATTTTAAATGTCTTATTAAAACACATTTCCTCACCAGAGGGAAGGCTGTAAACACCATCCGAGCACTGGAATCTCTTGTCAGGGTGACTTGATGAGGTTGATAAGCACCCTCTGTGACAAAATCATTCTTTGAATCTGAGAGGTATCTATCTGGTATTATATAGAGTTTGGGTTTTTTTTTTTTTTTTTTTTTTTTTTTGCTTTTAAACCAAGGGAAACTGTATTTTGATGAAGTGGCAAACATTATATCTTACTGCTATATAAAAGCCAATTTGTCATGGTTATAATTCATCAACAAATAAAAGAAGAGTCATGACAGCAGTGTGTCTTTGTAATGCCTGAGAGTGCCTGGTACCAGGGACTGTACACAGACATTCCGAACTATCTATCCCCACCTACTGACTGGTAAATCATCGTCGTCGTCGTCGTCATCATCATCATCATCATCATAGTAGTAGTAATAAATGTATTGAGTGCTTAACAAATGGTAGGTACTTTTTAAAGTTTATTTATTTATTTTTAGTACTCTCTACACCCAACGTGGGGCTTGAACCCACAACCCCAAGATCAAGAGTCACACGTTCTTCCAACTGAGCCAGCCAGGCACTTTGGTAGGCACTTTGATATAAACATTACAAGTATTATGTGTGTTAACCACCAGTTCTCACAATGACCTTATGAAGTAGGTTTTGTTATTATCCTCAGTTTGTAAATGGGGAGGCTAGGTCAACTTGCACAAAACCACAGAGCTAGAAGGTAGTGGAGCTGGGATATAAAGTCAGACATCTGTCCCTAGAATCTTTAATCACTGTACTGTTTCTTAAACGTGGGCTGACTGAAGCTGAGGTTTTTAAGCAGCAGGCCATAGTCCATCACTTCAGTGGGTCTTTTAAAACTGAAATCGGATAGAATTGAACTGAAAATACCAGAGTCCGTTGCAGTAAATGTGGAAAGCAATGTTTCATAGAACTACCATCCTGTTTCAGTCATTTATATGAGACATGTGGATTGGGTTACAATGTAAAATGTATTTTTTTTTCCTTACTGTGGGTTGAAGTAAAAGATCTTTGCAAGCCCACTAACCTCAAGTATGGTTGATGTTATTTTTGTAATTATCATATTAACAATATTGAATTGACTAGTCTCTTAAATTTTCTTTACAAAATAAATTGTAAAAAAATTGAGAAAGATCATTTAAATTTTAACTACCATTTAAAAACTTGAGGGCGCCTGGGTGGCTCAGTCAACTGAGCCTCCAGTTCTTGGTTTCGACTCAGGTCATGATCTCATGGTTTGTGAGTTCGAGCCCCACATCAGGTTCTGTCTGATAATGCAGAGCCTGCTTGGAATTCCCTGTCTCCCTGTCTTTCTGCCCTTTCCTGACTCATGCTTGCTCTTGCTCTCTGTCTCTCTGTCTCTCAAAATAAATAAACTTAAAAAATAATAACAGTAAAATAAGATAAAAACTGGAAGTGCCTGGGTGGCTGAGTCAGTTAAGCAGCTGACCCTTGATCTCGGCTCAGGTCATGATTTCACAGTTCCTGAGATCGAGCTCAGTATCAGATGTGCAGCCTGATTGGGATTCACTGTCTCCCTCTCTCTCTGCCTCTCCCCTTGCTTGTGCATGCTCTCTCTCTCTCTCTCTCTCTCTCTCTCTCTCTCTCTCCCCCCTTCAAAAATAAATAACTAAACATTGAAAAAATAAAAATTTGACCAACTAAAAGTAAAAAAGCAAAAAATTATCAAACAAAAATGCTAGAACTAGGCAAAAAAATTAAGACCACAAAAATTAATAATTGAGAGTTGATATGGGGAAGCATTTATCTTTCAAATAAAACAAAAGTTTGAACATCATAGTCCAAACTGTTCCCATCTTTGGTCCTTTTTGTGCTTTTTAATATTTTCAAGCAAGTAAAGTTGGAGTAATGCATTTTTAGGTTTAATTTTTCAGGTAAGATAATGTAGTTGTGATAACTTCCCTTTTTGGAAAACTGATGATGTTAGGTGACAATTAAGTTTTATAATGTACTTTTTTTGTTTGCTACTGTGTGGTAGATTTTTTTCCATATTTTATTTTTATTTTTTTAAATATTTATTTATTTTGGGGAGAGTGAGAGAGGGACAGAGAACGAGCGGGGGAGGGGCAGAAAGAGAGGGGGGACAGAGGATTGGAAGCAGGCTCCGCTCTGACAGCAGAGAGCCAGATGCAGGTCTTGAACTCGCAAACCAAGCCCATGAACGGAGCCATGAGATCTTGACCTGAGTCGAAGTCAGGGGCTTAAACGACTGAGCCACCCAGGTTCCCCTGCTTGTTTTAAAAATAATCTATGCTCCTTTTTCAATTTATCACCAGGAATTATACAAATGGAAAAGATGAATTAGCATTTGTGACTTTGTTTCTTCTTTGTGTGTATGATTAATTAATACCTTGTTTGAAATGTTTTTGACAGGATATTGAACTTCAAAATTTAAACTTTAGTCATCACTTCTTTGTGGAAATAAATAAGTAAAGGTTGAAGAATGAATGAAAGCTTTCATTATGTAGGCTAAATGTGTTCATTATGTTAATTGTTAAGATTATTGCTGATTTCCAAGAGCAGGTTATTGATTAATTATAATGACCTCCTCTACCATCTCCGAAACATCTCTTTGTGGTTTGGTTTGCCCTGTAACTTCAGGAATTATAGTTCAATATTTTATGAGTTACAAGAAGATTTCCAGAGGGAATCTGAAAAGTATGCAGGATTTTTCTCTGCGGAAAACACAGAACATCATTTCTGACATTTCTGACATATCTAAGTGACAGGATTTCTCCAAACAGATATAGCACACAGCATATAGTAATAGCATACAATATACTTTTACATCACTTTGGACAAGGAATCTCTATGTAACAGGATTCTATGTGGCCAGTTGCACAGACTTTTCTCTTGGTACAAATTGTGTAAAATGAGATCCTTTTAAGCATTTACTTTAAAATAAGAGTCTCCAGGGGTGCCCAGCTGGCTTAGAAGGAGCAGTGTGCGACTCTTGATCTCGAGAGCACAAGTTTGAGCCCCACGTTGGGGGTAGAGATTACTTTAAAAAATAAATAAAAACTTAACAAAAAAAATTAAAAAATAACAGTCTCCTTTCTTCCAAAGGGTAATAGGAAATTTTAGACCTACATTATATTTGCCTTTTTTGACAAAAATACCCCATAAGCTAACTTTTTCGGTCCTCTTTTCAGGCCTAAGATGACTACTTTGATAAACATTTTTTTCAGTCTTTTCTAAATCCGAGTTGAGTTAGTTATATGTTTATTTGTTTGCTTTTTAAGAGTAAGGATTTATCAGCTCTACCTGTAGATAACTATAAAGTTTCATTCATTCATTCACTTATGTATTCAACAAATATCTATTGAACACCTAATCTACAGGTAGGCACCATAGGTAACTTAGTGGAATAAAAAGACATATTCTGCAGTATTTCTGATCTTCAGAAGTTTATCAGTCAGCTGGGGAGAGAAGATGTATAGCCAACACCATGTTAAGTTGACATAAATCCTTAACATTTCCTGCCATCCCTAGAGGATGCTGCATCAGTTCAGCCCATCACCAGCTCTTCCTTGGTTTTCTGCAGTAGTCACTCTAACATACCTCCTTGTCCCCAGTCTTGCCTGTTTTTAATCTATTCTTTAAATGATCTTCCTTAAATGCTAATCTAATTACCCCCTTTGCCAAAACCCACTGGTGATTTGCTATTGTCCTCAGGATAAAGTCCAAATTGTCAAACTCCCTGGATCTCTTTTTGCTTCTCTCTTTTATCCCATTTCTAAGTATTCACCTTCCTCAAATATATTTTCCAGCCATTCTGAATTCCTTTCAGGAGCCCTAATTCACCATGCTTCTCTTCCCTCATGTTGTTCTCCCTGCTTGGAATGTCATCTGTAGATATGTGTTCATTAATTCATTTATTCACTCAAGACATCTTTTATTAAGGATGTCTACATGTCCAGTCCTGTGCACCACCCTGGAAGATGGTGTGCAAACATCAGAGAATGAACAGATGAACGGGATGGGGGGAGGCAGGGCATAGTCACCAAGGGCCTTGCCTGATGTGTTAGCGGGTTGGGGTTTCTTTTCTTGTGAGATATGGGGTCACCACTGAAGAATTTTCTTCCTTTTTTTTTTAACTTTTTTTTTTTTAATGTTTATTTATTCTTGAGAGAGAGACAGAGTGTGAGTGGGGGAAGGGTAGAGAGAGAGGGAGACACAGAATCCGAAGCAGGCTCCAAGCTCCAAGCTGTCAGCACAGAGCCAGACACAGGGCTTGAACTCACCGAATGTGAGATCGTGACCTGAGCCGAAGTCGGTTGCTTAACTGACTGAGCCACCCAGGCGCCCCAAGAATTTTCTAAAAGTGGAAGGGCGCCGTCACATTTGTTTTTTAATGTTTATTTATTTTTGAGAGACAGACAGAGCATGAGCAGGGGAGGGGCAGACAGAGAGGGAGACAGAATCTGAAGCAGGCTCCTGGCTCGGAGCTGTCTGCACAGAGCCTGATAGGGGGCTCAAACTCACGAGCCATGAGGTAATGACCTGAGCTGAAGTCAGATGCTCAACCTACTGAGCCACCCAGGTGCCCCTCCACTCAGAGCCTGCCTAAGATTCTTTCTCTCCCTCTGCCCCTCTCCCCATCTTGTCCACCCCCCCCAAATAAAAAAAAAAAAAGAAATATTTTCAAATACTTAAGCTTTCATGGATCTCAGGATAGGTTAAACATTTTCAAATATTAAAACACATTAAAATGCTTTTTTACAGAATATGTTCAATAGGCTGGATCTCTATAGGCAAAGAAAAGTGTCATGAAATAATTATCTGGATAAATCAGGAAGAAATCATTTTAATTTGAATTTATACTGTCATACATTTTCTGTGTTCATGGAGTTATGGCTCAACCCAAATATCCCTGTATATAAGTATTTTTAAAATCTTGCTTTTTATTTTTTTATTTTTACATTATTTTTTATTTTTATTTTGAAACAGAGAGAGAGAAAGAGTACAAGTGGGAGAGAGGGGGGAGGGGCAGGAGAGGGGGAGAGAGAGAGGGAGAGAGAGAGAGAGAGAGAGAGAGAGAGAGAGAGAGAGAGAATCCCAAGCAGGCTCCACATTTAGTGCGGAGCCCAACGTGGGGCTTGAACTCTGGAACCGTGAGATCATGATCTGAGCAGAAATCAAGTCGGTTGCTTAATCAACTGAGCCATCCAGGCGCCCCAAATCTTGCTTTTTATTTTATCAAACATTTAGAAATTTGAGTTACCTCTGGCCTTATTTTTTTTTAATGTTTTTTTTTTAATTTTTTTTTAATGTTTATTTATTCGAGAGAGAGAGAGAGACAGAGCTCGAGGTGGGGGAGGGACAGAGAAAGAGGGAGGCACAGAATCCGAAGCAGGCTCCGGGCTCCGAGCTGTCAGCACTGCACCCGATGCGGGGCTCGAACCCACAAACCGTGAGATCATGACCTGAGCTGAGGTCAGACGCTCAACCGACTGAGCCACCCAGGCACCCCTGGCCTTATTTCTGACTTATCACTATTTACAAATATAAAGCATCTGGCAAATAGTAGATACTGAAAAATGGTAAATTTACCAGGCAATTTTCTTATAAACAATTATTACTAGTTGATTTCCAGCAGATGACTGTATCCAACTAGAAAAAACAGTAAACACTTTGCTACCTCCAAATGTATTGTAGAGATTTGTTGTTGTTGCTGTTGCTGTTGTTGTTAAGTGTTGAGTAAGAGGAGAATTTTCATCAGATTTCTTCAATTCCATGAGTGCCCTCTCGCTTTTTCTCTGGTTTTCTGAAAGTGTGAAGATGGAGAGAAAGAATGAATGTATGTATGTATAAAGATTTTTTCTACTTCTGTTCAATTGAACAATTGTTATTAAAGGAACTTGTAGAGGAGGATATTATGATCTCATGCTTACGCATATATATCATTTTCTGCATTTCTTAGGTAAGTGGCATACAGCCTCATCCACAGAGGATTGGAATTACTGAAATTATGACTATAATAATCCATATAGTTAAGTAACATTTTTCACTTCTCTTTTCATGTGAAAAGTGGTTTAAATATTATTCATTTGAAAATCTTCAGTTTCTAGTTACATTACAAATAAAGTGTTGTACTGGCAAGTCATACCAGATCATTCTTTTTTTTTTAAGCTTATTTAGTTAGTTAGTTATCTCTACACTCAACATGGGACTTGAACTCACGACCCTGAGATCAAGAGTTGCCTGTTCCTTTGACTGAACCAGCCAGGCATCTCAAAAATATTGTATTTAAAAAAAATGTTTATTTATTTTTGAGAGAGAGCACAAGTTGGGAAGGGGCAGAGAGGAGGGGCAGAGAGAGAGGGGGACAGAGGATCCAAAGCAGCCTCTGTGCTGACAGCAGACAGCCTGACATGGGGCTCAAACTCACAAACCGTGAGATCATAACCTGAGCTGACATCAGATGCTTAACCTACTGAGCCACCCAGACACCCCCAAAATAATGTATTTTTAATGAGCCCAGTATGAATTTGCACATACCATGCCCCAAACATCGTTTTGGGGACCCTCTCAGTACCAATTCTTAAGGAATCCCTGTCCCCATCCCACCCCAACAAGACACTACAATGGCATAATCTAGTGCCTTATTACTCAAAGTGTGGTCCGTGGACCATCAGCATTAGCATCAGCATTTCCTGGGAGTTTGTTACAAATGCAGAATTTCAGGCCTTTCCCCAAACCTACTGAATCATAATCTGCATTTCAATAGGATCCCCAGGCAATTCATACACACAGTAAAATTGAGAAACATTGATCTAGTTGAGGTTCAGCTTTTTCTTTCCTCCATTGAACCAGGATAACTTCAACTATTTTATACACAGATCAGGGTTCCTCAACCTCTGCGCTACGGATTTTTTTTTTTTTTTTTTACGTATGGTTGACACACAATGTTACATTAGTTTCAGGTGTTTCACAACATAGTGATTCCACAACTCTACACATTAGGCTCTGCTCACCACAAGTGTAGCTACCATCTGTCCTTACACACATGCACTATTGAGATTTGGGGCTGAATACTTCTTTGTTGTGGAGGCCCGTCCTATGCATACAGGATATTTAGCAGCACCTCTAGCAGCAATCTACCAGATGCTAGTAACACCCTGTCCCCAGCCACTTGTAGTTACCAACAATGTCTTTGTATTAGTCATTATTGCACTTGTTTTTATTATTACCTTCACCTTCTGATCTATCTAGGCTTATAATGTGCTGTGCCTGATTCTGACATTGGCTGACAATGTTGTTTTGTGAGGCAACGTTTAATTGCTAAACAAAATTGCCCCCTGTAGAGAATCACTGAAATAGATTCACTAATTTTGCTGGCTTCTTCATGTCTTCTAAAGTAAAAGCATGTGACAGAACATTTTTTATTGTTGTTATAATCTGCTTTCACATTATTAGATGAGAAAAAGGTTTTGAAACATAATTTTTGACAAGATATTATCAGAATTTGATATTACTATTCTTGTGTGATTTTCAAGTTTTCTGCTAATGGTGATAATACCTGAACTTCTTATGATCAGACAAATGAATCTGACCTATTAAGTGTAGAATTAAAGGAAGTCAAATGGGCCTTCCTTGAAGTGGCAACTAGTGGCTTCTCTCCTTTTATTCAGAGTTCTCGACTTATGCAATTTTATATCTGGTAACATCTTCTCATAAACATTAATTTCCAGGACTTCGTTTTATTTTAAAAGCTAAAAAGATTAATTTGTGAATTCAACAAATATTTATTAAGCACAATTTAGAAGTTGGCACAAAGCCCCTTCCTTTAAGGAATGTATGGGTGGTGGAAAATTGAGATCCTAATTCTGCCACACTCCCGCAAACTGTCCCTCTTGCAGCCAATCTCAGAAAACAAGAACTCCACCCTTCCAGTCACTGAGGCCAGAATCCATGGAGTCGTCCTTGGATCCTCTCTTTCTAACAGATTCCAGTCCAATCCTGTAGGAAGTCCTTTGATTCTACTTTCAAAATGTATTTGGAATTTGAGTACTTCCATGACTACCACTCTGGGCCAAGCCACATTCAATCTCTGGATGAATGCAGTCTCCTAACTGGTCTCCCTAGTTCTACCCTTGCTTCCAGGCTATTTTTATCACAGCATCTAGAGTGATACTGTTAAGATTTGAAGTCAGGTCAAGTTGTCATGTCTCTGTTCAATCACTTGGGTGGTTTCCAGTCTCACTGAGAAAATAAGCCAATGCATTTACAGTGGCCTACAGGAAGGCCCTACACCATCTGCCTCCCTACCTGGCCCCTTTATTGCTATGACTTCATCTCCCTTTTGCTCAATCAGCTCTGATCACAACTCTGGCCTCCTCGATAAAGATTTAACAAGGGGTGCCTGAGCGGCTCAATTGGTTAAGCATCCGACTTTGGCTCAAGTCATGATCTCATGGTCCATGGGTTTGAACCCCACGTCCCGCTCAGAGCCTGGAGTCTGCTTCAGATTCTGTGTCTCCTGCCCTCTCTGCCCCTTCCCAACTCACACTCTCTCTCTCTGTCTCTCTCTCAAAAATAAATAAACAGAAAAAAATAAAAGATTTTACAGAAAAAGCTCTGAGGAGAAAAAGTCATGAATTTTAGCTGACTTCTATAGCATAAGTACTCCTACCGTGGCCAACGTCAGACTACCAATATGATGTCACAACACGTGGAGAGATGCACAGTAGCACATCATTACATAGTATTTCCATCATGCAAACACCACTGATGTAAGTAACCTCAAGAGCATAGGTAATAGTAAAGTGCAGTAACGTAATCAGGAAGTGATGACTTTTGAGGATTTATTATCTTTGTAATATAATTTATTTAACAGTAAATTTATAGAATTTAATTTTTTTTTAATTTTTTTAATGTTTTATTTATTTTTGAGACAGAGAGAGACAGAGCATGAGCAGGGGAGGGGCAGAGAGAGGGAGACATGGAATCCGAAACAGGCTCCAGGCTCTGAGCTGTCAGCACAGAGCCCGACGTGGGGCTTGAACTCACAGACCAGGAGATCATGACCTGAGCCGATGTTGGACGCTCAACCGACTGAGCCACCCAGGCGCCCCTAGAATTTAATTTTTTATACAGCAATGCTTGACAACCAGCTTGCGAAATTCCTGAAAACTTAACAATTGGCTCCCAGGTCCGACTCTAGCTCACCACTATAAATAACCCACCAAACATGCTGCTGCCTCAGGCCCTTCATTTTTCTATCTGCCCAGAAAGCTCTTTCCTAAATAGTTGCAAGGATTTCCCCTTTCATCTCCTTCATGTCTTTTTTTGAGTGTTATCTTTTAGGTGACACTTTCCCTAGCCACCTTGTCTAGGGACTTCCAACTCCTCATTTCAATACCTTGATTCATTTTTAACCTTAGCACTTATCTCCATACAACACACAATTTCTCTGACTTATTTGTTATTTACTTCCAGTGTCCTCTGTTAGACTCAAAACTCATTGAAGGTAGGGATTTTTATAGGATTTGTTTCCTCTCAAATCCTCAGCCTTTAGAACGGCCACTAAATACTCAATATAATATTTGTTGAATGAATGGATTAGTGTCACTTCATTTCCTTTTTTTAACTTTTCTTTTTTTTAATTACATTAAATTAAATTTTATTTTATTTTTTTACGAGAAAGACAGTGCAAGTGAACAAGGAGCAGAGAGAGAGAGAGAAAGAGAGAGAGAGAAATGATGCTCACCCAAAGCGGGGCTCATGCTCACCTAATGTGGGACTCAAGCTCACAAACTGTGAGATCATGACCTGAACCAAAGTCAGATGTTTAACCAATTGAGCCACCCAGGAGCCCCTAAATTTTATTTTAGAGAGAGCACAAGCAGGAGAGGGGCAGAGGGAGAGGGAGAGAGAATCTCAAGCAGGCTCCGTGCTCGGCATGGAACCCAACAATCTGTCTCGATCCCACAACCCTGGGATCATGACCTGAGCTGAAATCAAGAGTCAGACAGATGCTTGATAGACTGAGCCACTGAGGCACCCCTAAACTTACTTTTCTTATGCCCATTGCCTAATAGATAACAATGCATTTGCATGTGAAAGAAATGGCATATCTTTCCAAGCTACAGGTACTAATTCCACCTTCCCTAATGTTTTGTTTTATGTCTGACATATTTTTATTTTGGGCTTAGAAATACAGCTCTGTGGTTTCCTCTATTGTGCTTGAGAATGATCCTAGTTAAATGATATTTCATTTCTCATTTCTCCATGAGTAAGAGAGTCTGAGACCCATTGTTGAATGTCACCTAACAGAACTGTATAAATTTCTGACAGTCAAACTATAACTCTGAGACTTAGCAGCCTTGTCAGATTTTTTTTGCTATGTTCTCAGAAAGGCAACAACTCACTTTCAGACAGTTGCTGATTCTGCTCCTGATTGATTTGAGGTTTCACAGACTGCATATAGATTATTTGCTGAGCTCTTGGACACGGAAGAGAATTTAGCTCTGCAAACAATTTATTCATAATTCTCCATAAACATTGTAGACATTGTAAATTGAGGTAGATAGGAATGGGGTGGTAACCTGGACTATGCCTTCCCAGGTTAATTTTTTCTTGAAAAGGGTATCCCTTCTCTCCCACCTCCATCTCTGAGCATCATACACAATTATGCTGCTGTCCAAGTTACATGAGTAACGTTTTTAAATCTATGGTTGTGATGTGATGTACTATTTTATGAAGCATTTTTTTTATTTTTTTTTTAACGTTTATTTATTTTTGAGACAGAGAGAGACAGAGAATGAACAGGGGAGGGGCAGAGAGAGAGGGAGACACAGAATCCAAAACAGGCTCCAGGCTCTGAGCGGTCAGCACAGAGCCCGACGCGGGGCTCGAACTCATGGACCGTGAGATCATGACCCGAGCCGAAGTCGGACGCTCAACCGACCAAGCCACCCAGGCGCCCCTTATGAAGCATTTTTAAGAGCAAATAGAAAAACAATTATTGCCGTATAAGATATTCACAGAGAAATATTTCTTCCAGTGTTTCCTTTCAGGTCTTACAAAGTTACAGTCATGCCCTAGAGATTCATTGGAATAAAAAGCCCATGGAACTGTCAATTTGTGCTCAATACATGAATACACCCAGTGAGTCACACTTGTGGTATATTCTGTCCAATGCCCATTTTTTTGCTTCCAGTGTCCTCTGGTAGGAAGAAATGCATGTTGGAAGATCACTGCTGTATCTCTGAGTGCAAAATGGTATCATTTTTCTCAAAAAGAGTGAAATGACCAATTCTATTTTAAGATAATATGGTTTTTCCCTATCCTTCAACTTTTTTTTTGCTGTATTATATGGACATTTAATCTTATTATTTATGCATTCCTTGAAGAGCTCACAGGGGAGATTGTCTTCAGAATCAAAAGTTTAAAGTACAATTCAAAGATTGTTTATTTGACTCTGGTGTGATCATAATAGCAAATATTTATGGCTTTGACAGGGAATAAACAGGTAGTATTCACATACTGTGGTGGGTATGTAAATTGACACAACCTTTTCAGGGGATAACTTGGCAGTACCTATCACAATAACAAATATACGTACCTTTCATATAGCTGTTCCACTTTTAGGATGTTAACCTAGAGATGTATTCACATTTGTGCCCAAAGATTAATGTAAAGGGGGCACCTGGGTGGCTCAGTCGGTTAAGCATCCGACTTCAGCTCAGGTCATGATCTCACTGTTTGTGAGTTTGAGCCCTGCGCCAGGGTCTGTGCTGACAGCTCAGAGCCTGAAGCCTGTTTCAGATTCTGTGTCTCCCTCTTCCTCTCCCCTACTCATGCTCTGTCTCCCTCTCTCTCTCAAAAATAAATAAACATTAAAAATTAAAAAAAAAATTAATGTACAGGGATATTCATTGCAGCATTATTTCTAAGAGGAAAAACCAGAAACAGCCATTGGACTCAGTAGGGGAATGGTTAAATCATTTATGGTACTAAGAAGATGGGGAAGGCTGAGGTGGATGAGGTGGATTTATATATTCTGATCTTTTAAGTAAAAAGCAAGTCACTGAACAATATGTATGGTATGATGTCATATATATATTGAACAAAACACAAAGCAAATATATTTGTAAATGCATAGAGAATACCTCAAAAAACACACTACACACTTAACGATGATTATTTGTGGGCAGGAAAAAGAACTGGGGGGATACACAAAGGGAACTTTTACTTTTTGCTACAGATACTTCTTTATAGTTTGAGTTGTTAGCCATGCTCACATATTTTTTAATTAAAAACAGTTTTTAAAAATAGAAATAAGGGGGCGCCTGGGTGGCGCAGTCGGTTAAGCGTCCGAATTCAGCCAGGTCACGATCTCGCGGTCCGTGAGTTCGAGCCCCGCGTCAGGCTCTGGGCTGATGGCTCGGAGCCTGGAGCCTGTTTCCGATTCTGTGTCTCCCTCTCTCTCTGCCCCTCCCCCGTTCATGCTCTGTCTCTCTCTGTCCCAAGATAAATAAAAAACGTTGAAAAAAAAATTTTTTTTAATAGAAATAAATAGTGTTAAAAAGGAATTTATGAGTTTCCGTTTCTCTTACTTCCGATGAATGTTGTTTTGTAAGACAATGTGAACTAGTACAAAGAACACAAACATAGGTTCTAATATTGACTCAACCACTGTGGGGTGGTGTGTACCTGTGTGTATGTATATGCATGTGTCTTTGAAGAGAGGGAAATAAGTGTGAAATTGCAAAATAATAACTATCTGACAGGATTGCTATGAGAGTTAAGTGAAATATTGTACAAAAAAGTCTCAGCCTGCTAGACAGCTGGCAGGCATTCAATACAGTTTACTTACATTTCCTTATTCATAGCCCACTCCAAGGTTTGAAATCTGTTTGATTCCAGTAAATGAAGGTAATGAAAGCAGTATCAAACGTGTCAGACCTTTGTTCTGAATCTTGAATGTTGAAAATACAGTCATCAAATATCTGCTCCTGTCACTTCTTTTTACACTTGTTAATAACAAGTTGATATTAAATACTCCATTTTGGTTAACTCCAGGCAAAAATGATGGGCTAAATTTTTATATCTGATTCACAGAGAAGACCTCCTAGGGAGGTATGATTTAAAGATGGGATAAAAACAAAGGGAGGGGTGCCTGGGTGGCTCAGTCGGTTAAGCATACGACTTCAGCTCAGGTCATGATCTAACGGTCCGTGAGTTCGAGCCCCGCGTCGGGCTCTGTGCTGACAGCTCAGAGCCTGGAGCCTGTTTCAGATTCTGTGTCTCCCTCTCTCTCTGCCCCTCCCCTGTTCATTCTCTGTCTCTCTCTGTCTCGGAAATAAATAAACGTTAAAAAAAATAATAAAAAAAAAACAAAGGGACAGCAAACTGAGACTATTTGAACTTTACAATCCACACAGTACTTTATGGGTCACACTGCTTCTTCATACCCCTTTGATCCTTACATGGATAAGACAGGCATTGATGATGTCAGCCTCATTAAATTGGTGAGATGCGTGAGAAGGAAACCAAGCCCAAAGAGGTGAAGTGACCTGCCCAAGGGCACACTCTGAGTAAAGCCAGTTCTCACTCCCAGTTTTTATTCCTATTATTCTGCCACCTAACAACAACAACAAAAGTGGCCTGGTACAAGAGCTGAAAATGTGGAAGGAAAAAGTGTTTAAAAAACAGGACAGGGGCGCCTGGGTGGCTGTCAGTTAGGTGTCCGACTTCCGCTCAAGTCATGATTTTGGAATTTACGGGTTTGATCTCCGCATTGGGATCTGTGCCGACAGCTCAGAGCCTGGAGCCTACTTCAGATTCTGTGTCTCCCTCTCTCTGCCCCTCTCCCACTCTCTCTCTCTCTCAAAAATAAATGAAAACATTAAAATTTTTTTTAAAAAAGGACAGCTCCAGTTGTCCAGTTGTAATAGAAGTATTCCAAATGACTAGTGTATGTTATATATTATGGTTTGATATTATTCAGTTAGGCAGTGAGTAAAAATCTTAGGTGTGAAATATTATGTTGGTAAAATATTATTTTGGTAAATCCAAGAGTTGAGTTACAATTTTTCTTTATGTGAGAATGAGGGAGTTTTTCTTAAGTAGTGCATTAGTGTTAGCTATTGTTGATTGTAATGAATATTTGCTGTTGAAATTGTGGCTTAATAAATCATGATTAAACCTCTCGGTGGCACAATGGGCCTAGAAGATTTTGGTGGGTTACTTTATGTTTCTCAGTAAAGCTGATTTGGAGGGCAGTTGGGGACAAACGAGAGGCAACCACGTGAAAGGCCATGTGCATGTGACTTTCAGGGAAAGTCACTATTTGGGATGATGAAGAATGTGAAGGGCAGCTATGTTGAAAAGAAAAGTCAAGGGCACCTGGTGGGAAGCTGTTGGCATGCACCCTAACCCAGCAAAAATACCGGTTACACCAATTACAGAAATTATAGTTAGTGTCTTAGTTTCTAGGAAGGGTTAGTCCTTGGAGCAAACTCCAGCCTGGAGACACCTAGTTAAAATTTGAAGGAGCCTTGTTCAAGAACCACTCAGGTACCTTTTCCAAGACTCTGAGAAGATCACCAGGCACCAAGAGTGCACGCCCCCATATCTCACCCCAAATTCCTTCAAGGTTATTCTCCCCCTCAACTCCCTGGCCCCAAACGTAGGCCTTTGAAATGGATGAGAGGTCCGAGGCCTACAACTGCCCTCCCCTGCGTTCCTTTCGCTCTTTTTTGCCATCTCCACCTCCTCGATTAAAAAAACAACTGAGTGTGCTCTCCATTCTCAAAGCGCTGCGAGGAGGTGGGTCCCGGTCACTGCAGGCTCGGGCCCCGCAGGTTGGCGGGAGCAGGCAGGGGCGGGCCAGCGCGGGTCCGGAGAAAGCCGAGCGACTGCAGCCGCGCGCCGCGCTCAAACTCGCGCCGCCACCAGCTCACGAGCTGCGCCCCACCCTCTCCGTCACCAAAGGCGCCAGCCAATGAGCGGATCGGAAAGGCCGGGCCTGAGGGCTGAGCTTTGGGAGGGGGAGCAGCGGGAGGGGAACGGGAAGTCGAGGGCGGGCTGCGTTTGATTGACAGGTCGCTCGAACCAATCCTCCGCGCGGCTTCTCTTTGCTCTCTTCTCCGCTGGGCACAGCTCTCCGTCCCACCTCCTCCTCTACCCCCCTCCTCACTCCTTTTCGACCCGCCCCACTTCCCTTCCCCCACTCTGCAGCCAAATCGCTGCTGGAAAGAGGCGGGGGCCGAAGCGGCGGGCTCGTGTGGAGACTTGAGGTGGGATTGACGGGGGATCTGGCCAATAAGAGATAGGTTGATGGCGCGGCAGTGGCTGGAACCGGCCAATGGGCAAGCGGGCTGGGGGCGGAGGCCCAGGTTCCAAACGCTCCGCGGCGCCATGGGCTGAAAACTCAACCGAGATGGAATCTCCCAGTCTGAACCGGTTTCAACCGGTTCCGAGTTTGAGGCACTAGGAGGAGGGGGAGAAGCGGCTGCAGCGGCCGCGGCAGGAGCAGCGGGAGCTACAGCATCAGCAAGAGCAACAGTAGCTACAGCCCCGGCGGCGGTGCCTGTTCCAGTCTTTGCTGCTGCAGTCCGTGCAACCACCCAGAGGGGGAGGGGGGAACCACCAGTCGCTGAGGAGCAGGAGAAGGGGGGAAAGTTTAGGCGAGCCTGGGTGGGGGGGCCCAGCGCCGGAGCCGCGTGAGAGAGGGAGCCGTATTTTGGTAGGGGGGAGTCGGACTGCAACTGGCAGCAGAGCGTCCCCCGACCTTGTGGACTCTATACCCCCTACTCCTGCCGCTCCTGCTGCCGCCTGTGGCTGGAGGGTCCCCCTGGGGCTGAATCTTTGGGACTTGACCCCTTTCCCCTCCCCCTTCCCTCACTCCCCAGCCAGGCGCGAGCATTTATTCCACGGATTAATTCCCCTTCTTTTTTTGGGGGGGGCGGGTGGGTGTGTGTCGTGGGGGGTGTCCCTGAAATAGTAAATATTGTTGAGCTTTTTTTTTTTTGCCCTTATCCTCTTCGTTTTTTTAATTTCCTTTTTTAAGGTGGGAAAACTGTGAAACCCACCTTGATTTCCTCCCCTCTCCCCCCTCCCCACCTTCCCTCGCCCTAATCCCCCGACAAGGAAAGAAGAAGCAGTTGGTTCAATCTCTGGGTAAGTCGACTGTGTCTTCAGGGCCGAGGGTCGGGCGGCGGCCGGGCGGGAGGAGGCCGGCGTGGGGCGCGGCGGCGGCCGCGGGAGGCGAGCCCGGGAGGCGGCGGCGGGCCCACAGCAGAGCCTGCGATTGAATGGAGCCGCTTCTGCCGCTGGGGGATGGAGGCGGGGAGGCGGCCGCGGGAGGGTAGCGCTTGCTGGGTTATTCGCGTGTGCGGGTGGCGGTGGAGGAAGGCGAGGAGCGTGTGATAGTGAAGTGGAGCCGGCGTGGGGGTGGAAGGGCTTCCCCAGCCCAGGGGGCTGGGGAGAAGTTGGGGTGATTTCAGGAACATCTCTGTAAATTATTAGGAGTGGAAGTTTCCAGAAATATTTAGTGCAGCAGCATTGAAACGTCCGCCTGCATCACGTGGCCCCTCGGTGGAGAGCTTGGGATCGGGGGAGGGAGGGGCCGTTGAGTCCCTCCTCCTCCTGCAAGGAAACTCAAAATCTTTCTGGTTTTTTGCAGGGTAGGATTAGAAGTAGGAGAGGTTAGTTGATTGTTCAGAGTCCTGCAATTGGGATTCCGTGCTGTAGTTTGTTGGGGGGGGGGGTGTTGAGTGTGTTAAGTGATCGAATCGCTTGCTTCTGGCTTTGTACGGTGGATGATGCCCTGATTCTCCTTCATTTCGAGGTCTTCGAGTTTGGGGTGGGTGGGAAGAAGTGGTGTAGTAGAGGAAGCTTTAAAGATTTGCCCACCCCGGACCTCCTCTGATCACGCAGAGGCCATGCTGCATAGAGAATGGGGCGGTGAACTTCAGGCGCCTGGTCTAAATGCCTCCTCCGAGTATGGGCGGGGTGAGTGCGTGCTCCGGTATGCTATAGTTAGAAGTGCTGCAAATCGGTTCGGGTGGGAAGCGAGGGGAGGGCGGGCCTTAGTGAGGTGTGTTTCTACTGAATGAAGCAGGCAATTGCCCACACATCTAAGTAGCAGTCTCTCCTTGTAGCGACTTGTTTTTTGACCTACTACTTAGTAATCATAAAGCAACGGTTATAGTTTGGATGGGAGCTGGCAGTGTGTAGCTGCTTGCTTTTTCAGTTTGAAGTGGCACTGAAGGTATTTTGGTAGTCACTTGTAGAGTCACATTGCTGGATAATCCCTTGTATATGCTATCCAGTGAGTGGATTTTAGGATTGAGTGTCCCAAGGAGAAAAGAAAGCGTTTGTGGTTTCACCTCTCCAGCGATGGCTGTTTGCTATCGGGCTGATTGTGTATCGTAAGCGTGTGGGACACTGCTGTTAGTGGAAAGAATGTTTTGGAAGCTGTTTGATTTGGGGGACTAAATGTGCTTGGCATTGACCAGAAAGCCGCCATTTCTGTACAGTTCAAGAATAGGTAGGTCATTTCGAAGATAGTCGGTGGTTTTAAGGATGGCAAACTACTGTATTTAACACAAGCTTCTATTCTAACCCTGATTTTTCACAAGAATTTATCCAGAAGAACTCTGTAAGGACAGTGTGCTTGAAAGTGAAACTTTACAGTCAAATTGTTCTTTTTGTTTGGGTTATTAAATTATGATAGGACTACTTAGAAAAGTTCGTTCAGTTTTTAACCAAAAATTGAAAACTTTTGTTCTGTACATCTTGGTGCTTTGTGGGGGCATTGTTTTTCAGCTTCAATTTTTAGACTGTTCTGATCTTACTGTACTTGAAAAGAGGAAATTTACGTTTGTTGGTGGAATATATATATTTTTGCTTTGATATTAGTATTTTAGTATTTAGAGCAAAGATTTTCATTAATGTGTGTCAGGTATTCTGTTTGTATTGAAAACCTTAAATGCTATAAAAATTTTTGAAATCTTATGAGTTTTTGCTGTCAGTAATGGGCTGAAAGGCGTCGGAGGAATAAAAATCCTTGAACTCTTCATTTTTACGTCATCTGTAACTTAACTGACTCATTTTTTACACTTCTGGGTTTTTTTGTAACTGGCATTATCATTAAGTAAAACATTTGAGTTAAAATTGAAATTGCTGCCATTGTTACGAACATTTTTAAATTGCTATCAAGTAGCCAAGAAATAATGTCTCTTTTCTACCAACCTATTTTGTACAAACATAATCAAGCCACCCACCCATTTCCTTATCCTGGAAGGTTTTTAAGAGGGGGAGAAGTGGAGGTGACCATCTGACCTTTTTAGGTCTAACTACAGTAAACCAGGGGTTCTTAACCTGAGGTTTCATGCATGGCTTTCAAGATGTCCTGCATTTTCTGTAATTGTATACAATATTGTGAGTTTTTAAAATTTGGCAGGCACCATCATGTTCTTCTGATTGTAATGCATTTTGGCCCAAAAAGGTTAAGGAGTACTAATTTAGTCAGTCAGACCTTGAGTAGCACTGGCTTTGAAGAAAAAGCAAAGGAAAGATCTTTATAATGCTGGGCATAAAAATGTGAATGTGTGCCAGCATCTTGATTAGAATCCTCTTAAAAAGATAACGTTGCATATGAACTGGTAGGTTTTAGCCACTATATTATGTGAGGTGAAGAAGCTTATTTTTCTGTTATCATAGAATTTGTATTTATTTGGCAAATAGTTGGCAGGCTTTTATAGCTTTTCACCTTGCCAATGAATACCTGGAAGTTAAGAAAAAAATTCTTCTGACATATCATAAAGTATTTTTTAGACATACATATGTTCAAGGAATTTGTACACTTGTAATTTTAATCTCCAAAATCATTGAGGGTTGAAAGAAACAAAATATATATAAAAATTTTAAGTATAAGTAGACTGAGTATAAAAGTATAAGTAGACTGAGTATAAAAATTTAAAGTTTTGTTGAGTATAAGGGTACCATATTTGATTGACTTGTGGTTCTTGCTAATTTTTGGTATATACACTAGGAAAATTCGTATACCATGTTTAACTTTTAGCATCTTTCTGTTGTTCTTCCCAGCGTATCTTAAAAATTAAGGTAACATGCAATGCAGGGAAAGGAGTTTTACCGAATTGAAAGACCCTTCTTGGCTAGGAAAGGGGAAATCCACTTAAACTTCATCTGTACCTAAAAATTTGAGATTAAGACTTCGAACTGTATCAATTTTTAGGGCCATAAATTCCTAATAGTTTCATTTAAAAATAGGTTGGGGGTGGTGTCTAGATGGTTTGGTCAGTTGAGCATCCAACTTCAGCTTGGGTCATGATCTCACTTTGTTAGTTCCAGCCCCACATTGGGCTTGCTGCTGTCAGCGCAGAGCCAGCTTTGGATCCTCTGTCCCCCTCTCTTTGCCCCTCCCCCACTCCCACTGTCTCAATAAAAAAGATTTAAAAAATAAAGTAAAATAGGTTAGGAGTAATTCTTTATTTTTATAGTTAAGGTTTATTTTGAGAGTGCGCACATGCATGAGCAAGGGAAGGTCAGAGAGGGAGAGAGAGAGAATCAGAGGCAGGCTCTGCACGGATAACGTAGAGCTCCATCGGGCTCAATCTCACAAACTGAGATCAGGACCTAAGCGGAGATCAAGAGTCAGATGCTTAACCCACTAAGCTACCAGACACCCCCAGGGGTAACTTTTTTTTAAATATGAGTAGAACAGTAAGAGTTTTCTGTGGTCTTAAAATAGATCTTAATAACTAAAGCAGTTAGAGTATCTTCACCACTTATTTGCTTTTACTATTTATTTAGATAGCCTTTAAAATACTTGTTAAAATATTTGCAAGAACATGGTTGAAGTAAAATAATATGAATAGAAAGTTCTTGACTGGTAATATCAAAACTTCATAGGCACCTTAAATTTTTTTCTTTATTTACAGTAATCTATGCCAGCAATTATGACAATGTTAGCAGACCATGCAGCTCGTCAGCTGCTCGATTTCAGCCAAAAACTGGATATCAACCTTCTAGACAATGTGGTGAATTGCTTATACCATGGAGAAGGAGCCCAGGTAAAGTAGCTGATCAAAACTTTATAACATTCTTGTAGTATAATGAAGTTGTTCATTTAGAATTAGATTTTAAATTATTACCTTTTTTAAGAGTGTTCCATAGTTTGTATTAACTTGGAAGTATATATCAACCAATGAGAAGTGATCTGGAGAAATTGCAGTATATTTTGACATGGTTAGAGTGAGATATTTTGGAATATTATACTCGTTCTATCTTTCAGAAACCTTTACCGCCATTTAATGAAAGACCCCCCATTTAAAATATTTATTAAATGCTTTGAAGATATAAAGGCTGTACATATTTTATGTGTGTAATATATTTGGAGTAAGGATTCTTGTATTTTTGAAATATGTAAATTACAGAAGTACTTCACAGATAAAACTTGTTTTAAAATTCCCAGCAATACAGAGCATCTTAAGTTATTTGAATTTAAGACTTGTAAAAGTGGTACTGTTAATGTAGGTAGTTATCTTACATATCCATGTTTTGAACAGTTGAAGGCTTGGGGATTTTTTTGTTAAAAACACCCAGTTGAAAGAAAAACGAGAGAGGAATGTTCATAAATGTTTTAATTGTTTTACATTGCAAGAAATTAGGCAGTCTTGAATCTTCACTGGAATTAATCACAAAGAATTTTAAATCAGTGAAGTTTTCTGTTGTTGGATTTAAGTCTTTTAAGGTGATGTAACAAATATTAGTACAATTTTGTTGCCAAAACGTTATGTTTCTAGTAGATAATGTCTAGTAGTTTTGAAGTTACTTATGTTCAAGAGATTAGTTTATATTTGTGTAGTTAAACCCTGAGTACTATCATAACTTTAGAAACCTGAAAGGTAGAAATTCTTTCTTTTATGGACAGTATGAAAAACAGGATGTATAAGTACCAGCCTATGCATAAGTATTTCCATTTCTTTTTGAAATCTAACATTTGTGGTTTTGCTGTATATAATAAAGAGAAAATTTTAAAAGGGGGCCATGAAAGTTGTATGAGCAGTAAAAACTATTCTGCAGACTTTGTGATAAGCTTGTTGGTCCAGTTTTATAACTCCTAGGGGCTTTTGGTCAGCATTCTTGTCTCCAAAAGTCTTCCTGAAAAAGTTATTCCATCCTTACCATGTAGTTGTTTCTTTGTGCTGTGCATTCACTGTGGAGCTTTAAGCTTCATTTCATTCTAACATGCACGTATGGAAAGCAGCTGCTTTTGGAAGAAAGTATGGAAGTAAGGTTGGGCTCAACTCTGAATGTATTCGAAGCACAAGTCTTGTCGCCTTTAGGAAGATGGGCATTTAATTTTGTCACGTTGCTCAGCTGCTGCTGCTGTTTAAATCTTTGTTGTTTTTTAACATGGCTCACAACATCTAAAACTATGATGGATAAACAAAGAGACCGGTGTTTTTCTAGGCTTAAAACTAAGAAGTAGCAGTAATTTTTTTTTTTTTTTTTTTTTTTTTTTTATCATGAAGAACATATTGGTACTGGGATACCTGGCTGGTTCCGTTGAGTTCAAGCCCCATGCTGGGTGTAGAGATTACTAAAAAAATAAAGATAAATACGTATCAGAGGTGATGCCACTTTTAGTAATGTTTCACAGTATTGAGAGTTAATGATTTGTTTTAAATTTGACTTTTGAGTAAAATGTAGGCTTAGAAAAGTTTACATATTTTCTAATTTTGTTCTTTCTTTTTTTTTTTTTTTGAGAGAGAGAGTAGGACAGGGATAGAGAGAGGGAGACTGAGAATCCCAACCCGGCTATCAGCACAGAGCCCGACTTGGGGCTCAAATAAACCATGAGATCTCAACCTGAGCTGAAATCGAGAGTTGGACACTTCTGAGCCAACTGGACACCAACTGAGCCACCCAGGCACCCTTAAATTTTCTATTTATCAAGGCAAAATAAACTTTCCCCAAAATAAGAATTTTATGTTTAGTTATATCATAAGATGAATAGGTTGCGTAAAGATAATTGCAAACTGTTATATTGTAGATAAGGAAATGGAGGCTGAGAGCTTAAAGTCAGCTGAGAACTTTTTTCTAAAAGTCATGTTTTTTAAATTCTAGTTCAGTGTATTTTACATGTGCCACCTTTTGAGGGTCTTATTTTGAATAAAAAGAAGCATAAAGCTGTTGTGGAAAACATGTTTTTAGTGATCGAATCTTGATTTTAGTCCAGTAAGGTTTCTAGTCACTACTCTAGAGTCTCAGCCACAAGGTTACCAACTTATTGAAGACAAAGATAGTGGGGTTTGTAAAACCACCTGTTAGACTACCTGATACTTACAAGGCATTCTATTTAAAAGGTACTTTGGGAAGTATAATGAAGATTTACCATATGTGATGTAAACTCATTGTGTTTTTGTTTTGTTTTGTTTTTTTTCATTTTTTTTTAACGTTTTTATTTTTGAGACAGCATGAGCAGGGGAGGGGCAGAGAGAGAGAGGGAGACGCAGAATCTGAAGTAGGCTCCAGGCTCTGAGCTGTCAGCACAGAGCCCAACGCAGGGCTCGAACTCACAGACTGTGAGATCATGACCTGAGCTGAAGTAGGACACTCAACCGACTGAGCCACCCAGGCACCCCTAAACTCATTGTTTTAAAATACAGTAAGGTTTCTTAATTTTTTCCAGTTTCAAAATAATGTACTAAAAAATGGCAACTAAAGGACTACATAAAAGTATTTTTCTATTTTTAGCCAAGTTAGGCAGCCAGGGGGGGAAAAGATATATAGAAGAGTTGGGTGTTTTCTCCAGTATTGTGTGAGGTGACTTGAACTCAATCTATTGCTTAGCAACTAAAATACTTTCACCATTCAGTAAGTAACACAGGGAGACAACAAATTTTCTTTTCCTTTAGTTGCCTTTTTCTTTTTTAGCTCCTTTTGGAGTTTTAACTTAATAAAAAAATATTATAGAAGGATAGTGTGGTTGGGGCAAAATTAAGACCCTAAGATGGAAATACTAGAAATAACTTCAGAGAGTAAAATGACCACTAAAAGGAAGGGACATGATTTATGCAGAGTTTTAATGAATGGTTAATAGTGTAGGGAGTATTCACTACGTGCACAGTGGTCATCACTTCAAAAGTTCTGACAGTATCTTAACAAAATATTATTAGGCATGGATCTTTGGTATTCTTATTCTCTTGATATTTGTTACTATTTTATGTGCAAGACTATAACTAGTTAGAAATGAATAGATCTAGTTAGATGCTCTCAGGGAGAGAATCAAAACATTTCTAAAGTGTGCTTTGGCCCTAGATAACTCAGTTCACTATTCTTTTAGCTTTTTGTTATCATATAGCATAATTATAACTCCATAAAACTATTAGTCCCTTAATGAAGTCAGATCCAAAATACTTACATAATAAGAATTTATACTCTGGCTTTAACCCTATGTATATATTTTTAGGTTGGAACCCAGGCAACTGGTTTTCCTTCCAAGTTACATGGTGGTTCTGGTGGTGGTGTCAAGGTGCAAAACCACTACTTAACATAGTTGGGTGTTGGGGCGCCTGGGTGGCGCAGTCGGTTAAGCGTCCGACTTCAGCCAGGTCACGATCTCGCGGTCCGTGAGTTCGAGCCCCGCGTCAGGCTCTGGGCTGATGGCTTGGAGCCTGGAGCCTGTTTCAGATTCTGTGTCTCCCTTTCTCTCTGCCCCTTGCCCGTTCATGCTCTGTCTCTCTCTGTCCCAAAAATAAATAAAAACGTTGAAAAAAAAAATTTTATAAAAAAAAAAACATAGTTGGGTATATATTTCTCAGTTCTTCTAAACAGTAAGCAGTGTCTATTGCTGATTGGGTGGTAGGGAAAATCACTGTATTTGCTACCTAAGGAAAATAATGCTTAACATTAAAGCCAAAATAAGGAGCATGATTTTTTTCTTCTGTAAGTTTGAATAAAAGCTAAGTTAAAGAAGATTATGAGGTGTCGGTCAGAGAAGGTTCCAATTGGAAGGCTTCTTTTCCCCTTTTTGATGCTTGCTTATAAACTCTTAACCAAGTTGAATCAATCTGACAGAAAGGTAATTGGCATTCTAAAGCCATCAGACTTTTTGATTTCATGTGTTAGAAACAGGTAAAAGGTAATTAGGGAGGGTCCAGTTGAGCTACAAAACTGCCTTTAAAGGTCAAAAGATTAAGCTCTTCTTGAAAAAAAATCAGAATTAACAGCCTTTGGTAAAATGTGTTCATCTCCTGAAAAACTATAATGATTAAAATGAAGATACATAGTATCAATATGGCGAGATCTCAAACTCCATTGTCAGTCATACCTTGCAATAAAGCTGAAGGAAAGTGTCAAATGAAAAGAGCAAATTGTAGGATTTTTATAGTATGTTATTTATGTAAAATTTAGTGACCACACAACTGTATTGTTTGTGAAATTTATACACATGCTGGGCGCCTGGGTGGCGCAGTCGGTTAAGCGTCCGACTTCAGCCAGGTCACGATCTCGCGGTCCGTGAGTTCGAGCCCCGCGTCGGGCTCTGGGCTGATGGCTCAGAGCCTGGAGCCTGTTTCCGATTCTGTGTCTCCCTCTCTCTCTGCCCCTCCCCTGTTCATGCTCTGTCTCTCTCTGTCCCAAAAATAAATAAACGTTGAAAAAAAAAATTAAAAAAAAAAAAAAGAAATTTATACACATGCTGTGAAGACATGGACAGAAAAAGACACCAAATTCATGAAAGTGATTACCTCTACAGAAGGAACAAAGGAAGGAAATGGCATTGGAGAAAGGTATAAAGGTGATTGCCAAAAGTTTTAGATCTTCTACGTTTAAAAGAAAAACAGACACAAGTAAAACAAAATGTCAGTATTTATTCTAGATCATGGCTATATACTAGGTTTTTACTATTTCTGGGTTTGTATTTTAAAGATAATGAAACGAAGTTTTTGAAATAAGATCGGATTTAATATGACATTTAGAGGAATTTGAGAGAGTGTAAAACAGATGTATTTACCATAAACTTAGACTTTTTAAAAAGGGTTTAAGGATCTTCATGTTTTATGTATATCTACAGGTATTTGAGGTTTGTGGCCTTACTTAGACCTAGTTTTTTTCAGTCTTCCTATGAGATCTATTTTTATAGTAAAGTTTGTTAGAGGTATCTTGGTAACTTGTAAGGCAGAGTGTACCATTATATAATTTATCTAAGTATCTGAATTTTTATATGTTGCTTTTGGTTGATTGTAAATGCTGAGAACTCATTTACATTAGTCTTTGTTAGCATTGGTTGAACTTAAGATCTGTTTTGAGGATACCAAATAAAGTAGATGGCAAAAAAAAAACACCTATTGTTTCAAAGGGGTGAATATTCCCATTTTAAACTGAAATTTGGGACGACTAGGTGGTTCAGTTCTGCTCAGGTCCTGATCTCATGGTTTGCTTTGTGAGTTCAAGCCCCACATCAGGCTCTGTGCTGACAGTGCTGAGCCTGCTTGGGATTCTCCCTCTCCCTTCCCCCATCCCCTCTCAAAATAAATGAATTCATTTTAAAAAAAGAAATCGGATTTTAAGAGTGATAATGGACATATTTATTTGTATATGGACTCATTAATTTCTTGTGTTTCAGAAAGTTAATAGAATCACTGTCCCATTGGGATTTGTGCCTTGCTCGGTACCATTTTAATGAATGATTAAAAAGAACAAGTGAGCTTAAAATTATTTTCATGTAATATTTTAGCAAAGAATGGCTCAAGAAGTACTGACACATTTAAAGGAGCATCCTGATGCATGGACAAGAGTCGACACAATTTTGGAATTTTCACAGAATATGAACACGAAAGTAAGCAAGTGGTGGTTTTAAAATCCATTATTTCTTCTTTTCTTCCAGTCATAAACTTTGAGGAAGGTATCTCATTTTTAGTATTAGTGTTTGTTATCTCAAACATTTAATATTGTTAACTTATTTCAAAATTTAGTCTTAAACATAGAATTAATTCTTGCAAATAGTCCTAAGAATTATGAATGAAGTTTTGTAATTGGGACTAGAATGCAAGGTGGCTTTTTTTTGGTTGTTTTTTGTTTTTGTTTTTAGAATATGTATACAGATCTAAGTAGCATAAATTCTGGATGTTATTCAGATATGAAACATAACATCAGAGGAATTTTGGGCAAGTAATCAATATAATACAGGTTAGGCACCTCCAACACGAAGTTGTGTGGGCAGCAATAAAACCCTGCTCCGTGGTAGCAATGCTCTTAATGGGACAGCACTCAGTTTTTATTTGCAATTGAAAAATGTTATAATTTGGGTCCTTTTTTCCTAGTTTGAACAGAAGGGTTGATCAAAATGTGTTTTGACTGTTTTAGGCTTGATGATTCACACTTCTCTTTAAACTGCCTTGAAGTAATAAAATACCATGCATGGCGTTCTGTTTAATACACACAAGATTTCCACTTGGTATACATTGTGTTAAAACAGAAAATAGCCATTTTCACATCTGTTTCTGAAATCAGACTGTATTAATTAACAGTTTTAAAATATTGATTAGTTTTGACATCTTGTAAATTTTAGAGCAAAAATACAGTCCAGAACTTCCTCAAAGTGCTAACCTTAAGTAACATAATAGTGTTTGCCTGTTTGCTTGCCTGGTAAATTTTGCTTTTTATACTGACAGACATTACTAATGTTTAAGTTGATTTATCAACAGTATTTTTAAAAACTCAAATTTGTCTTGTGAAAAATGAGATGATTAGAGGAACAGAAAGAAAGCAACAGGTAAAGAATTCTTCAATTTACATAAATTACAAATGATTTGGTGCTAAATTTATGCACTATGACATTTGGCTTTTATGCAATCATTTTTTTTTCTTTAAAGATGTTAACACTACCTGATATTAATCATAATGTTCCATTATGTTGATTGCTTGTAATAGGAAGAAAAGGGGTGTCTTCCTGTGCAACTGACACAGCTAGGCTTTGACGGCAGGCCTCCACAAGGTCTACCCTTTTGATTCCCTTTAACTGAATTCTGTTCATCAATTGTTTTTGTTTCATGGGCGGTGGGAGGGGAAAGGGGAATTCAATGCATAAAATAAGTATTTCTAAGGGCTCAGTAGAAATTTCTACCATAGGGATCATTTCATGCATTTATTTTTTCATTTAGTCTTTGCTGTTATCTGTCCCTCATCTTCATAACTCAGCAGTGGATTTCTCAGGTCCTGAGATGTGACGCAGATACGTAAATAATTCTTTTGAATGATGTTTGGATTATTTATCAGTATCTCCAAAGTAGTCTTTTACTATCGGCCCCCAGATTTGGCTAACACTTAAGATTTTTAATCAAAATACTCTTATTTCAAAAAAATGTGGGTTCTCTTCATATGTAGAGTCTTAAGGTCTAGGAGAGATTCGGTTTTGGGATATTATGATGATCTTTGTATCCCTTTGACTTGTGAAAGCTTTTATTGGGCTTAACTGCTTCAGCCAGGAGGGCAGAATGAGGAAGATATGAATTGTATCCTCCGCAAGCTTATGCTATCTTTTTACAGTTGGGGAAAGGACTTGGAGGTTAGTAAATAGGTAACTTAGGTAACAAAGTATCAAACATAAAGGAAGCAGGGTAATAGCCTTCAGTTAAAAAGTGTAAGCTGGAAAATATGGGCTAGATAGGGCGAAGTTAAGAGATTTTGCTTCTTCCTGGTATATTTATAGTGGATTTTTAGTTTTTTAAAGATCTTTTTAATTGCTTGAGAATTAACAATATTCCACGTAGTAAGAAGTGCATTGTTTTGACTTAGCAAAACGTTGGCAGTCTGATTTCGTATCTAGAAAATTAAAGTTTTTAGGGTAGTATGTTCTTAAAAGTTAATTTAAAATTTCAATCAGAATATCACCTTTTTTTGCCTATTTTTCTGAGGTCTAGACCTATAAAGGAATTATAAATGAACAGGATAGAAAGTTTCCCTATTTACTGCTGATTATGAAACCCTTTAATGGTATCAAATTTGTAATTTCAGAATTTTGCTTTGGCTTTTTTATTTTGGAAGTCTTTTTAAGGAATGTTCTGGAAATGTAGGATTTTAGTTGAAATGGCAAAATTTTCTTGAAAAGTATGAAATGTTAAAATGAAAGAAAACAGCAAAAACGTTTACTATTTGAGCACAATGTAGTTTGGGACAGTCTATATTGTGCTTTGGATAAAATTAGCATTCACATGATCCCTTTGGTTGAAATACTAATGCTCCTATTTTATTGTGTGATGACTAACCATTTTAAAGATGAACTCTTATTCTCAGCCAAAACTTGCAATCTGAGGTTATATGTCTATATATGAATGAGTTTATCTTTCAGGTATTATAACTAATTCTTCCCTAATTCAACCAGTTGAGACATACCACAACAGTTTTGTCCCTTTTCTTCCTCCTGTCTATCCACACTAATTGGTCATGGTAATAATTTTGTGTAGTAACTTGTATAGCATTATAAATTGTTGTGAACATTGTTGACTATTTAGAGTGAGTAATGAGCAGGAGGGACAAAATGGCTTGAAAGTGGTATCTGTATTTATTAACGTACTTATATTTTTAGTAATGACTTTTATATTTAGGAAGGAATACCTGAAAGATAAATACAGATTGCAACATGCGTTTGTGTATTATTTTTGACTGTGCACAAAAGTTTATCTTTAAATTAGTAGAAATAGCAACTGTAAGGGTGGGATTAAAATTGAAAATTAAACCCTTGGGCTGTCTTGCTGCTCCTTAAGTAACACACCAGTGATGTTTGTAAACACTTTCTATAGAAAGTATCTGTGACAATACTTTAATACTTGGCCAAGAGCTTACAACTCCTAGAGGATGGTAGGGAGCTTGAGAGCATCCAAGCTGCTAAATTCTTAGGAGCCTGGTCGTGTTAAAGTACGTGAGCCTATGAGCAGTCATTTATGCTGTGAATTCATATCTGGCTGCTACTTTTCCTTCTACAGATAAGCCCATTTGGCTGCTAAAGGGCTTTTTATTTGGTTCTTCCTCCTGGTGTGAGCATGTATAAACAGCAGGACATTAAATAGAGTAGTAAACAATAAAATGAGGAAAATGCATGAAAACTCAGTATATGGGTGAATAGATCCTTGTTTAATATATGTAATTAAACTTGGTAGCATAATGTTTTTGAAACTTTAGATGTAAATGTGTGAATGTCTGTCCATTTGTGAATCCTGAAAATTGCCAGTCTTATAGCAATATGTTCACATGGTTCTATTCTCCAATTTTCAGTATTATGGACTACAAATTTTGGAAAATGTGATAAAAACAAGATGGAAGATTCTTCCGAGGAACCAGTGTGAAGGTAGGAAAATGCTTTGAAGAATTGTAAATCCAGAATTTTATTATTTTTGGCATTTGTATTATAGTTGAATATCAGATGGGGGATTGTTAAATCTTTAGTAGTTTATTATGCTTTAATGGAGATTATGGCTTTCATCATGTAGCAAAGCAGGGGGAGGAATTAGTTTACCTTTTGGGGGAAAGAGGAGGCCAAAGCGGTTGAACTGTTTACAATAAGTACCGTGATAAAAAGTATATATCCACTTCTAGCTAATTGGGACCATGTTTGAAGTGAGTGAAATTTGAATGTGTGTTCTTACACATGGGTTTAAGTTTGTCAAATGGTAACTGACAAGTGATAAGTACTGTAGTACCTGAAATAATACGTCAATTTAACAAAGCAAAGGAAAAACGAAATTTTAAAAGTCACAAGGCTTTACCTTTGGAAATTCTGGGCGAGCGGTAGAAGATAATGGACTTCTAACTTAAGGAAAGAAAAGAAAATTAGGATGTGATGATGCTTGCTATTCATATTTAACTTTTGCCTTTGTACTGTCTCAGTAACAGTCCTGTTTAAGAAACTTGGGGCAAGCTTAATCTCTTGGAGTATATTGATGTAGTTACTTCCAGTTTTCATATACTGCCTCTGTCACCTACTTTATATCCCTTGTTAACCTCTGAAAAATATATAAGTACAAGCCTGAACTTTATAATGGGGAGTATGCTACTACTGGTGGCAGTTTTTTCTATTAAAACCAGTCTCCTGTCTTGGACTGTTGATCTTTAATATGTCTTTTTTCACTTGCTTTTTCATGTCTTTTTTATGGTGGAATAATGACCTGGATTTACTCAGCTGGTCTTTCTCTAGAAAACTGACATCTTTCTGGCATGTTTATAGGTGAATAAGACAGTTTTTAATGGCAGTATCCTTAATGTACCATAAGCCATAGAGTAAGAATGAGAGTACAGGGGGAAATACTGCCTTCAAAAAAAGGTTCCTATTTCTTTAAATATTTTATTTGGGGTTGAAACTATTTTAGATCATGTTGTGTGACCTTCTCAGAAGTTCGTAAGTCCAGTTTGTTTGGACCAAATAGATCCTTCATATCTCGTGACTGCCCTTTAGGGATCTTCAGAGCACTTCTCGTTCCTTTGCTGCTGTTAAGTCCCTCTTTTGTTTCTAAACACATAGTCCTCTGCCTCTTACCACATAAGGATTGCACTAGATGATTCTTCGACATTTTTCTGACTTTAAAATGAAACAATTTATAATGATACTAGCTGATCATGGTTCTCCATGAAAAAATTTCTCCATGAAAAAATTGGAGGCTAAAGGGTTCCCTGAGGATTTGACATTTTTAGCCTTCTGCATGAATGAGAGTAGTAGTAAGTTTTGGTTTTTATCATAAAGTCCCAGTGCTTCTCATGTTTATGTGTGTCAAATGTGCACATACTCCAGGGTGTGTAAAACTGTTTAGTTTTGAAAACCTGTCATGTTTGAAAAAACCGGAGAGAGACATGGTGATTATTCTGCCTGTAACATTTCTAGACAAAAGAATATTATTAAGAAAATTGAAGTGAATATATATTTACGGTATTATACTGTATATAATTTTTTAAATGCACATATGAATGGACCCATCCACTTCAAGCCTGTGTTGTTCAAAGGTCAGCTGTTATCTATAAAACGATTTATCAGGGGCACATGGTTGGCTTAGTCAGTTGAGCATTTGACAATTTTGGCTCAAGACATGATCCCAGAATCATGGAATGGACCCCGGAGTTGGGCTCTGCATTGAGCATGGAGCCTGCTTAAGATTCTCTCTCCCAAGGTTCCTGGGTGGCTCAGTCAGTTAAGCGTCTGACTCTTGATTTTGGCTCAGATTGTGATCTGACGTTTCATGAGTTGGAGCCCCATGTTGGGGTCTGCACTGACAGTGCCGAGCCTGCTTGGGATTCTCTCCCCCTCTCTCTACCCCTCCCCACTCGTGCTCACTCTCTAATTGAATAAATAAAATAAAAAACCTCTCCCTCTGCCCCCCCTTGCATGTGTGCTCTCTAAAATAAAATAGTAAAGATTTATCAGAATCCCCTTTCCCCTGGTATTTCTCTTAAAAACTAATGATAACGATTAAGTGGGATCTAAACTTTATAAAAACCACTCACATGATGGTTGCCATTGTCAGTGAGGTCATTACATGGAGGAAAAAGTGGTATAACTTTTAGGATCTTTCACAGGCTTGTTGGAAGAGCATGTAATGTGCCTCCCAGAGAATCTGAATTCCAGATTTAAATAGGCAACAACAACTTTGCATGATGCATTTAGTGTGATCATGTTTTTAAAGTAAAACATTGGGGGGGAAATTCAGTACTCTCTGAATTTTATAATTAATTTAAACGTTGTCAATCCTGGTAGGGTTCTCCAATCTTAAGCTTTCTTATCCCCCAAAGTACACTAAGTTTTCTGAATGTTACTTTTATTTCATCTTTAAGTAACTTAAGTATTGGGAATAAGTTTGTGTAACCCCCAAAATAATGTATATTCTTTTTATCCACAACTGTCATGTTTTTTAAAGCTGTTGTCTCCACTTGGTAGCTATTCCTTGTCCATCTTCCTTAGCATATATATTTATTTACCTAGTACATATATTGTGTTTCTGCTTAGTACAAAGCATTAGTTGGTATTAAGTCTATGTAAATGTATCCCTATACCAACATGCAGTAGTTGGGAAGATATAGAAAAGTTAAATAAGGTATATATAATGAGTGCTACTCTCACTATAAAAGAAGGGGATGATGATCAGGTTGAGCCCTTTAAACCGCTCCTTCATGTAAATGGCAATATTTTAAAGGAAGAAAACATTTGCACAGACAGCAAGCCAAAATAACTTTTACATTTTTCCAAACTAGTTTTTTTTTTTGTTTATGTTTGTTTGTTTTGAGAGAGAGAGAGAGAGAGAGAGTGCCTGAGCTATGGAGGGGTAGAGAGAGAATTCCCCAAGCAGGCTCCGTGCTGTCAGTGCAGAACCCACAGAGACTGACACGGGGCTCAGTCTCAACAACCATGAGATCATGACCTGAACCAAAATCAACAGCTGGATGCCTAACTGACTGAGCCACCCAGGCACCCCAGAGAATTTTTGTTTCAATTAAAATTTTTTTATTGAAGTAAAATTGACACACAGTTTCAGGTGTACAATGTAATGCCATGCTCACCATAAGTGTAGCTTCCATTTGTCACCATACAATGCTGTTATAATATCATTGACTGTATTTTCTATGCTGTACCTTTTTCATCCCTATGATTTATTCCTTCCATACTGGAAACCTGTACATCCCAGTCCTCTTCACCCCCCCCCCCCCCCCCCCGCTTTAGTGTTTTATTCTTCATTTTTGAGAGAGAGCATGAGCAGAGGAGGGGCAGAGAGAGAGGGAGACACAGAATCTGAAGCAACTCCAGGCTCTCAGCTGTCAACATAGAGCCTGATGCGGGGCTTAAACTCACGAACCGCAGGATCATGACCTGAGCTGAAGTCAGACGTTTAACCAACTGAGCCACCCAGATGCCCCACCCCTTCACCTCTTTACCCCTTTTGCTTCTGTGTAACCATCTGTCCTCTAGGTAGCACTAGTTTTCTCTTTATATATGGGTATGTTTCTGCTTTGTTTTATTAGTTTATTTTGTTCCTTAGGTTCCGCATATAAATTAAATCATGTGGTATTTTGTCCTTTTCTGACTTAGTTCACTTAGCATTATACCTTCAAGAACTCATTCTTTTTTGTGGCTGAGTAATAATCCTTTGTGTGTGTGTGTATTTAAGCCCACATCTTTGTCCATTCATCTGTCGATGAGCACTTAGGTTGCTTCCGTATCTTGCCTATTGGAATTAATTGCTGCAGTAAACACAGGGGTGCATAGATCTTGTGAATTTGTGTTTCCATTTGAGTAAATCCGCGGTAGTAGAATTACTGGATCATATGGTATTCCTATATGTAAGTTTTTGAGGAACCTGCACATACTTTTTTCCACAGTGGCTGCACCAGTTTACATTCCTACCAACCATGCAAGAGGGTTCTTTTTTTTCCATATCCTTGCTGTGGATTATTATTTCTTGTGTTTTTGATTCTACCATTCTGACAGATGTAAGATGATCTCTCATTGTGGTTTTGGTTTGCATTTTCCTAATGATTAGTGATGTTGAGTATCTTTTCATGTGTTTGCCATCTGTATGTCTTCTTTGGAAAAATAACTATTCAAGTCCTCTGCCCATTTTTAATCAGATTATATGGGGGATTTTTTGATACTGAGTTGCAGGCTTTTATGTATTTTTGATGTTAACCCCTTATTGGATAGATCATTGGCAAATATCTTCTCCCATTCAATAGGTTGCCTTGTTTTGTTGATGGTTTCCTTTGCTATGCAAAGTTTTTATTTTGGTGTAGTCCCAATAGTTTAATTGTGGTTTTGTTTCTTTTGCCTGAGGAGACATCTGTGCTAGGTCTAAGAGATTACTGCCTACGTTTTCTTCTAGGAGTTTTAGATTCATGTCTCATATTTAGGTGTAACTCTCTGTTAAGGTGTGTGTGTGTGTGTGTGTGCGTGTGTGAGCGCAGTGTAATAAGAAAGGGGTATAATTTCATTCTTTTGCATGTAGCTGTCCAGTTCTCCCAACACCCATTTGTTGAAGAGACTGGTTGTTAGACACTGAAGTAATTAAAGGTACACTAGGACTGTTAGTGATGTTGATTATCTGGGCTGCACATCAACATGAATTTTTCCAGCTAGCCCTCCTCCTTTTTTAAAAATAATGTTTGCATTTGGATTAGAAAATTCTAATTAGAATTAGAAATTCTAATTTGATCCTCCCTGGGAAAAAAAATTTATCTGTATAAAGATAGCTTTATGTTTTGTTTTGTTTTGTTTTGTTTTGTTTTGTTTTGAACCAGAGGATCATGATTTAATCTGTTAAGGCATATGGCTTACATGTCCTTTCATTTCATGAGATAAGAACTTACTATAGTTGAAAAGTCGTGGTCAATTTATGAGTAGTCCCAAGTGATAAAGTCATAATTGGACATTTTGAAAGTTTGGGTGCTTAATTAAAGGTAGTTGGGCAATTAAGTTCCTGAGTTGTATACTTCTGTGTTTTAATTTGAGTAAGTTGACAAATCCAGTTACCCAAAAGATTTTTACTCAGTTCCCTTCCTATGGAATGAGGCATATGGTACATTTATTTGTTTGTTTTAAGTTTATTTATTTTGAGAGAGAGAGAGAGAGAGCAGAGGAGGGGAGGAGAGAAAGGATCCCAAGCAGGCTCCGTGCTCCCCACGCAGAGCCTGAACCAGGGCTTGGACTCACAAACTGTGACATTGTGGCCTGAGCCAAAACCCAGAACCGGACACTTAACCGACTGAACCACCCAGGTGCCCCCATGGTACAATTATTAGTATGATCTTTATGCAAAATATTTTACTCCTCTGAATCTTGACTGCTTTGCAACCATTTTGGGATATGATAGAAAAGGTAATGTGTATAAAGCCCCTGGGCCCTTCTAGGTGCTAGGTATGAATAAACATCTGGCATGTGTTTCGCCATTCTCTTTCCACAAAAATGTATTCGTTTCACCAAATAACCTTGAAATTTCTGCAGTAGCTTCCTAACTAGGCTCCTTAATACCTACTTTTGTGTGTCCCCTATATTTACCACAAAGGATTTTACCATGTTTCGTTTATTATTTTCCCAAACAAGGGATTTTAGTGCAGAGAATTGAGGGGGTTGGTAAGGCCAGGAGAGGGCTATTGAGGTAACTCAGATGTTAGTAAACACAGGTTAGCAACTACTAACCTTAGGGAAGGGGGAACAAAAGGAAAGAGATGGTTATCAAAACCTAGAAGCTGTTCACTTATACAATTTGATAAGAAGTTTGACTTAAGCATATACCCATGAAACCACCACTGTAATCAAGGTCTTCATCTTTGTGATTGCCTTCTTTTTTACCCTTCCTCCTCCCCAGTCTTTCTGTCACTTACTTGATTAGCTGGAGTAGAATGGCTGGATAATATGGTAGGTGCATGTTTAACTGCCAAACTATATTCCAAAATAGTTGTATCATTTTACATTCTCACTAGCAGTACAGTTGACCTGTGAACAGTGTGTGTGAGGGGTTAGGGAAGCTGACCCCCTGGCAATCACATACCTGTGCAAAACTTTTGATCCCCCAGAATTTACTAATAGCCTACTGTGTGTTGCCTCATTCATAACAGTTGATGAATACGTATTTTGTATGTTGTATGTGTTTTATACTGTATTCTTAAAGTAAGCTAGAGAAAAGTGTTAAAATCATAAGGAGAGTACATTTACAGTACTGTACTGTATTTACCTAAAAAACCCACGTATAAGGGGATCTGTGTGGCCAAACCTGCGTTGTTCAAGGGTCAACTGTAATCAATGAATCTTAAATAAACGGTTGTTTTGTGATAAAATATACATAAAGTATACATAACCATTTTAAGTGTGTAGTTCAGTGTTTGTAAATACATTCATAATATTGTACAACCATTATCACTATCAATCTCTAAAGTTTTTTCATCCCAAATTGAAACCCTACCCATTAAACATGAGCTCTCCCATTATACTGTCTCCCCAATCTCTGTTAACTACTTAACTACTGTTATGCTATCTGTCTCTGTGAATTGCTTATTCTAAGTAACTCCTGTAGGTACAATCATTTTTATGTGTGTCTGGTTAACATCACTTAGCACATGTTTCCAAGATTTGTCCATGTTACAGCCTTCGATATCTGAATTTCATTTTTTTAATGACTGAATAATATTCTTTTGTAGTCTATACCATATTTTTATTGGTTCATCTGTGGGTGGATGTTTGGGTTGTTTCCATCTTTTTGCCCATTATAAATAATGATGCTATAAATGTAATAAAATTTAAATTCCTTATATATCCTTTATAGTTCTTTTTCAATATCTGAGGCCATAAAACCCTTTTAAGAGTGATCGATGTTCTGGGGTACCTGGGTGGCTCAATCAGTTAAGCTTTGGACTTTGGCTCGGGTCATGATCTCATGGTTCAGTTCATGAGCTCAAGCCCCATGTCAGGCTCCACACTGGCAGTGCAGAGAGTCTGCTTGGGATTCTCTCTCCTCTATCTCTGCCCTTCCCCACTTGTGCTTTCTCTCTCATTGTCAGAATAAACAAAAGAGTGATCATTGTTCTTACAGCTTGTTCCTCCTGAAATTACTAAACATGCAGGTAATAATCGTTCTAGCCTATCTGTGTGAGCCCTGGGTTAAGAATTCCCGCTTTTGAGGGGTGCCTGGGTGGCTCAGTTGGTTAGGCGTCCGACTTCAGCTCAGGTCGTGCTCTTGCGGGGTTCCTGCGTTTGAGCCCTGCGTCGGGCTCTGTGCGGGCAGCTGAGAGCCTGGAGCCTGCTTTGGATTCTGTATCTTCCCCTCTCTCTGTCCCTCCCCCATTCGCACTCGGTGTCTCTCTCTCTCTCTCTCATTCTCTCTCTCAAAGATAAACATTAAAAATTTTTTAAAATTCCCACTTTTGAATTGATTTAGCTGTCTCTCATTTTGCTGTTTGTTATCTGAAGTATTGAATTGAGTGAAGAGTAGGAACCATACTCTGGATTCATCTGTACAAGAAGGTGTAAAGAGGATAGATAACTATATTTTAGTGTCTGTCTTTCTGATGGTCACTGTTTGTTGGTGGTTAGATGGACAGATATTTGTGATAAATTTATGGCACAGGGAAAGAACCTTACTTTCAATTAAAATGGCTCTGATGGAGAAATGTACCAAACTTGCATTGTTAGAGCTTAAGAATGTAAAGAAATATTTAAAGTGGAATTGGAGGGGCACCTGACTGGCTCAGTCAGGAGAGCATATGACTTGATTTGAGGGTTCTGAGTTTGAGGCCCACATTGGGGTAGAGTTTACTTAAAATAATAATGCATAAATAAATTTATAAAGTGGAATTGGATACTTTTAAGTATTGCACAGTGGTTGGAACTGGGGTGAACTCAGTTTTATCTGTAGTTTTGCTTTTATAATAATAGTGTGTTGAGATTTTGTTTTCTGTAATATGTAAAAATTAGCCACTGTGAAAGAGGAATCAGAATGTGCAACTTTTTTTTTTTAATACTTATTTTTGAGATAGAATGAGTGGGGGAGGGGCAGAGAGAGAGGGAGACAGGTATGAAGCAGACTCTGCTTCATTCTCCCCCCGTTGTGGGGCTCGAACTCAGGAACTGCAAGATCATGACCTGGGCCAAAGTTGGATGCTTCACCAACTGAGCCACCCATGCACCCCCAGAATGTGCAGCTTTTTTATTCAACATATTTTATAATTTGTCTAGGAATGCAGTTTTTCTTAGTAGGTAGAATCATGTATTTGGTGGAAAAGTTGCTGACAATCTATCACTGACCAGATAGGATGCTAAGGTAGAACCTTAAGTAAATTTTGAAAAGTAAGGCTTTTGCTCCCAGGGGAATATGACACCAACAGGAAGTTGTAGTCAGTAATAAGTTCTCATTTTAAATTTGAAATTTTTAGTTTTAGTGAATCCTCTTTATGAAATTCAGGTTTGGTAATGGATTTCTTTTACCCTGTCATTATCCACTTTTTGGAAGATATTCCTAGATGCAAGTAGCTTGCAAGATGATGTGTAACTTCTTTTTTTTTTTTTTTTTTTTCAACGTTTATTTATTTTTGGGACAGAGAGAGACAGAGCATGAACGGGGGAGGGGCAGAGAGAGAGGGAGACACAGAATCGGAAACAGGCTCCAGGCTCTGAGCCATCAGCCCAGAGCCTGACGCGGGGCTCGAACTCACGGACCGCGAGATCGTGACCTGGCTGAAGTCGGATGCTTAACTGACTGCGCCACCCAGGCGCCCCGATGATGTGTAACTTCTAAGGCAGGATGATGTTTATTTTATATTTTCTAATGTTTATTTTTGAGAGAGAGAGAGTGTGAGCAGGGGAGGGGCAGAGAGAGAGGGAGACACAGAATATGAAGCCGTCTCCAGGCTCTGAGCAATCAGCACAGAGCCTGGACACAGGGCTTGAACTAAGAAACTGTGAGATCATGACCTCAGCTGAAGTTGGATGTTTAACCCACTGAGCCACCCATGTGCCCCAGGATGAGGTTTATTTTAATCTTACCTTTTAACTAGCTAAAGTTGACATGCTCTCTACTTTCAATAAGTTTATGTTGACTGTTTAGCATTGCTTGTTTTTTTATTTTAATGTTTATTTTTGAGAGAGACAGACACAGCGTGAGCAGGGGAGGGGCAGAGAGGAAGGGAGACACAGAATCTGAAGCAGGCTCCAGGCTCTGAGCTGTCAGCACAGAGCCCAGTGTGGGGCTTCAACTCATGAACTTGAGATCATAACCTGAACTGAAGTCCGACACTCAAGTTACTGAGCCACCCACGCACCCAAATTGTTTATTGTAAATAAGACTGTCAGAAGACATTTTTCTTTACCTTGAGAAAATAGATAAGAGATAAATGCATAAACATGGATTTGAAAATTTTGCATCATAATATGCTTTTCCATGACTAGTTTGCCATTTTTATGCTAGTGTAGATTTTAAAGAAAATATACATGGCCAGTCTTTTTTAAAAAACAGCACTTAAAAAAATAAAATAGCACTCTTCAGGACTTTGTAGGTTAATTTAAACTTTGGAGGTGAATTTTTGTTCAAATTGAGAAGAATAGAATGAGGAGCTATAGATAAAAATTTGTTAAAAGTGATTTTATGAATCCCTTGAAAAGCTTGATGACATAGTAACAAGAACATAATTGTGCTGAAATGTTATTGATTTTTCAAAAACTTTTTAATTTTATATTTGTGTGTCTTATCGTTTCTTCATTCCCAAAGAGGAGCTTAGAAAGCTGCTGGAAGAAATATCCCAGGTTCTTCACATACACTTTCTGAATGATAGGAAACAGATAATTTTATATTAATAGGTTTTGACAGATAATAAAGTTTTATATGAATGTGTATAGGGAGTGCCTTATTTTAACAAGTTTATATTATGTGAATGTCTCTTTTGCACGTGACAGACATGAATTCGTTTGGTACAAAGAATAAGACACTGAGAATATATAATTTTCTGTCATCTCAGATAATTTTCTGTTAAGTTTCAGAAGCTGAGCTTCTCTAATAGTTGTCAACATTTGGCTTTTCTGCCTTGATAAGCACGATGTCATTGCGCTATTTCTTTAGTTTTTATTTAAAAGTTTTTTTTTTTTTTTTTAAGCTTACTTGAGAGAGACAGAGACCATGCGAGTGACAGAGGGCCAGAGAGAGAATCCCAAGCAAGTTCCACAATGCCAGTGTAGAGCCTGAGTTGGGGCCCTAACTCACAGAACCGTGAGATCATGGCCTGAGCCAAAACCAAGAGTCGGACACTTAACTCAGCCACCTAGGCGCTCCATTGTGCTATTTATTTACAGTTGTAAAACTCCTCCTCATTGAGCTGCTTTTTTAAATTTTGGGTAAGCCATGGAATGTACTTGGGGAAGAAGTTAGAGTACTTAATGAAATAAGCTTTGTACCTAGCAATAGGAGATTCCAGACACTTTATGTGCAGCAATACTTGATCAGAAAAGGCGTTGTTCCGGTGTTCTGAAGGGATTGAAGTACTGTCATTTCAGAGTGACATTAAATTAAATTAATATTATGTTGTCTGTGAGAAATTTCCATTTTTGTTTTCCTACTATTTTCATCATTTACGCTTTGCTTCATCTACAGGTGAACCTCAGACCTCTGAAAACAGGGAGAAGATACTTAATTGATTTAATTGGTAACAGGAGAGTTGAAGGATCTATTTGATCCTATTTTACTGTTCCCTGAGGCTGAGAAAAGCCTCCAAACAGATAATATGTGTTCCAAATAGAGGCAGCAATAGTGGTTTTAGACATTGTTTCATTCCTTATGACAGATTAAGAAGAAAACTACTAAATCTCATTATATGGTATTGTCTCTCCTTTAACAGAGAGAAGGCAATATATTTGTTTCTGTTTTTAGGCTGTTTCCTGTGTTAAGAGGATTCAGAGGGATGTTTATTCATATTTTTTTAGAATTGTCATTTAATTTTTTAAAGATGCCTTAGTAGTAGTAATTTATGTAAAGAACAGAAGGACCAGCAATAAAATATTTACGTTTTGGTTAAACCTTCTGGACACTAAGGATATGTGGGATTGTTTTGTGGGTTAGCCTAACTAATTGGTAAAATTTAGCTTTTTTTTTTTTTTTTTTAAGTTTATTTATTTTGAGAGAGAACACTGGGGAGGAGGGAGGGAGGGAGGGGGAGAGGATTTCAAGCAGGCTCCATGCTGTCAGCACAGAGCTCTACACTGGGCTTGAACTCACAAGACTCTGAAATCATGACCTGAGCTGAAATCGAGTTGGATATTTAATCAACTGAGCCACACAGGTGTGCACCTAGCTTGTTTTTTAAAACTGATGTATGGTTGTTAAAATAAATGATTCATGTACAGAAGCACTTGTTTTAAAATAAGTTTGATACTCAGAGCACCTGGGTAGCTCGGTTGGTGACAGTGCAGAGCCTCCTTGGGACTCTCTCTGCCTCTCCCCTGCTCATGTGTGCTGTTGCAATCTGAAAATAAATGTTAATAAAACAAATTTGATAATCTTATTTCCTTTTTTTAGTAGTCTTATTAAAACTAGACCTGATTTTGTGTCCACATAGCCTTCTTCTTGTTTTAAAATAATTTTAGACTGTAGAAATGTTGCCCAAAAAATACAGAATGCACTTAATACCTTTTGGTTTATTCTAATACTAACAAGCTTCTGCAACCATAATAAAATTATCAAAACCATAGCAGGGGGGGTGCCTGCGTGTGTGGCTCAGTCGGTTAAGCATCCGACTTCAGCTTAGGTCATGATCTTGCAGTTTGTGAGTTCGAGCCCCGTGTCAGGTTCTTTGCTGACAGCTCAGGCTGGAAGTTGCTTCAGATTCTGTGTCGTCCCCCGCCCCCCACCACCCTGTACTCCTCCCCCGCTCAATGTTGTCTCTATCTCAAAAATAAACATTAAAAAATTTTATCAAAACCATGAAAAGAACATTGGTTCGGTACTATTAACTGAAACATGCCCATTTAAATTTCACGTGTTTTTTCTAAAGGCCTTTTTCTGTTCTACAGCTTAGTGTGTTTTTCTTAGTGTTCTTATGTGTGATGGTTCTTAATCCTTGCTTGATACATCTTTGACACTTTTGATGAGTTTTGATCATTTATTTATTTTGTAGAGTGTATTTCAGTTTAGGTTTGTCTTAATTTCTCGGGATTAAATGGAGGTTCCATGATTTTTTGGTAAGAATGTCGTAATGGTGTTGTATGTCCCAGGTGCCTGGGTGGCTCAGTCGGTTGGGCATCAGATGTTGGCTCAAAGCCTGGAGCCTGCTTTGGATTCTGTGGCTCCCTCTCTCTCTCTCTCTGTCCCTTCCACACTCATGCTGTCTCTCTCTCAAAAATAAATAAAACAATAAAAATTTTTTAAAAATAATGGCGTTGTGTCCTCAGTCCACCAAGACAGGGTATGTAATGCTAGTACATTTATTTATTATTAACATTTATTATCTGGTTATGGTGGTTCCTGCTGTTTTTTTAACAAAATTACTGGGTTTTTCCCTTGAAAACGATCTTGGGATAATTGAGATCACACTGGTACCTTATTTTTTCTGAAAGGTTTTCCCATTCTTTTTTAGCATTAATTGATAGATTTTGTCTGCAGCATTTAGTATTGTGGTCTTTGCCTAGGGTAGAACTAGCTTTTAAAAATGTAAATGAAGAGTGCCTGGGTGGCTCAGTTGGTTGAGAATCCCGACTTCAGCTCAGGTCATGATCTCATGGTTTGTGGGTTCAAGCCCCATGTCAGCTGTGCTGACAGCTCAGAGCCTGGAGCCTAGTTCAGAGTGTGTGTGTGTGTGTGTGTGTGTGTGTGTGTCTCAAAAATGAACAAACATTAAAAAACTTTTATTAAAAAAAACGTAAATGAGATAGTTTATATTAGATTGTATATAACAATTAAATTTTTGGCACTTATCAAACAGTTTTTTAAATGTCTCTTAATCTGTGAATATTGATACCATTTAACATGACATTTTCAGTTGATAAATAGCTCTCGTGTGACTTTATTGGACTAGTAGTTTTTTTTACAATAAGGAAATTATTTACATAATTAGTGTATTTTAATGTTTAGTTGCTTGGAATATGAAAGAAAATGGAGGAACAAATGGAATAAATTTAATACTTCAGCACATGAAGTATTGAGATGATTTTACAATCAGATCAACATTTTACTGCCTTCATGTCAGCTGTGTTTCCTGCTTAATATTACGGGTAAATTTCTTAGCAAATCCCCTCTCCCTGAGTTCCAAATTTGTTACATAAAGCTTGGGGCAACATAGTTCCAGAAGCTCTTGAACTGTATTTCCAAAGGTCAGATAGCTGTCAAAGATGATGATCGTTTGGTACCAAAGCCTAAATTAAATGTGAGAATAGTTTTTGTATGGTAGGAAATCATAATTTGTTTATTTAAGGGTCCTACCTCTCAAACCCATTGGATGTATTGATGTAGGAGCACTGTGTAATTTTAAAACTGAAGGGAACTTATAATAGATGTTCTGTAAATTTTGAATGATGTGAATTAAAATCACAGGCAAGAAGTCTTTGTTGTTTAAAGAATAGGTTGTACTATTAAGATATCCTTAAGTAAATAACATTATAAACAAAGCTTTCTCCTTAATTCTTGTGTATTGTAGTGGAGGGGACAAGTTAAAATCATTTCCACCTCAGGAGCCTGGGTGGCTCAGTCGGTTAAGTATCCAACTTTTGATTTCAGCTCAGGTCATGATCTCCCAGTTGGTGAAATCAAGCCCTATGTCAGGCTCTGCGCAGACAGTGAGGAGCCTGCTTTGGGATTCTCTGCCCCTCTCCTGCTCAGGTGTACTTTCCTCAAAATAAAAAGTTTCTAGGAATACCTTAATGTTACAATTAAATTTGAAAAGGGAAACAGCATCTAATCTTGATTTAGAAATTTTCAATAGGGGCGCCTGGGTGGCTCAGTCGGTTAAGCATCGGACTTCAGCTCAGGTCATGATCTCGTGGTCCATGAGTTTGAGTCCGTGAGTTCGAGCCCCGCATCAGGCTCTGTGCTGACAGCTCAGAGCCTGGAGCCTGTTTCAGATTCTGTGTCTCCCTTTCTCTCTGACCCTCCCCTGTTCATGCTCTGTCTCTCTCTGTCTCAAAAATAAATGTTAAAAATTTTTTTCCAAAAAAAAATATTTTCAATAAACTTAGAATGCTTTTCAGGGGTTTTGTAGTTTTAACCTTATAAAAACAAGTTTATTTAAATGAACAACAAATTAATCCCTGGTGGAGTTTTTTTTGTAATTACATGTTGACTGATACAGCATTAAAGAATATCTTAGAATATAATCTGTAGTTGTTAAACCTATACATGTGGTAAAGTTAACAAAAGTTAAAATTTAAAGGGTAGTACTCAAAAATGATGGGCATCATTCAAAAATGTAAATATTTCTGATGGGATTGGGGTTTATTATCTGACCTTTTATCTTCCCCTTCCTCGGTTTTTTGTTACTGATGATTTATTGGCGTGCTATGAAAGTGTTGAATATTTTTTTTTAATAGGAATTAAAAAATACGTTGTTGGCCTCATTATCAAGACGTCATCTGACCCAACTTGTGTAGAGGTAAGACCATTTTTGGAAATTAGTGTGAGAATTTAAAATCATTTAAATAATGAATCTTCAGCTTAAATCTACTCCTGTCACAGACATACAAACATATATGTACAATCATTTACAGTAGATGTGCATTCATTTTTTTCAGAGGAATCCCTTTGCTTGTGTTCTTACTATTTCTTATTTTAGACATTCATTTAATCTAAACTTTTTTCTTTTCTTAGAAGGAAAAGGTGTATATTGGAAAATTAAATATGATTCTTGTTCAGGTAAGCTTTTACTTGATTTACTGTTTTCCATAGAATAATTAATGCTTCAGTTAGGCTGATTACTGGAACAAAATATTCAAACCTACTTGTCAAATAGCTAGACTAACATCTTAAAGTAATAATAGTTTTTACAATAACTATAATCTACCGTTTTCGCATTTGAAATTGTAATTTTGCTATGGTTGAAAACTTCATATACTGTAAGTTCATCACTTCTGTGGCTCCAGTATGGATCAAACCCATTACAGTTTTTTCATTTGCCTGTTCCTGTGCATACTTTTTTTCCATGTCATCTGTCTCCATTTTAATTCATAAATCATTGCTTTTGAATTCAACATTCCTTAAACCGATCTCTACACCTAGTCTGTTTTTCAAACTTATCTAATAATCTCACTTTTGAATTTTGTATTTACATATTTTTTATAATATTGCAAAAGTTTTCCTGAGAACATTAATTGGTATGTGAGGAAAAAATACAGATTTTTCCATTTAGTAAGTGATGAAAACATTTGGGTTTTCATTAAGTTACGCTTTTATCCTGGGGACTTTTTGTTGTCAGCCTATCTTTGGGATGGAGAGAAGTACAAAGAAGTTAGTTACCTCTTATAATAACAGGTACTATATGGAATATCTGGTTGGGAAAATCCTAGTATGCATAATATATAGTATAGACTTTAAAATGTAATACGGTTCATTAGACTTTGGTCAAAGATGATTCCATCCCCAATTATAATGCTGCCTTCCAAATTTATATGAGAAAATGAGCCTCTCTGCCCATCATGTTTTTACTGCTTAGAGTTAGATCTTTATATCTACTAGGATAATATGTACGTGTGTATCCAGCTTGTATTGATATGCATGCGTATTAGAACCGACTAGACCAGGGTACCTGGCTGGCTCAGTTGGTGGAACACGCAAGCATGCATCTCTTGATCTTGGGGTTATGAGTTCATGCCCTACGTTAGGTGTACAAATTACTTAAAATCTTTAATTAAAAAAGAAAAAGGAACCAGACTATACCAATTGGGAAAACTGAGAGGAGTCCTGGGCATTTGAAGCCGAAAACTAAAGTTTTATACTTTTTCTCTCTATATATACTTTATCTAGTTGATTCCATAGAGGCTGGCACATTTCAAGGGGGAAAAAATGAAAAGTGGTTGTTATTCACTCTTGCTTTATCTGCCGTTGAGAAGTAAAATGAAATTAACATTTCCTATCTTATTTCAGATACTGAAACAAGAATGGCCAAAACACTGGCCAACTTTTATAAGTGACATTGTTGGAGCAAGTAGGACTAGTGAAAGTCTCTGTCAGAATAATATGGTGATTCTTAAACTCTTGAGTGAAGAAGTATTTGATTTCTCTAGTGGACAAATAACTCAAGTGAAAGCTAAGCATTTAAAAGACAGGCAAGTAATTATTTTGCTTTAGAATTTAAGCTTTTCTGAAAGGATGTCCAGGAATTTGGAGGTAGATTATAAATTTTTGAGATTGTAAATATGTTAAATTACTTTTAATTGTTTTTGTGTACAAATTTAAATAGTCCTAGAGTGGACCTAGTAATTCTAAATCTGGAGCGTTGAAAAATTATGTGTGAGGATAAAGATAGGATGTCATACTTCATTGTCCCAGCAAAATAACTTCATACATCTCATGCAAAAGGAGTATAGGTGTGGAGTTTCTAGAAACCTTTGGGATCTGTTTTTATATGGTGACTAAATATAATTCAAGGAAATGACTTGGGTCCAAATGTCAACTGAATTGTTACCAGTCCTGTGTCCTGGGAAGCAGGCCACTTTATTTTTTCACTTAGTGATAAAAATTTGTTCTCGTCGGTAGGGCACAGCAGTATTTCACATTTATATATTCAAACTAGCTTCAGACTTCACAAGTTTGTCTCTGTTTTGGTGTATAAGCATATTTTAGGATTTAGGATACATATATATAATGCCACCCCTCTTATTTTGCAGAGTTTTGTTTCAACTATCTTGATTTAAAAGACAGATTGATTTTGGGTGCTTGGCTGGGTCAGTCAGTAGAGCATGCGACTCTTCTTGATCTTAGGGTTGTAAGTTCACATCTCACGTTGGGTATACAGATTACTTAAATAAAATCTTAGGGGCGCCTGGGTGGCTCAGTTGGTTAAGCACCCAATTCTTTGTTTTCAGCTCAGATCATGGTTTCATGGTTCATGGGACTGAGCCCTGTGTCAGCCTCTTGTTGCTGACAGTACAGAACCTGCTTGGGATTCTCTCTCCCTCTCTCTCTCTCTCACTGGCCCCTCGCATTCCCTCCCCCACTCCTCAGAATAAACAGTTTTTTAAAAATAAAAAATCACTAAAAAGACCAGATGGATTGAAATTACTCACATTAAAGGAAGACAAAAATCTCCACAAAATCAAATTATGTCCTCTTTATAGTATTCTTTATGGGTAAGCTTTGAAAGAGTTATACTACATGTAGTTTTAGTAACTTTTGTAGCTTTTGATGAAGTTATTGATATTTGTGTTTAAATAGAAGTGACTCAAATTTTTAGCAACCAGATTGGTGACATTTTTAGTAATTTTCTTACTATGTAAATAATTACAGTATTTGTGTCTTCTAAACAGTTTACTTTTTTCTTTTAGCATGTGCAATGAATTCTCGCAAATTTTCCAGCTGTGTCAGTTTGTGATGGTAAGTGCTTTTGATTTCATTTTTTAAGTAACAGTTAATTATAGGAAGAGGATTATTTACCAGGTATGTTTTCATTAATAGGAAAATTCCCAAAATGCTCCACTTGTACATGCAACTTTGGAAACATTGCTCAGATTTCTTAATTGGATTCCACTGGGATATATTTTTGAGACCAAGTTAATCAGCACATTAATTTATAAGGTATAGTGAATACATTTCAGTTCTTTTTCACTGTCTAGTTGGCATATGTTCATAATTTGTAATGCTCTGTGCTATAGAAAAACCATTTTGCATTTATAGGTATAACTAGTGTTATTTCTAAGATGAGAAAACTGCTCAGGAGAATTTTTCATGAGTTGCAGCTGGTAATTCTTTGAAATGGTGTCAGAAATCTTAGAAATCCATGTGAACCACTGTTCAACAGATTTGATTTGATTTTACTTGATTGTATAGGTCACAATAAGGTAAATCAAGGGACATTTCTATAAAACAAAGTCTGGGTTTTTTCCATTTTGTTTTTTTTTTTTAAACCAATAGTGTGTAATGCCTAGCCTATATGAGGTCTTAATAACTGTTCATCCAGAGATGACTGGGTACCAATTGGTGTATTATTTTTCCAGATGTTTTCTTGGCAGATACGATGAATAAATTTGTATGCCTAATTAAGGCCTTATTATAACTTAACATTTGAGGCTTTATAGTTCAGTTCATTGAGGTAATACTCTGTTCTAATATGTGAATTTATAATACTTGAGACATTGTATTGGTAGACAATTATATATAAAACTTATTGTCAGTTGTACTGCAGAGGAAACATTGTTAAATAATAATGACACTTAATCTACTTTTCTAAATATTTATTTTGCAAAAATTTTATACATGTATCAGGGCAATAGGCATGTCTGTTATTTCTTTTTTAAGGTTTTTGGTGCTTACCAAATTGCCATCCACAAATGGTATGCCAATTTTATCACACGTTTGTTAATCCTAGGTGTGCTGCCCATCTCTTAAAATCCTAAGTAAATCCTGGGACTTTCTTAGACTATGCATAAAATATAATGTCCTTAATTAAGCCATATAATAGATTGTGGGAAAGTCACTAAGCAACTTTGTGTTTTAGATGTCTGAAGACCTATCAAAATAAAGCACAGTTTGCTCCTGAAGCTTTTACTGTCTATTGGATGTATAATGAAATTTCCTCAAAATATATGTGCAAACAAAATTTATCCATTTATCTGTTTTTTTCCCCTCTTATGTTCTCAATTGTTAAAACCTTTATTTTTTTAATTGTTAGTAAAGTATTAATGGCCATTTAATTTTATGCTTCGTTTATTAAAATAGTTCCTGAATGTTCCAATGTTTCGAAATGTCTCTCTGAAGTGCCTCACTGAGATTGCTGGTGTAAGTGTAAGCCAATATGAGGAACAATTTGTAACATTATTTACACTCACAATGATGCAGCTAAAACAGGTAATACAACACTTAACAACAGACTAAATAATTTTAGTGCTTTGGAAAAAGTTGGGTTCAACTGCTTTGTCACAACTAATCAATCATAACAGATCTGCTATAATGTGATTGTGTATTTATTATATAAAATAAGATTAGGTAGAGGTTTTAGTGAACATTTTGAAAATTCCTTGAAATAAAGATTCTGGGAGTATCATAGTAATGTATTTAAACAGAATTTAAAAACTTGGAAACCTGAGGTTTAAGTATTAGCTTTTCTTCTGAAAACTTATGTCTCTAAACTAAAGAGATGGGCCAGTACAGTCTTGAGTAGGTATGTAGGAAATTATTCGGAATGTTACTCCTAATACTACATAACAGTTTGTGTTTACAATACGAATGAATTACTTGAATATTTTTGTTTCTAATAACATTAAGGAAGGAAAAGTCTGATAACGGAAAAATTGAAAAGAAATCTTATCTCTTGTAGCATTTTTAAAAATCAGAAGCCAGAACACAAAAACAACTATAAAGAACCAAAGGTTTCTAGTGAAGAATAATCTTTTTAAGTCTATGGTTTAATATTAGTAACAAGGAGATCAAATTTTAGGGCTTAGAAATAATGTCTTTTGTGGGTTTTAAAATACAGGCTCAGACTAATGGTCCATATTTAAACTTGTAGATGCTACCTTTAAATACCAATATTCGACTTGCGTACTCAAATGGAAAAGATGATGAACAGAACTTTATTCAGAATCTCAGTTTGTTTCTCTGCACCTTTCTTAAGGAACATGGTCAACTTATAGAAAAAAGGTTAAATCTCAGGGAAACACTCATGGAGGTAGGCTTTATGAAGCCTCTGGCTTCTGAAATTCTTCTCTACATAATGAAAGCTTTTTCAGAAATGCCTTTGTTCTAAAATGTCTACCCTTTTATTAATGTCTGTACCTTTGATGTATCTTCTTACCTCTTACTCGTCAGTGCATAAAAATATGTTCTGAGTTACAAGCTGAATTTGCTTTTTTATATTCTCAATAATGCCAGATCAGTAATTTTATTATCAAAATTAAATTCCTAAAGGGTACTCAGACATTTCAAGACTATTTTTAAAGATAGTCTTTAAAATTGAAGTGTGATGCATGTAACATAAAACTGTATTTTATAGTGTACAGTTCAGTGACATTCACAGTGTTATCAACTGTCACCTTTTCTAAAACCTTTTCATCACCCACAAAGGATGACATACCTATTAAAATAATCCCTCATTCTGCTCTCCCCCCAGCTCCTTAGCAACCACTTATTTGCTCTCTATGGGTTTACCTATTCTGAACCGTTCATATAAATGGGCTCATGGTTTTTGTAGTTAGCTTCTTTCACTTAGCATGTTTTTAGGGTTCATTCATCTTACAGCCTATATATTTCATTTCTTTGTGTTTCATCCCATTATTCTTTGAATAATGTTCCATTGTATGATTATATCATATTTTGCATGTCCACTCCTGAGTAGATGGATATTTGGATTGTTTACACTTTACTATTGGTACTAAATGTCCATACCTTTTTAGGGGACTTAATTAACATATGTATTGGCTAATAACTACATAAGGTTTTTGAAGTATTCCAGGACCTGTCAGAAGACACAGTTTGGGGTCCTTGGGTGGCTCAGTCAGTTAAAAGTCCTAACTCCTGATTATGGTTCATGAGATTGAGCACAGAGCCTGCTTGGGATTTTCTCTCTCTCCCTCGAAAACAAATTAATGAAACATTAATAAAAGGAAGAAGAAGGGCGCTTGCTTTGCTCAATGGGTTAAGCATCCAACTTCGTACTTAGTTCAGGTCATGATCTGGCTTGTTGGTTGAGCCCCGTGTTGGGCTCTGTGCTGACTGCGCAAAGCCTGGGGCCTGCTTAGAATTTTGTGTCTCCCTCTCTCTTTCGGCCCCTCTCCCACTTATTCTGTTTCTCTCAAAAATAAACATTTAAAATAGGGATGAAGAAGAAAGCACAATTTGTTCCTACAGAATATCTGTAGTGTGTTAGATGAATGATGAAACAGAGTTGTGTAAAATGAAGCATGAATTTTTATTTCCTGTTAATGTAACGAGTGGAAGGCAATTTGTGGCAGGATAATAATGTCTAAGGATTATTTTGATAGTTTTGGTCTTCTTTGTAGGCCCTTCATTATATGTTGTTGGTATCAGAAGTGGAGGAAACTGAAATCTTTAAGATTTGTCTTGAGTACTGGAATCATTTAGCAGCTGAACTCTATAGAGAGAGCCCATTCTCTACATCTGCTTCTCCGTTGCTATCTGGAAGCCAACATTTTGATGTTCCTCCCAGGAGACAGCTGTATTTGCCCGTGTTATCCAAGGTAACTCAATTGGGTGGTTGATTGCTCACTCTTCCTGTTCCTTGCTGTGATTTTGAAGACTAAATGCAAATGGTGGGTTTTATTTTATTTTGGCTTTTATGATCTATCCAAATAAAAGAGTTGCAAAAATTGAATCCAACTTCTTCATGCCTGTTCAAAACTAGACCATTGAAAGGGATTGGTTTAAGAGCTTTGGTTTTTAGTAGTGTGGCCTTACGAGTATACTGCATCAGCACCACCAGTAAGTTTGTTAGAAATGCGGATTAAGAGGTGCTGGGTGGCTCAGTGGGTTAAGCGGCCTACTTTGGCTTTGGCTCAGGCTCAGGTCGTGATCTCACCTTTTGTGAGTTCAAGCCCCGCATCAGGTCCTGTTTTAACGGCTCGGAGCCTGGAGCCTGCTTCAGATGCTGTCTCCCCCTGTCTCTCGGCCCCTCCCCTGCTCGCACTCTTGTCTGTCTCTCTCTCAAAAATAAATAAACATTAAAAGTTTAAAAAAAAGAAATGCAAGTTAAGAGATCACTTACCAATCTACTGAATCAATCTCTAGATGAGACACAGGAAACTTAACAGTAGATGTTTATTCATGATAAATAACACTAGAAAACTTACTGTAGAATTCTATTTTCTAAATGTCTATATTTTATATTGTGAGAACAATTTTGGGAGGTATGTTGGTCTAAGTATAAAGTGCTTATTCTTAATTTTTTTTCCTATGCTGGATGTGGCTGATTTCATAGAGGTAACAGGTTTTTCTTGTGTATTTGTTGAATAGGTCCGTTTATTAATGGTTAGTCGTATGGCTAAACCAGAGGAAGTATTGGTTGTAGAAAATGATCAGGGAGAAGTTGTAAGAGAATTCATGAAGGATACAGATTCCATTAATTTGTATAAGAATATGAGAGAAACGTTAGGTAAGTTAATAAATGCTGTCAATTTAATCTTCATCTTTGGAATTCTCTTGTGAAAATACTAGGAAATGTATAGTTTTCTGAATTTGTCAACAACCATCTTTATTAATGTGCTGTTATTTCTTAGTTAATATTTATTTCTATTCATAGAGTTTTGCTATTTGACGTTTTGGAACCTTTTCCCTTCCTTTCTAGTTTATCTCACTCACCTGGATTATGTAGATACAGAAAGAATAATGACTGAGAAGCTTCACAATCAAGTGAATGGTACAGAGTGGTCATGGAAAAATTTGAATACATTGTGTTGGGCAATAGGCTCCATTAGTGGAGCAATGCATGAAGAGGATGAAAAACGATTTCTTGTTACTGTTATAAAGGTATGCAAGTGGTAGCAACTGGAACCTTTAGGTCACTGTATTTTATTCTAAATGACTGAAATTTCTCTTGTTTTGCAGGATCTATTAGGATTATGTGAACAGAAAAGAGGCAAAGATAATAAAGCTATTATCGCTTCAAATATCATGTACATAGTAGGTCAATATCCAAGATTTTTAAGAGCTCACTGGAAATTTCTGAAGACTGTAGTTAACAAGTTGTTTGAATTCATGCATGGTAAATCCTCTTTAATATATATTACTTAGTTATTCTATGCTTCTTGAACAAAAACATTTTTTCTTGAAAATCTTATGATAAATGTTTTTGTTTTGTTTAGAGACCCATGACGGAGTCCAAGATATGGCTTGTGATACTTTCATTAAAATAGCTCAAAAATGCCGCAGGCATTTTGTTCAGGTTCAGGTTGGAGAAGTAATGCCATTTATTGATGAAATTTTGAACAATATAAACACCATAATTTGTGATCTTCAGCCTCAACAGGTATGTAGAGCTCTGAGTATATCTCTCTTAGAAAATGACTACTGTTTTAATCGGAATGCATTTAATGGGAATAGAGAGTTCCATACATCACTCAGGACCCATCATAAGTACACGTGTTAATCCTCCTCCCTATTTCACCTATCCCTCCACCCACCTCTCTGTTGGAGTGGTTAAATGTTCATAATGAGACAAAAATTTAACCAGAAGTTTGTTAGGCTATTTGTCTACCTGATGCAAGTTACTTCTCACACTCATAAAATGAGTTCCACTACAAACATGAATTGCTTTCCTTATGATGCATTAAAGTAAAATATCTGGGGGCGCATGATTGGCTCATCTGGTTAAGCATCTGACTCTAAATTTCTGCTCAGGTCATGATCTTTGTGGTTCATGGCTTCAAGCCCCATGTCAGTGGCTGTGCTGACAGAGTGTAACCTGCTTGAGGTTTTCTCTCTCTGCCCCTCCCCTTCTCCTGTGCATGTGCTCTCTCTGTCTTAGTCTCCTCCCTGCCTCCCCCGCAAATAAATGAACTTTTTTTTTTCTTAAGTAAAATGTCTGCCTTTTTACATAGGTCCATACATTTTATGAAGCTGTGGGGTACATGATTGGTGCACAAACAGACCAAACAGTGCAAGAACATTTAATAGAAAAATATATGCTACTTCCTAATCAGGTTTGGGATAGCATAATCCAGCAGGCAACCAAAGTAAGTTTTACTACTTTTTTTCAAAGTTCTAACGGAATGTAAGACATATTATTTACAAAAAGTAATGAATTCAGTACCTTGGATGTGTATTCATTACCCATGAATGGTTTCTGCAGTTTTGCACATTAAAAAGAATTACACTATAATCTTACTCTGTTTCGATGGTTTAGTGGGACACTTTCTATTCTTGTAGACATAGGCAATAAAGATTTTTGTATTTGTTTTACTCTCAGATTATAAATGTGCGGGTGGTTTGGAGTAAGGTGTAGGTAGTGTTTTTTCCTTTAGTAATTACAAAGGTAAATTTCATGTGATAAATGAAATTTTGTTACTTGTCCTTCACAGAATGTGGATATACTTAAAGATCCTGAAACAGTCAAGCAGCTCGGTAGCATATTGAAAACAAATGTTAGAGCCTGCAAAGCTGTCGGACACCCCTTTGTAATTCAGCTTGGGAGAATTTATTTAGATATGCTTAATGTATACAAGTGCCTCAGTGAAAATATTTCAGCAGCTATCCAAGCTAATGGTAAGTGATTCTGAACTTTTGTGGAGTGGTGTATGACAAGTCAGTTCTTTAAACATTCATTTCTCACAGATTTAACTCTCCCAATGTCCCACATGACCCCAGACAATTATTTTTAACCAGTTGAATTCCCTTTCCCTTGTAAAATTAGTCTAATTTTGTTTTCCCGGTACATTTATTTCTGTGCCTCTGTCTTTAAGTTTTTGTGTGGTAAATGGGAGCTAATAGTGTCTGAAACAAACTACTGATGTAGAATTTTAGTTGTCAAGTTGGATTCCACTGGATTGTATTTTTTAGGTGAGATGGTTACAAAGCAACCGTTGATTAGAAGTATGCGAACTGTAAAAAGGGAAACTTTAAAGTTAATATCTGGTTGGGTGAGCCGGTCCAATGATCCACAGATGGTAAGTGAAACGTTACACTTTTTGTTTAAGTGGATGTTGTATTTTCCTATATATGCATATTGCCCAATTAAAGGTAATTTCGACGCACATATTGGGGGGGGATTATTTTAGTGTCCTATTTTTTTAGTCCTCAAATACTTTAAAATATTAGTTAATATATACCATGTTCCTAAGAAATTGCCCTTAGTGGGGGACAGTGGTGATATGTAACAAGGTAGCTCAAGCCATTTCATTTTTCTACGGATAGGGTAAAATTTTTTGTGTTCTTTTGGGATTTTTCAGAGCAATTTACAAAGCTGTCATTAGTTTGCCTCTGCAGTGAGAGTAAGCGCTTTCCCAGTTACAGGGATTAAAAATCTCTTCTTTTAGGTTTTTTTGTTTTGTTTATTTATTTATTTTGAAAGAGAGTGTGTGCGTGCAGGAAAGGGACAGAGAGAGAATCCCAAGCAGGCTCCACACTGTGAACGCAGAGCTGGACTTGGTGCTCAAGAACAAGACCATGACCTGAGCCGAGATCAAGAGTTGCATGCTTAACCAACTCTGCTACCCAGGTTCCCCACTTCTTTTGGTTTTAATTGGTTCTCAGAAATTAAACCAGGGTCTATATGCCTCAACTTGGGGAAAAGTTCATTTTTTTTAATGTGTATTCTTTATTTATTCTGCCATTTCATTCTCTTTCCTTGGAACATTGCAAAAAATCCTTTTCTGTTCATCATTGTTACGTGGAAACACTGGTTGACACATGTGCTGCTTACTTCCATAATGTTGAAATTTCAGTGTTGTTCCTTAACATATTTTCAGGAAATTTATTCAGAAAACTGCAGTTCTCACGATAAAATACTGAAAAACACACTGAAGATTCAGTTTGTGGGAAAAGAATTATTACAGTGTTGAGAGTAAAATGAGAAACCAGTTCTGGTCTAAGAACAAGTGGCTTTTTGGAAAAATAATGTGCTTATTCTTAAATTTTTACTAGATCTGTTTTGTATGGTAGGACACTACTAACACTGGTAATCTTCAGTTACAAGAAACATTGCTTGTATTTAATGTCCATGTCTTAGTAAAGAAACTATTAAAAGCATGTAAGTTACACCTTAAGATCCTGTTTATTGAGACTCATGGAAACCCATGGTCTTTCTGGTACAGTTCCAATTCCTTTTACAAGTGTAAGGGATGGTTATTATTTTTGTTCATTAAGATACTTACCAGTTAGTATTCATTAAGTTAAAAAAAATCATTGAATGGGTGTCTATTTTTTATTATATATGAATCTGCATGGTTTTTACAGATACTATGCATTGATGAAACTGATAGTATTGGTTAGGAGGAATTTTCTTTCCATTTAGCTAAGTTATCTCACATAGAATCCTGGTCCTATCATAGTAACATGGAGCCACTTGCTTGATATGGGGCTGCAGTTGCCTTGGTAATAACAAACTTGTACTCTACAATAGGTTGTTGGCTCTTCCCAGCCTATTAAAATTTCTTGGTTTCTTTTGCTAAAAAAAGTTTTAGTCTCCAAAACCAAATTAAATTGTGCAGTTTTCCAGTCTTAAGCAGATACTTAACTTAAATGTCAGTACAATACCCATCTAACTATATTAGTTATTAGCAAATACACATAGAATACAACTTTTTTTTTTTTTAACAGGTAGCCGAAAATTTTGTTCCTCCTCTATTGGATGCAGTTCTCATTGATTATCAGAGAAATGTCCCCGCTGCTAGAGAACCAGAAGTGCTTAGTACTATGGCTATTATTGTCAATAAGTTAGGAGGACATATAACAGCTGAAATACCTCAAATATTTGATGCTGTTTTTGAATGCACATTGAATATGATAAATAAGGTATGTGGTTTACCTTACAGTTGTAATGAGGAATTTTGCAGTATGTATCCTTGCAATTCTTGAAAGCATAAATGATACTTATGAGAATAGTATAAGTTTTAAAATCTGGAGTTAAATATTTGAACTTGCAGACAAGAGAAATACTTTTTAAAAATTTTTTCTGTTAAAAGAGATCTTAACAGCCAAATAGGGGTAAATTTGATAGGCTGTATGTAACATTCAAATAGCAGCTAGCATTTATGCTTATAAGAAATGGGAAAATATATTAAGCAAGAAGGAAAAATGTAGATGTAAGTCTGAATTTACACAGTAGGTAAAATTTCAAATCTCTATTAGCAGTCTCAAAGTCCCTATCATAAAGTGGTAGTAATACTCGGAGTTACTAGAAAATGTGATGTTCTTTATGTGGGTTTTTTTGTTTTGTTTACTTTGAGAGAGAGAGCATGCACATGCTAGCTAGCATGGGAGGGGCAGACAGGTAGAGGGACAAAGAGAATCCCAAGCCAGCCCTGCACTGTCAGGGTGGAGCCTGACACCTGAGATCTGAGTTGGACGTTTAACTGACTAAACCACCAGGGGGCCCCTAACAACTCCAAACTTTTGTAATAAATTAGTGTTTACTTCTTCTGTCTTATTTAACATAATTAAGGCATTGAAACTTTGTTCTCACCATTTATTTCTAGGACTTTGAGGAGTATCCTGAACACAGAACAAACTTCTTCTTGCTACTTCAGGCTGTCAATTCTCATTGTTTCCCAGCATTTCTGGCTATACCACCTGCACAATTTAAACTTGTTTTGGACTCCATTATTTGGGCTTTCAAACACACTATGAGGAATGTTGCAGATACAGGTAAATACATAGAAATTAGGTCCTTTTGTTCATTTGCCCTACCAATACATAACCTATAGACTCTTACAGGTAGGGCTGTATTTGTAGCTAGGTAGCTAGCACTTGTTATCAGGGATTTGTTTGAGTGCATCAGTTGTATATATAGGTTTAAGAAAGTCCTAAAAGCAGTTTAATTATCTCTTCCATAGTGAGTCCATAGGCAGGATTGAATTATGGGGAAATGGGCATAAAATTCAAAGTAGAGGAACCTCTCTTATCCACTGTTTGTTTCCTTTTCCCTCATATGCTTTGCCTCTGTGCCACTAAGGGTCAAAATAAGGATAAACCACGACATCTTTAGCAGGAAATTTGCATCTCCTGCTAGAGATGTCGTGGTTTCTCCTACTTATTTTTATTTTATTTTAGAGAGAGGGTGCAAATTGAAGAGAGGGAAAGAAAGCTGTCATCCTGAGCAGGCTCCGTGCTCAGTGTGGAGCCCAGTACTGTGCTCCATCTCACAATTCTTGGATTATGACTTGAGCTGAAAATCAAGAGTCGAATGTTCAACTGATTAAGCCACCTGGGTGCCCCTGTTTTGTTTTTAAACAGTAATTGGTTTCTGTAATAGATGTGTACTTGGTAATGCTGTTTTTAGAGTTGATAGGGAGAGAATTGACTTTTTTGGTGTTCTATACATTTCAGGCTTACAGATACTTTTTACACTCTTACAAAATGTTGCACAAGAAGAAGCTGCAGCTCAGAGTTTCTATCAAACGTATTTTTGTGATATTCTTCAGCATATCTTTTCTGTTGTGACAGACACCTCACATACTGCTGGTAAGCACATAAAGCCATGAAAATGTTAAGGGTTTCCATTGCTATTACATGATGGAGTTCATAATGTTCTTTTTATCAACAGGCTTGACAATGCATGCATCAATACTTGCATATATGTTTAATTTGGTTGAAGAAGGAAAAATAAGTACGCCGTTAAATCCTGGAAATCCGGTTAACAACCAAATGTTCATTCAGGAATATGTGGCAAATCTCCTTAAATCTGCATTCCCTCATCTACAAGAGTAAGTATTCTTTTTTTTTTTAATTTTTTTTTTAATGTTTTTATTTATTTTTGAGACAGCATGAGGAGGGGAGGGAGGGGCAGTGAGAGAGAGAGGGAGACACAGAATCCAAAGCAGGCTCCAGGCTCCGAGCTGTCAGCACAGAACCTGACACGGGGCTAGAACTCACGGATTGTGAGATCATGACCTGAGCCCAAGTCGGACGCTCAACCAACTGAGCCACCCAGGCGCCCCAATAAATATGTTTTTTTTTTTTTTAAACATTTATTTATTTTTGAGACAGAGAGAGACAGAGCATGAACGGGGGAGGGTCAGAGAGAGGGAGACACAGAATCCGAAACAGGCTCCAGGCTCTGAGCTGTCAGCACAGAGCCCGACACGGGGCTCGAACTCACGGACTGCGAGATCATGACCCGAGCCAAAGTTGGCCACTTAACCGACTGAGCCACCCAGGCGCCCCTAAATATGCTTTAAAAAAAAATTTTTTTTTCACATTTATTTATTTTTGAGACAGAGAGAGCATGAACGGGGGAGGGGCAGAGAGAGGGGGAGACACAGAATCGGAAGCAGGCTCCAGGCTCCGAGCCATCAGCCCAGAGCCTGACGCGGGGCTCAAACTCATGGACCGCAAGATCGTGACCTGAGCTGAAGTCGGACGCTTAACCGACTTAGCCACCCAGGCGCCCCTAAATATGCTTTTTAATACGCATACATTTTTCATTTTAAAAATAGTGATTATTTAATTGTTGTGTTTTGATTTGCAGTGCTCAAGTAAAGCTCTTTGTGACAGGGCTTTTCAGCTTAAATCAGGATATTCCTGCTTTCAAGGAACATCTTAGGGATTTCCTAGTACAAATAAAGGTACGTATTTTCTTTGCACTTGGCAGAAGTATTAAGACTGAATATGATTAGTTGTTGCTTTGTGGAATTAACCGCTTTTTTGTGAAGCAAAATGGACTTTTTGAATAATATTCAGGTTTACCTAGTTGGAGACTGATTGACAGTGAATAACTATAAAACAGAGTTGACAAGAGAACGGGTTTAAAATGTTTTTGGAAATGTGTTACTAACATAATTCATTTTAGATGATATAAAGGTCTGTTGCAATATTGTGAATATATCCTACAGATGATTTTTAAATTGTGGAAAATGGAGGAAGAAATATATTGGCAGTCCCTTTGGGGATTTATACCCATTTGGTTAGTTAGTCCATTTTAGGGAATTCTGACAAATTAGGTAATTTTTTTTTAATTATTCATTTATTTTGAGAGAAAGAGGGAGGGGGGGAGGGGAATACCAGGCAGGCTTTACACTGTCTGCACAGAACCTGACACGGGGCTTAAACTCACCACAAACTGTGAGATCATGACTTGAGCCAAAATAAGAGTCAGATGCTTAACCAAGACTGAGCCACCCAGGTGCCCCATGAAACAGGTTTTTAAATCTTTGTTTATGAAGCACATTCTATATATGATATCAGACATGCCTCTTCTTATATAACCTTTTTTTAATCCCCAGAACTGCAATTTAGCTACACAGAATTGTATAAATATACCATAAATTAAACCCAGCCAGTGGGGGCACCTGGGTGGTTCAGTCAGTTAAGCCTCTAATTCATTTCAGCTCAGATTTATTTCAGCTCAGATCATGATCTCACAGTTCGTGGGATCAAGCCCCGTGTCAGGCTCTATGTTGACAGTGCAGACCTTGCTTGGGATTCTCTCCCTCTTTCTGTACCCTTCTCCTGCTCTTATGTGTACCATGCACACGCATTCTCTCCCCCCACCCCCAAAATAAATGAAAAAAAAAAAAAAAAGAAATTCAACCAATGGAAGGATAAATTCTATTCTTGTGTAAGCAAAAGAAGGTGCTTGTCTATGCTTTTTTTTTTTTTCCAAAGCAGGTCTTTTTCCAAAATTGAAGTTTTGGTTTTTTTGACAGCTCAACTATCTTGTTTTCACAGGAGTTTGCAGGTGAAGATACATCTGATCTGTTTTTGGAAGAAAGAGAAACAGCCCTTCGACAGGCTCAGGAAGAGAAACATAAACTTCAAATGTCTGTCCCTGGCATCCTTAATCCACATGAAATTCCAGAAGAAATGTGTGATTAAAATCCGAAGTGATGCTGGGTTTTTTGGTTTTTGTTTTTGTTTTTTTGGGGTTTTTTTTGTTTTGTTTTTGTTTTTTGGTTTTTGTTTTTTTCCCTCTCTGCAACACTTGTTAGCAGAAGAAAACAACAGCATCTGGATATTTGTCGACCAAAATGATGCCAATTTGTAAATTAAAATGTCACCTAGTGGCCCTTTTTCTTATGTGTTTTTTGTATAAGAAATTTTCTGTGAAATATCCTTCCATTGTTTAAGCTTTTGTTTTGGTCATCTTTATTTAGTTTGCATGAAGTTAAAAATTAAGGCATTTTTAAAAATTTTACTTCATGCCCATGTTGTGGCTGGGATGGGGGGAGGAGGTAAATTCAATTTGAACATATACTTGTAAATTCTAATGCAAAATTACACAATTTTCCTGTAAACAGTACCAATTTTTAATTAGGGAGCATTTTCTTTCTAGCCTGTATTTCAGCCTAGAAGAAAAGATAATGAGTAAAACAAATTGCGTTGTTAAAAGGATTATAGTGCTGCATTGTCTGAAGTTAGCACCTCTTGGACTGAATCGTTTGTCTAGACTACATGTATTACAAGTCTGTATGGCAAGTTTGCAGCAAGATCATGTGCATATCATCCCATTGTAAAGCGACTTCAAAAAATATGGGAACACAGTTAGTTATTTTTACACAGTTCTTTTTGTTTTTGTGTGTGTGTGCTGTCGCTTGTCGACAACAGCTTTTTGTTTTCCTCAATGAGGAGTGTTGCTCATTTGTGAGCCTTCATTAACTCGAAGTGAAATGGTTAAAAATATTTATCCTGTTAGAATAGGCTGCATCTTTTTAACAACTCATTAAAAAACAAACAAAACAAAACTCTGGCTTTTGAGATGACTTATACTAATTTACATTGTTTACCAAGCTGTAGTGCTTTAAGAACACTACTTAAAAAGCAAAATAAACTTGGTTTACATTTATTCTCTCCCTTTATTGGCTCAAGATTATTCCTGTATTAATGAAAGTGGTTTTGTTGCGTGTTTTACATTTTAGGTAACATTATTAAGTGAAGTTTGACACTTGTTGGTTTACAAATATTATCTCTAGGGTTTCTGGAGTTAAGGGGTAACAAAGAGAATGAGAACCCAAGTGTAAGAAGCTTGCAGATAGCCTTAATTGTATTCTTGTAAAATCTAACACTTCCGAAAGTTGCCATATATCCCTTTAAGAAAGGGAAGAAAGAGGACAATGTGTAGATGTCCTGTAAAACATGAAAGGGCAACAACTAGGGGAATAGAAACAGAAAAGTGGCTTGGGTGAACCTGTTTCCAGAGGATTGAATCTAACCATCTATAAACTTAAACCAAAAGGTAAACGTTTGAAGTGCCTCATGTTCATGCAGAGTCAGCAATATTGTGTAATTGCTGTACTCTTAATTTTTATAGGCTTTGGCAAAACTATCATTTCAATGGAATACAATCCTGCATAAAACTTTTTTCCAGGGCAGTAAATGGTAAGAGTTTAAATATATTAAAAGAACATTGGAAAACTTTGACTTTAGCTTTGTTAAAATCTTTGCTTAGTTGTCATTGGTGTTTGCTTAAAAACACCTTTTAAGAGGTTTTCTTTGATCACACAAGAATTTAAGTTCAGATTTTTCTTTTTTTTTTTAACACTTATTTTTATGAGACAGAGAGAGACAGAGCATGAACGGGGGAGGGGAAGAGAGAGAGGGAGACACAGAATCGGAAACAGGCTCCAGGCTCTGAGCAGTCAGCACAGAGCCTGACGCGGGGCTCGAACTCACGGACGGTGAGATCATGACCTGAGCCGAAGTCAGCTGCTTAACCGACTGAGCCACCCAGGCGCCCCTAAGTTCAGATTGTTTATGCTGTATTTGAATGTGCTGTAAAATACATCGTTTCTGAATAGCTGTTACCATTTCTGCCTATGATCATACAGAATTTTCTTACCTTCCAGCACATCCACTGTGTACCCCTGCCCCCACCCCCACCCCCTTGCACTCTTGGTAGGTTTTAGATGTTGCAAGGAAACAGGCCTTGGCAGTAGTCCGCTTTGAGTTAGAAATGATTGGCAACTTGACTCTTTAATGTTTTTTTGGGTTTTTTTGGAGAGACAACTTCCCTCCCATTTTTTTGGATTGAGAATAACTTACCTCCCATTTCCTCTTCTGACTTCTGTTACTGTCCTGTATTTTAATAAACCCTGCATGTTATTTTGAACTCCATGAGATATTAAATGTATACCTTAATAAGGGTAATTAGTTACAGGACCATAGCCTAGAAGAAGTATTTCTTCAATGTTTATATAAAGTAAATACATTCAATGAGAATCCATAAATTGAAGTAGAAGCCTCAAACTTGTTTTCTTAAACAAGATTTCATCAGAGGTATGCTCTTTCCCATAGTTGAGTCCCTTGCATGAAGCTTGTGTTAGCTATTGAACAAAGAATTGACCAAAACTAGAGAAAACTAGTGATAACAAATTTAGACTGGACATTTCTTTTCCTTGCTTGATTTTATTTTGATCATATTTGGATAACCCTCAAGGTATTATACAGCAAAGCACACTGATACTGGCCATTTTAGTATTTGGCATGGCGCTATTAAGTTTTCATTTATTTTGAGAGAGAGCATGGGGGCAGGCAGAGACCCTGGGGGAGAGAATCCTAAGCAGGCTCTGTGCTGCCAGCAAAGAGCCAAATGCTGGGCTCAAACTCATGAGCCATGAGATCATGATCTGAGCCAAAATCAAGAGTTGGACGTTTAATGTACTGACACCCCTGGCACCCCCCAGTCTCAATTGTTGTGAGGGAGAAATGGAATTATCTTTCATAGTCAGTGGCGCTGAATCGTGGTCTAGGCACTCATTAGATGGACAATCTTGGGTAACTCATGTGAACTTTCAAAAATGGGAACCCAGAGCCAAGTCCCTGGATGGTTCGGAGGATTTATATAGAAACTTGCCGATATGCCTGATGCCATAGCTAACTGTAGGGTGCATTTTTTCACATTTTAGTTGCTCTGAAATTGGAGTATATCTGGGCTTTGTGTGTGTGTGTGTGTGTGTGTGTGTTTTTTAAGTGTTTATTTTGAAAGCACAAGCAAGGGAGGGACTGGGGAGATAGAATTCCAAGCAAGCTCTCCTGTCGGCACAGAGCCTGATGTGAGGCTCAAATCTCAAACCATTGAGATCATGACCCAAGCTGTATTCAAGAGTCGGGACTCTAAACTGAGCCACTCAGGTGCCCCAAATTAGAGTATATCTTAACAGCCCATGCCCTCTTAATTTCTGGTATCCCAGCAATACCACTTTCTCCACATGTGAACTTAGTCATCGGCTTTTGTGTGTATTAGTTTAATTGCTAAGTGTCTTCAGAAGGAGGTCCAACATCAAAATGTTAACTTGTATGTACAAAAAGGCACACAGAAGCAGCAGGGCATAAACGTTATTAAGGAAGGATATCTTATCGTTCAAAGGGTAACCACAATTCTGTATTTTTGTGCGAAGTAGCAACCAAATTTTTCTCAAGGCCTGGGCAAAGGAGCTGTCCATATCTGTAATGCAAGGAATTGTCTACCAAATACCAAGCAATGCATTTTTATTCATGAAAAGTGTGAACAGATGGATGAAATTTCAAAAAGAGGCTGCTGTAGCCAATTTATGCATTTTGCAGGACTCAGATACACTGAGTTGGCAGTGTTTTCTCATTCTTGGTACGTGTTGCAGCTGATGTCCTCTTTGAGTTGTAATAAAGAAGTGAGTAAATCACGTGTGAGTTCAGTCTTCACAGGCATTTCCTTATCTCAGTTGGAGTCTAATTATTTTGGTAGGCTTACATAGGATGCAGACATTTCATGTTTGATGCCAGCACAGATAGGCAAGCATGGGTTTGAAAAACAGATTATTAAAATACCAAGAGGAACTAAATGGTCGATTTGGTAGTGTGTGTTCAGTTTTCCTCCAAAAAAGTTAACAGCAGAATTCATTCTGTAAAGATGTGAAGGTAAATCTTTATGGAAAAGAGGTTCATAAAAGAATCCGTCACAGGCTGCTGTGAAACATAAAACTCTGGGTCTCAGGTTGTGAGTGCAAGCCCCACATTGGGCTTAAATAAAGGGGCATCTGGGTGGCTTAGTCGGTTCAATGTCTGACTGTTGATTTTGGCTCAGGCTGTGATCTCCTGGTCGTGAGTTAAGCTCCATGCTAAGTGTGGAGTCTACTTCAAATTCTCTGCCCCTCCATCACTCGCGAACACACGTGCTCTCTTTATCTCAAATAATAAACTGTAAAATAAAAATACATAAAGCATGTTTACCTACTACTTGTTAGTACTTTTTTGTTTAAGATTTTATTTTTAAGTAATCTCTGCACCCAATGTGGAGTTCTAATTTAACAACCCTGACATCAAGAGTTGCATGTTCCACCAACTGAGCCAGCCAGGTGCCCCTATAAATAGTACTTTTGATAAGTGCTATTCTGATAAAGTTTCCCTTACCATCTTTTGTTTTTTTTGTTTGGCAGTTCACATTTTTAAAGATTTACTTATTTTTGAGAGAGAATGTGAGCCGGGGAGGGGCAGAGAGAGGGAGACAGAATCCAAAAGTAGGCTCCAAGCTCTGAGCTGTTAGCATAGAGCCCAAAACAGGGCTTGAACTCACAAAACCGTGAGATCCTGACCTGAGCTGAAGTTGGACACTGAGCCCCCCAGGTGGCCCTCCCTTATCTTTTGTGCTTTCCATCTCTATGAGACATGCTGGGTAAATTAAAAAAATTAACAGTAATTCCATAATCTCTAGTCCATGTTCAGGTTTCCCCAAGAGTTCCTAAGAATGTCTCATGGCCTGTGTTCTTCCAAATGGGAGTTCAATTTAGGTTTATGTTTTTTGCATTTATAGTTAATGAGTTTTTAACTTTAGTGGTATTTTTTTACTTAAAATTAGTATTTGGTTATTTTTTCATTATTTTTTAAAAGTGTCTTATTTGTCACATGTATTATAGCATAGCTTGCATTTTATATCCTCCACAACTCAGACTGATAAAAACCTGCCCTACCTCTCCACTGGTAACCTTTAAAATTTCATTGTGGGGGCCCTAGGGAAAAAACAGTGGCTAGCAAAGTGTTAGTATAGTAGCCCCCCTTTATCTGGGTTTCATTTTCTGTGGTTTCAGTTACCAGATATCAACTGCGGTCCGGAAGCACGTGATCCTCCTGACCAGTCCTCAGAAGGTCAGTAGTAGCCTAACGCTAAGTTATAATGCCTGCATCATTGACTTCCCTTTATTTTCACATCTCACATTATCACAAGAAGGGTGAGTACAGAACAATAAGATAATCTGAGAGAGACCACATTTACTAATTGTTTTAAGGAATAAGTTTATATTATAATTGTTCAATTTTATTCTCAATCTCTTACTGTGCCTAAGTTTTAAATTGAACTTTATCATAGGTATGTATATATAGGGGAAAATCTAGGGTTTGATACTATCTGTGATTTCAGGCATCTCCTGGGCATCTTGGGACATATTCCCCTCAGATAAGGTGGCACTGTTGTATATTTAAGAGAGATATATTACAATATATTGTTATATATATTTTTTAACTTAATTTTTTTTTGAGAGAGTGTGCAAGTTGGGGGAGAGGGGCAGAGGGAGAGAGAGAGAGAATCTTAAGAAGGTTCCCTGCTCAGCTTGGAGGCCCACATGGGGCTTGAACCCATAACCCTAGGATCATGACCTGAGCCAAAACAAGAGTGTTGGATGCTCAACCTTAAGGAACTGAGCCATCCAGGGGTTCCTAAGAGAACGTTCTTATAAATAAACATTTTAATGTGGTTCCCCCCTCCATGTAACAAAAATAATAACAATGACAATGTTTATTTTCCACTTGTGTCAGTGAAGTCCAGAGTTAAATAATATAGACCTTGTGAAGCTAAGCTTTATGATATCACTAGAATTCTGGCAATTTAGGAATTTTTTCTACACCCAACATCAAATATGGCTGCAGGAATTTCAACTACTGCATTTGCATTCTAGACAGGGAAAAAGAAACTTCCCCTTTTAAGACTTCAAGTCTCAGAAACTCCCAGAACACTTCCAAGTACATCTCCATACCCCACCCAACAAGAGAAGCTCAGAAATACAATCTTAAACTTGGATGCATTGCTGTTCTGAATAAAATCGGCACTCTATTTAAGAGGAGGGGATTGGGTGTCTGGGTGGCTCAGTCAGTTAAGTGTCTGACTCTTGGGTTTTTGGCTCAGGTCATGACCTCACGGTTTGTGATTTCCAGCCCCATGTTGGGCTCTGCACTGCCAATGTGGAGCCTGCTTGGGATTCTCTGTGTCTCCCTCTCTCTGCCCCTCTCTCAAAATAAAAACACTTTTAAAAATAAATAAATACAATTAAGAGGAGGTGGGAGAGTGAATTGAAGAAACTAACATCCTCTACCACAAGTTCAAAAAGTATTAAGTGAAAATAAAGGAAAAAAGGCAGTTGACTCCATTTGAAAGGCAAAATCTTCCCTAAGCATTCAAGTACTGATAATGACAAAGAAATTGCTCCTGTGGCAGTGACAGCTGCCTTTGTCATTCACTGACCATGATTTGAAAAAAGCCCCATCTCTACAGGGTGGCAGACAAAACCATTTATTTACTTCTGGTCTTCATTACTAATTGCTGTGTCGGTTTTCAAGATAAGTAAAAAGAGTATTAAAACTAATATCCTGACTTTACAAATGAAAACTTCAAAAGCTTCCTAAAAGAAAGGAGAACTTAGAGAGTTTGGAGGGGAAAGGGTCCTAAGAGTTGGGGAAGTTTATTTGGGAAGTCTTTTATTTCCATTGCAAAAAAAGGCCTTTTGGAAAAATGGATTTTGAAAATTCCAAAATCCTTTCCGTGGTGCACTCGTAACTGACCTAATGCCCAAACAGTACCACTGCTCTCTCTACTCTGTTTGGATACCCAAGAAAATTGTGTCTTTTACCCAGAGTTTGCCAACTAAACTAGGCTTTTCTCTTCTGACATGGAAGCCACTTGATCCACTTACAAAACTTTCTTTAGGGCACCTCGCTGGCTTGATTGACAGAGCATGCAACTCTTGATCTCAGGGTTGCGAGTTTGAGCCCCACGTTGAGTGTAGAGATTACTTAAAAAAAAAAAAAAAAGAAAAGAAAAGAAAAAGAAAATCTTCCTTTGTCCTCTCACCCTAGGAGGATTTCTTTGGAGCCTATTATGGGTCAACATGCACTTAAATTATTAAGTCTCTCTTCTTAGCCTATTGAACAAGACTAGAGTTTTATGCAAGCTCGGATATACTATATTTTGTACTACAGGAGGAGTACATAAGAGATCCAGCTTGAACATTAATTCTCTGAACTTGGTACCTTAACAAGTCTCTGACCCAGAATGTCCTTTTCCCTGGGTCTTGAGTCTCATACACTGCTGAGATCAGATCTTCAAAATGAGATCAGCCTTATTCAATATGTCCAATCAGTTAAGAGCAAACTATTCTTTTTTTTTTCTTTAAGTTTATTTATTTTGAGAGAAAGAAAGCATGAGCAGGGGAAGAGCAGAGAGAGGGAGAGAGAATCCTAAGCAGGCTCCATGCTCAGCGCAGAGCCTGATGTAGAGCTCAGTCTCACAAACCTCAAGATCATGACCTGAGCCAAGGTCAAGATTCAGACGTTTAACCAACTGAGACATCAATGGGGACATCTTTAAAAAATAATAACATCATGGGGTGCCTGGGGGGCTCAGTCAGTTAAGTGTCGATCTCTTGGTTTCAGCTCAGCTAATGATCTTGCATTTTTGTGAGTTTAAGCCCTGAGTGGGGCTCTACGCTGGCAGCACGGAGTCTCCTTGGGATTTTTCTCTCTCCCCATCTCTCACTCTGCCCCTCCCCCACTTGTGCTATCTCTGTCTCTTTAAAAATAAATAAACACATTTAAAAAAATAATATCATGATACTGTTCAACAATTTAAAAGAAAGAAACCTGCTGATACATGCAACAAAAGGGATACATCTCAAAAACAATATGTAGGCAGAGTAAGCCAGACATTAAGGAGTATATATGTACAGGAGCACCTGGGTGGCTCAGGTTCAGCCTCTGACTCTTGGTTTCGGCTCAGATCATGATCTCACGGTTCATGAGTTCTAGTTCTACATCAGTAGAACTGACTGTGCAGAGCCTTGGAATTCTCTCTCTCCCTCTGTCTCTGCCCCTCGCCTGCTTGCTCTCTCTCTCAAAATAAATAAACTTAAAAAAGGAATTACATATGTACAATTGCATTACTATGGTACTCATGAACAGACAAAACTAATGTAAGATAATAGAAAGTGATTATATGGGTGTTGTACAACTTTCAAATTAATCAAAATGATAACCTGATCTGTGCATTTTATTTACATTAATTGTACCTTAATTGAAAACTGCAATAAAAGTTAAAATATAAAGCATGTTTCTATGCATGCAGTCTACTTGTACAATAAACCATTAGGAATAATGACCTCCAAGAGGTTAATCAATGTATTGATAAAAACAACAAAAAAGGTGTGTATTTACCTATGTTTGTATATATTTAAATGTTTATTTTTGAAAGCGAGAATGCATGCAAGTGAGCGCACCCATGCACGCATGTGAGCAGGGGAGGGGCGGAGAGGAAGAGGGAGACAGAGGATCCAAAGAGGACACTACGCTGCCAGCAGGAACCCAATGTGGGGCTCAAACTCATGAATAGTGAGATCATGACCTGAGCTGAAGTAAGTAGTTTAACCGACTGAGCCACCTATAGGCACCCCTGTTAAAATATGTCTAAATGTATATATTTAGAGTACGTACAAATTGACTTTTTAATTGGATAGTTAAGTGAAATTGGACACTCAGATATAAAATATTTTTTTAACAAAGACTTCCAAAAAATAGAATGTACATATAGTGTATCATTACAGTCTAGATTATAAGAAAACTTACAGAAAAACATATATCAAGATGGTAAAATTCCATCATTATGGATGAGACTTCAGGGGCGCCTGGGTGGCTCAGTCGGTTAAGCATCCAACTTTGGCTCAAGTCATGATCTTGCAGTTGTGAGCTCACGCCTGGTGTCAGGCTCTGTGCTCACAGCTCAGAGCCTGGAACCTGCTTCGGATTCTGCGTCTCCCTCTCTCTCTGCCCCTCTCACGCTCTGTCTCTCTCTCTCAAAAATAATGAAACATTAAAAGAAACATTTTTAATGAAATAAAAAAAGTTAAAGCATTGTAATTATTTACCTTAAAAAATGGAGAAACAATATATAAAATGATTTATTGACGTTCAAAGCAAAGCTTTAAGATAATTTAAGGTTATTATTGATCTTATGAAAATACTAGAAACATCTAAAATAATATTGAATTTTGCTGTTGCTGTAGTAAAAATGAGTTCATTGAGAAACTTTACATAAAATTCTGACTGAATTTTACACAGAACAGGCCAGTGTTAGACAATCTGGATTTTCAGCCAAAAGTTTAGAAGACTTTTTAGATATTTTAATTCGGCACTAATTCACTGTATTCACCTATCTCTGGATGATGTAATAAAAGATGTAAATCAAATAAATCACTTTTTTTTTTAACTTTATTGATTCATTTTGAGAGAGTGCACATGTGAGTGGGGTAGGGGCAGAGAGAGGAAGAGAGATCATGACCTGAGCCAAGATCAAGAGTTGGACACTTAACCGACTGAGCCAGCCAGGAGCCCCTAAAATAAATCACTTTAAATAGTGTTGAATGTTTGATTTTATACCATATATAAAATAATCAAGGAGAATTAAATTATATGGTTGAAAAGCAGGGAATTGTGGTGCCTGGCTGGCTCAGTCAGTGGAACTTGAGACCCTTGATCTCGGAGTTGTGAGTTCGAGCCCCTCATTGGATGTAGAGATTGCTTAAAAATAAAATTAAGGGGCATCTGGGTGGCTTAGTCGGTTAAGCATCTGACTCTTGGTTTCAGCTCAGGTTATGATCTCGTGGTTTGTGAGCTCAAGCCCTGCATCAGGCTCTGTGCAGGCTTGGAGCCTGCTTGGGATCCTTTCCCTCTCTCACTCTGCCCTCTCTCTCTCTGTCTCTCTCTCTCTCTCTCAAAATAAATACACCTAATTTTTTTTAATACGTAAAAATAAAATCTTAGAAAAGAAAAGCAGGGAATTGAAACAAGACATATCAGAAGAATATTTGGACCTGGATGACATCCTATGCTGCCAAACCTTAAAAGGATGTTTAGACATTGAGTCAAGCCTTGTATATTTGGTTTAATAGAAATTATGAAATTGAAGTAAACCTTTGGAAAATGAAATTTTCTTTAAAGATTTGGCTCTAATTATAAAAAAAAAGATTTGACTCTAATAAACAGTATTCTAACAGATGTGATTTTTTTTTTCCCCCAGCTTCACTGGAAGCTAGTTTTGGTTATTAAGGCTGACATGTTAATCCAATAATTGGTAAAAATGATTAAATACATAAAATTAAAGAAAGGAAACTATAAAAGACAAGTAAAAGATGTTACAGAAATGAAGAAATATGAAATATAAAACAAATACTCGATTCTATGAAAATTAAATTATCCAAGAAATTATATGAACATGCGTTGTTGTTTGATCATTAAAGTGAAATGAAAGATACAATGAAATTTCAAATTCTTTCAATCTTGGCCAAATTATAATTATGATGTGTTGGGGATTGAAGGTGAACAAGAATCAATAACATTAAGCTAAGTAATTAGTTATGGGATTCTAATAAATGACTTTTTGACTTAGTTGATAGTAAAACTATTATACATAGATTTCAGTATTATAAATATTAAAACATTTCTTTTTTATTTTTGAAAGAGTACAAACAGGGGAGGGGCATAGAGAGAGTAGGGAACAGAGAATCTGAAGTGGGCTCTGTGCTGACAGCCGTGAGCCCAATGTGGGGCTTGAACCCACGAACCATTAGATCATGACTGAGCTGAAGTTGGACGCTTAACTGACTGAGCCACCCAGGTACCCCTATGGTTTTTCATTTTTAAGTAATCTCCATACTCAGCATGGGATCAAGAATCATATGCTCTACCAACTGAGCCAGCCAGGTATCCCAGTTTGAACATTTTCAAAGCATTTTTTTTCTTTTTTTTTTTTTTTTAACATTTATTTATTTATTTTTGAGAGACAGAGGAGTGAGAGAGGAGCAGAGAAAGAGGGAAACAAAGAATCCGAAGCAGGTTCCAGGCTCTGAGCTGTCAGCACAGAGCCTGACGCGTGAGATCACGGTCTGAGCTGAAGTCAGACGCTGAACCGACTGAGCCACTCAGGTGCCCCTCAAAGTATTTTTTAATATAATTCCGTAGAAGCTGAGCTATACATTCTCTACATCTTGAAACTATATCATTGACTCTTGATTGAAGGAGGAAGTTTTTGGAAGAGTCTGACTATTCCCTGTGTTAAACCATTGCAAGGCTACATTTATCTAAGTAACAATTGTATCAAACAAAAAAATAACATGATAATTTCTCAAAATCAACCAAAGGCTTGGTAATTAGGAAAATAATTTCATAGGACACCTGGGTGGCTCAGTTGGTTAAGCGTCTGACTTTGGCTCAGGTCACAATCTCATGGTCCGTGAGTTCAAGCCCCGCGTCAGGCTCTGTGCTCAGAGCCTGGATCCTGTTTTGGATTCTGTCTCCATCTCTCTCTGCCCCTCCCCCGCTCATGCTCTGTCTCTCTCTGTTTTTCAAAAATAAATAAAACATTAAAAAATTTAAAAAAAAAAGATGATTTTATTTCTTTTAGGTGCCTGGGTGGCTCAGTCCCTTAAGTGTCTGATTTCTGCTTGGGTCATGATCTCATGGTTCATGGGTTCGAGCGCCACATTAGGCTTGCTGCTGTCAGCACAGAACCTGCTTCAGATCCTCTGTCTCCTTCTCTCCCCCACTTGAGAGAGTGCTCTCTCTCTCTCTCTGTCTTTTATTTTCATTTATTTATTTTACTTGAGAGACATGGGGAGGGGTGGGTAGAGGGAGAGAGAAAGAGAATCTCAAGCACTTAGCACAGAGCCTGACTCTGGGATCAATCCCGTGACCCTGGGATCATGACTTGAACCGAAACTGAGAGTTGGATGCTCAACCAACTGACCCACCCAGGCACCCCAAGATTTTGGTTTTAAAAGGTCTCTACACCCAATGTCGGCCTGAACGCACACCCCGAGATCAAGGGTCACACACTCCACAACTGAGGCAGCCAGGGGCCCATCTCTTTTCTTTTTAAGGTGGCTTTTTGAGGGACGCCTGGGTAGCTCAGTGGGTTAAGCGACCGACTTCGGCTCAGGTCATATCTCAGTTTGTGAGCTTGAGCCCCACATCAGGCTCACTACTGTCACTGCAGAGCCTGCTTCAGATCCTTTGTCCTCCCCTCTCTCTTCCACTCCCTCCCCCTCAAAAATAAACATGTAAAAATAAATAAAGTGGCTTGTTGACTGGGATGTTTTGAGAATTTTCAAAGACAGAAGTGAGTGTGATAAAAACTACAAATTACCTTACTTTCATTTAGTGCTTTATCCATTTGACTCTGCTGTATTTTCAAATTGCACATTTTCATCTTCATAAGCTTCTTTGCTGTTATTGCAATTTGTCTGGGATCTTTCAAATCAGTTGAATAGCTAATAGCGTCCACACATCACAAGTAAATTCACAGTCTCATGTTATCTTCTAAACTTATCTAACGAACTGCAAGTTTGCTGTCATTCTCTGCAACCCAAAATGGGTTGGTGGCCTTATGGTCGTGGCCAGACTGCTATGGCAGCAATATGAGCCCCCGAGATTCCTGAGGAGGTCAAGTTCAGGAAAATGCTTGGTGAGTAAATGTTCTTCAATTCTACAAATGTGTACAGACTAATTATATGCTGGGTCCTGCAGTTGCAACAATGAGTAAAGTAGCTAGGGCCCAGGTAAATATTAAAGTGCTAAGTGCTATGATAGGGGCAGGCACAAGCTGCTATGGGGTATGAAGGAGGGGCGCCTGACTCAGAAGTGACTGGCTATGTTGGGGGAGGCAGGGAACAGTATTTTGAATAGCCTTAAAAAGTACCACCAAGAAGTCAGCTTTTCATGAAGAAGACAGAAAGGGCAAACAGGAGGAGAAAACAGCAAGAGTCAATGACCCAAAGCAGAGTGTCATGATGTGTTTGGGAACACAGAAGTGAAAAGGAGGCAGAGCGTGACTCCTCACCTTCCAGTCAGCAATCCCACTAGGCAGATCAGGTTTTCACTTGCCTGTGGTGACAGAATTAAGGAGTGACAGAGCAGCTAGGATGCAAATCCAGACCTTCTGGCCCCATGTACACTTTACACCATTGTTACCTAGGCACAATACAGTCTGAGAGAGGAGGACTATTCTGAGTTAACATCTAACAGGAATACAAATACAATGTTACAATAGTGCTTTGATGTCAGATCTATCTGAAAGTGATGGCATAAAGTCTTTTAACAATGATCTGTGGCTAGGGTGCCTAGCTGGCTCAGTTGGTGGACTGCGTGATTCTTGATCTTTCGGTTGTGAGTTTGAACCCCACGATGGGTGTAGAGATTACAAAAAAAATAAATAAGCTTTAAAAAATAAATAAACAATGAGATAGTGTTTCACAAAGAGATTAAAAAAGTCTGGTAAGACCAAGTTTGGTGAGGATGAGAAGAAACAAAGTGTTGTGTTTGCTGTGGAGAGTATGAAGTAGTGAATCCACTTTGGAGGGCAATTTAGCAATACCTAGAAAAGCCGAATGGGTATATATCCTCAATCCAGCAATTCCAATTATAGGTATATATTCCCGAGATTCTTCTGCACACATATCCAAGGAGACATGAGCAAGAATGTTCATTTCACCATTGTTTCTAATAGCAAGAACTGGAAATAAACTAAATGTCCAACAGGGGAATGGACAAATTGTGATATATTCATATATAGGGACACCATACATGAGTTTAAATGAATGGGTCAGGGACACCTGGCTGGGCTCATTTGGTAGAGTGTGTGACTCCTGATCTCAGGGTGGTGAGTTCCAGCCTCATGTTGGAGTAGAGTTTACTCAAAATAATTTTGTTTAAGAGCACATGGGTGGCTCAGTCGGCCAAGCATCTGACTTTGGCTCAGGTCATGATCGCACGGTTCGTGAGTTCGAGCCCTTCATCAGGCTCTGCACTGACAGCACAGAGCCTGCTTCGGTTCCTGTCCCACTCTCTCTCTGCCCCTCCCTAGCTGGTGCTTTCTCTCTGTCTCAAAAATAAATAAAAACATCAAAAAAATCAAAATAATTTTTTAAAAAATATGTGTTAAAAAGGGGTGCCTGGCTGGCTCAGTCAGAAGAGCATAGAACTCTTGGGGCACATGAGTGGCTCAGTCGGTTAAGCGTCTGACTTCGGTTCAGGTCATGATCTTGTGGTTTGTGAGTTTGAGCCCCATGTTGGGCTCTGTGCTGACAGCTCAGAGCCTGGAGCCTGCTTCAGAGTCTGTGTCTCCTTCTCTCTCTGCCCCTCCCCCACTTGTGCTCTGTCTCTCTCTCCCTATCAAAAATAAATAAATGTAAAAAAAAAAAATTAAAAAAAGAGCATAGGACTCTTGATCTTGAGGTTGTGGGTTCAAACCTCAGTCTGGGTGTAGAGATTACTAAAAAAAAATAATAAACTTAAAAATATAATAATATTTGTTTAAAAAATTAAAATAGTGGGGCGCCTGGGTGGCGCAGTCGGTTAAGCGTCCGACTTCAGCCAGGTCACGATCTCGCGGTCCATGAGTTTGAGCCCTGCGTCAGGCTCTGGGCTGATGGCTCAGAGCCTGGAGCCTGTTTCCGATTCTGTGTCTCCCTCTCTCTCTGCCCCTCCCCCGTTCATGCTCTGTCTCTCTCTGTCCCAAAAATAAATAAACATTGAAAAAAAAATAAAAAAAAAATAAAAATAGAATGAACTAAGCTACATCAGTCAATAAGCATAAATTTAAAAAATATGTTGAGTGAGGATGGGTCACCTGGGTTGCTCAGTGGGTAGCGCATGGGACTCTTGATCTCAGGCTCCTGAGTTCAAGCCCCACATACAACTTACTTAAATTAAATTAAAAAGATAGGGGCACCTGGGTGTCTCAGTCAGTTAGATGTCTGACTCTTGATTTTGGCTCAGGTCATGATTTTATGGTTCATGAGATAGAGCCCCATGTCAGGCTCTGCACCTGCTTGGGATTCTCTCCCCCGCTCTCTGGCCCCTCCCCACCTCTCCAAATAAATAAATAAACTTCATAAACAAATGAATAAATAAATAAATAAATAATATGTTGAGTGAAAAAACCAATTTGCAAAACATGTAAGGTATGCCATCTACATAAAACTTGAAAAATAAAACACATTGTGCTATATATTTTTAATTAATACAATCCTTTGGATTAATAATATAAAGACATGTGTGGGTATGGAAAAATGCTGAATTTAGATAAGAGATTATGATTCCTTGGGGGAGGTGGGAGGGAGAAGGGCTAATGGAATAGGGAGATAGATGTTTTATTTCATTAAGAAAAATAAAGCAAATATGGATAAAGAACTTAATAGAAGAGTGGTTGATAAAATGGTGTTTGTGTTATTGTCTGTACTGAAATACTTTACAAAATTTTGAAAAACAAGGAAACTAACAGTTTATCCATAACATGAGGGTGTTGCCTTATCAATGTTTTCTAAAACACTAGTTTGCAGCCCATTAGAATGTTGTGAAGTCAATTTAATATTTTTTAATTACTAATTTTTTTATTTTTTATTATTTGACATATAACATTGTATAATTTTAAAGCTTTTTAAAATGTTTTATTTATATTTGAGGTTGGGGAGGAGCAGAGACAAAGAGGGACAGAGGATCCGAAGCAGGCTCTGAGCAGATAGCACTGAGCCTGCTATTGGGCTGGAACTCACAAACCTTGAGATCATGACCCAAGCTGAGGTCGGATGCTCAACCAACTGACCCACCCAGGTACCCCTAACATTTTGTAAATTTTAAGTGTACAACATGTGGGTGTTGTCTGTATTCATTCTAATGTACATTAGATCTATAGTACTTATTTACCAATGGATGCAATTTTGTACTCTGAAACATCTCTCCTATTCCCATACCTCTCAGCCCATGGCAATTAGTTTTACTCTGTTTTTATGAGTTTGGCTCTTTTAGATTCCACATATAAGTTATATCATACAGTATGTCTTTCTCTGTCTGACTTATCTCACTTAGCATAATGTCTATAAGGTTCATCCACGTGCTGCAATGGCAGGATCTCCTTTCTCAAGGCTGAATAATATTCCATTGTATGTATATACCACGTCTTTATCTATTCATCCACTGACAGATGCTTAGGTTGTTTCCGTATCTTGGCTATTGTGAATAATGCTGCAATATACCTGGGAAGCTTTTCATTTCCTTTGGGTATATACCTAGAAGCTGATTTGCTGTATCATATGGTAATTCCATTTTTTAAATTCTTTGAGGAGCCTCCATATTGTTTTCCATAGTGGCTGAACCCAGTTACATTCCTATCAACAGTATACAAGGGTTCCCTTTTCTCCACATCTTTGCTAACATTTGTTATCTCGTCTTCTTATGCTATCCATTCTAATAGGTATGAGGTGATATCTCACTATGGTTTTGATTTACATTTCCCTGATGACTGGAGATGCTGAGCATCTTTACATGTACCTGTTGGCCACCTGGAGGTCTTCTTTGAAAAAAAAAATATTTAATTTCTTTGCCTATTTTTTTTCTAGATTTTATTTATAAACAAGCTCTACACCCAACATGGGGCTCGAACTTACAACTGAGAGATCAAGAGTCGCATGCTCTGTTGACTGAACCAGCCAGGTGCCTCTCTCTGGCCTATTTTTAAATCAGATTTTGTAGTGTTGTTATTAAGTTGCATGAGTTCTTTATTTTGAATATTAACCTTTTATGCCGTGTACGCTTTACAAACATTTTCTCCCATTCAGTAGGTTGTCTTTTCATTTTGTTGATTGTTTCTTTTGTTGTGTAGAAGATTTTAAGTTTGATATAGTTCCACTTGTGGACTTTTGCTCTTATTGTTTGTGCTTTTGGTGTTATTTAAGTGACTAATTATTAAAATAAAATAGAAGATAGGAGCTGCATTGCACATAATAAGGATAAATAGCTCTTAAAAATTTTGTTTCAATTATGTATAGATTGTGTGTGTGTGTGTGTGTGTGTGTGTGTGAGAGAGAGATGTGTGGGAGGATAACTACATGCCCTGGTTGGCCTGTGAAAGTCCTAATTTATGCTTATTAATACAGGGTGATTTTATTTTTTATTTTATTATATTTTTAAAATGTTTATTTTTGAGAGGGAATGTGAGCAGGGGAGGGGCAGAGAGAGAGGGAGAGAGAGAATCCCAAGCAGGCTCTTCACTTGTCAGCACAGAACCTGACGCAGGACTTGATCCCACAAACCGTGAGATCATGACCTGAACCGAGATCAAGAGTCAGACATTTAACCTACTGAGCCACTCAGGTGCCCCCAGGGTAATTTTTAATAGTGTTCTCTTTCAGTCTAAAAGTTTCTGGTTCGTATCCTCTCTCTCTCCCTCTCTCTGCCCTTCCCTTACTCGTATTCTCTCTCTCTCTCTCAAAAAAAAAAAAAAAAATTAAAAAAGAAAAAAAAGATTTAAAAGAGTCCTGGTTTAGGGCAATAAATTATATGCTCACTCTGGTTCTAGATCTTGATGTAAATTTACTATGGAGTGCAGTTTAAAGAAAAGGACATGAAAAAAACCTAGCTTAGAGGACATCTGAAGCACCATTCTTTCTACACATGAGTGGGATTGCACCAGAATTCCATTGTCCAAAATGCAGAGGAAGTCCATGTATCAAAATGCTGGGCGGTGAAATCTCCTACAATCATGGGTCATATTTACATATTTATTCATTATGTGCATATTTTCTAACATGAATAAAAGTTCTCATTTACTGAGTGCTTACAATATACTAATTATCACGCAAAGTTTTTTTACATGTATTATCTCAATTCTCACAAGTCCTCTCACACATGGATTCTATTCTTTTCCCCATTTTACAGATTAGGAAATGGACACAATTAAATGACTTACCCCAAATCACACAGATGGTATGTGGTTGAGCATCTGACTTTGCTGTGAAATATCATTTTGGAGTAGAGGGGAATTTCTAATGAGTCCTTAGAAATTATCTTCCTTTGGAATATTATAAGGGTTGATTGTCTAAAAAGTACCCATCACCCTTACATGAATGGTTCTGGGTTGGAATCGTCCAAAAAAGATTTGGTGAGAAACGGGTGGTGGAGGAACTGGTGGTTGGCTCAGTGGGTGGAGCTTAAGACTCTTGATTTTGGGGTTGTGAGTTCAAGCCCCAGGTTACCTGTGGAGACCACTTAAAAATAGAAAGAAAGAGGGGCGCCTGGGTGGTTCAGTCTGTTGAGTGTCCAACTTCGGCTCAGGTCGTGATCTCACAGCTCGTGAGTTCAAGCCCTGCGTCGGGCTCTGTGCTGACAGCTCAGAGCCTGGAGCCTGCTTCAGATTCTGTGTCTCCGTCTCCCTGCCCCTCCCCCACTCTCTCTCTCAAAAATAAGTAAACACTAAGAAAGAAAGAAAGAAAGAAAGAAAGAAAGAAAGAAAGAAAGAAAAGGGGAGGGCATGGGAGGGGAGGGAAGGAAAGAAATATGTGGTGGAAGTGAGGCTTCCTCTCTGAAGGCTATCTTGACTAGATAGAGATGGTGAGAGACAAGGATTCCAGCTCGTCCTTTCCTTTTCGCTTGGACTCATGCTCTAGTTCTTGCCTGAGGGCCCTGCTGACCAATAGTGACCCCATTTTGACCACCAGATGCAGAGTCAGTAGTCTTTGCTGCTTCTCCCACAATTATGGGTGCTCTTGTTCTTATAATGAATCCATTAGTTCATAATATTCATAGTGGTTCTGTTCCCTAATTGAATCCTAATTGAGCTATGGGCTTTATTCGTGTAGCTTAAGTATGAACAAGAACTTTTATTGTTTTAAAATTATAATAGTAAGACTTCATTGTAGAAAGTACGCCAAATGTAGAGAAGCAAAAAGAAAAAATATTAACTGTAATCCCTCCAACAAAAGTTAACTGTTAACTTACTGTTAACCCATTGTTTCTTAACCTTTTTTAATAGAGTGGAACCATATAGTTCATACAGTTTCATTTATTTATATTTCTTTTATTTTTATTTTACTTATTAATATTTTTAAATTATTTTTAATGTTTATTTTTGAGAGAGAGAGAGAGAGAGAGAGAGGGAAAACATGAGCAGGAGAGGGGCACAGAGGGGAGGGGGACAGAGGATTCATAGTGGGCTTTGCGCTGACAGCAGTGAGCCTGAGCCCGATATGGGGCTTGAACTCACAAACCACAAGATCATGACCTGAGGCAAAGTCAGATGCTTAACCAACTGAGCCACCTAGGTGCCCTAATTTATTTTTATTTTTAAATTTTTTTTAATGTTTATTTTGAGAGAGAGCGAGAGAGAAGAAGTGAACAGGTGGAATCAGGGGAGGGGCAGAGAGAGAGGGAGCCAGAGAATCCAAAGCAGGCTTCAGGGTCTGAGCTGTCAGCACAGAGCCTGACACGGGACTTGAACTCATGGACCATGAGATCATGACTTGAGCTGAAGTCAGATGCTTACCTAACTGAGCCACCCAGGCACCCCCCAATTTATTTTTATCTTTTAAAATGTTTTATTTATTTATTTTGAGAGAAAGAGAGAGAGTGTGAGCAGGGGAAGAGCAGAGAGAAAGAGAGTATCCCAAGCAAGCTCTGAGCTGTCAACACAGAGCCCAATATGGGACTCGATCCTACTAATGGTAATATCATGATCTGAGCTGAAATCAGAAGTCAGAGGCTTAACTGACTGAGCCATCCAGGAGGCCCTGTTTCATATATTAAAAAAAAGTTGTATGCACTACTTATAACAGATTTTCAGGTTATTAAATACTATGCAACATCTATTTTAGTGACTGGATGATATTTCTTTGCATGAACATGTTTTAATTTACTTTACTACTAAGACATTTAGATGGCTGCTGGTTTTTTACTATTTAAGCAAAGCTTTCATGAGCATTCTTATAACTAAGTCTTAGCTCTCTGTCCTTAGATAAATTACTAGACAGAATTTCTGGGTCAGAGCATATATAAAATTAAAGACTTCATTTATTTATTTATTAAATGTTTATTTATTTATTTTGAGAGAGAGAGAGTGAGCATATGCAAGCAGGGGAAGGGCAGAGAGCAGGGGAGAGAGAATCCCAAGCAGGCTCTGCGATGTCAGTGCAGAACCTGATGAGAAGCTTGAACTCATGAACCATGAGATCATGACCTGAGCTGAAATCAAGAGTTGGCTGCTTAACCAACTGAGCTACCCAATTGCCCCCCAAATTAAGGACTTTAATACATATTGCCAAGTTTCTCTCCGGGTAAGTTGAAACAATTTTATATTCTCACCAATAACATATTACAGTTTGTGATTTCTCTCTACCTCAGCCCAAGCTAGGAATTATCATTAAAAATATTCTTTGAGGGGCTCCTGGGTGGCTCAATCGATTAAGCATTCAACTTGGGCTCAGGTCATGATCTCATGGTTCATGGGTTTGAGTCCTGTGTCGGGCTCTGTGCTGACAGCTCAGAGCCTGGAGCCTGCTTTGGATTCTGTCTCCCTCTTTCTCTGCCCTTTCCCTGCTCTCTCTCTCACAAAAATAAACATTAAAAACAAAAAATTAAAAAAAATTTTTTTTCTTTCATGGTATCTAATAAGGTTTAATTTTTTTAAAACTTTTGTTTTTAATGTTTATTTATTTGAGAGAGAGAGAGAGCGCGCGTGCAAGTCAGGGAGGGGCAGAGGGAGGAGACACAGAATCCAAAGCAGGCTGCAGGCTCCAGGCTCCAAGCTGTCAGCACAGAACCGGACACAGGACTCAAACCCATGAACCATGAGATCATGACTTGAACTCACTAACCATGAGATCATGACTCATGACCTGAGCCGAAGTTGGATGCATAACAACCTGAGCCACACAGGTGCCCCGAGGTTGAATGTTTTTTACTTAAGAAAATATAGTTCCAATTTATGCCAGCCTATTTTTTGTCCTATTTAGGTTTGTGTACTTTGCGTTTACTTGTACAAGTGGAATAGTATTTGTAATGTTAGAATAGTTTCCTCAGTTTCTGGGTTTTTTTTCAATTCTATTTATGGTGATTAGATATACAGAATTTAAAAACTTTTATTTTTTTATTTTTTAAGTAATCTCTACACCCAACATGAGGCTCAAGCCCACAACCCCTAGATCAAGAGTCACATGCTTCACCTAATGAGCCAGCCAGGCCCCCCATATAAACAGCTTTTTTCAATGTAGTCAAATCTAGAGGCATCTGGGTGACTTAGTTGGTTGAGTGTCTGACCCTTGATTTTGGCTCAGGTCATGATCCTGAGTTGTGGGATTAAGCCCCACATCCAGTTCTGGGCTTACAGTGTGGAGCCTGCTTGGGATTCTCTTGTCTTGCAAATAAATAAATAAATAAATAAATAAATAAAATTACAGAACATATTTTAAAAATGTAGTCAAATCTATCAATGTATGGATTTTATTTTTCTTTTTTTTTCTTTTTAAAAATTTTTTTTAATGTTTATTTTCTGAGACAGAGAGACAGAGCATGCGTTGGGGAGGGACAGAGAGAGAGGGAGACACAGAATCAGAAGCAGGCTCCAGGCTCTGAGCTGGCAGCACAGAGCCCGACGCGGGGCTCGAACCCACAAACCGTGAGATCATGACCTGAGCCAAAGTCGGTCACTCAACCAACTGAGCTACCCAGGCGCCCCTGGATTTTATTTTTCATGTCATGCCTAGAGTAAAGACCTTCTACAATCTAAGATTATTTTCTCTTGTATTTTCTTTTAGTACCTTTACAGTTTAATTCTGTATTTTTGGTAAATGGTATGGGAAACATTTTTCACCCCAAAAGACTAAGCACTTGCCCCCTAAGCCACCTTTTTAATAATGTCTTATATACATATTCTGTTTGAAGATTGTCTGCTTCTTTGCTTTTTTTTTTCTATTTCTGTATACATATTACTGTTTTATACTTTTTAAATTTTAATGTTTATTCATTTTTTGAGAAACAGAGAGAGAGAGACACAGCATGAGCAGGGGAGGGGCAGAGGAAGAGAGAGACACAGAATCCGAAGCAGGCTCCAGGCTTTGAGCTGTGAGATGAGCCTGATCTGAGGCTCAAACTCATGAAGTATGAGATCATGACCTGAGCTGAAGTCGTATGCTTAACCAACTGAGCCACCTGGGTGCCCCTACTGTTTTATACTTTATTCTTCATCTTAGTATTTATTATGTTCTAGTCAATACAGGAAATTTTGTAGTGGGAAAATTTGCCTTTAACAATTTAATATCGGATGACTCAAGAGGCACCCTTGGGGCACCTGGCTGGCTCAATCTATATAGCATGCAATTCTTGATCTTAGGATTGTGGGTTCGAGCCCCAACTTGGGTGTAGAGATTACTTAAAAATGAAAAAAAATTCTTAAAAGAACAAACAAGTAAATAAAAAGAAGCTCCCTTGACATAAATTCTACCTTTAAATGGATCTTTGGATGAGTTTTTTGTTACAATTGTCCTGGTACCCTGCTTCCTATTTAACTTGCTTTGGCTCCTTATACTAAAGAAAAGAAAAAGAAACCTCCAGAAGTGTGGTCTTGTTGAGTTCATTGACAAATTCTCTGCCTCCTTTGCTTCAGTTCATCCACCCAACCCCACACAACAAACACAAACCCATGATAGCATTTCAGAACTATTTTTAGACATTAATTCTAATGAAAGCAGTAGCTTGCAGGAATCTCTATTAAGCTTCTAGCAGAATTAGAGGAAATGAAAAAGAAGAAACAGTCTCATATCTGTGGAAGCTCAAAAAACTTCAGTTATGCTGACATGAAGAAATATTTCTTTATTTAGGTTTCAGTTAAGGAAAAGACTAGGCAGAGCCAAGAGTGAAAAAAGACTTAGAGGGAAAGTATAAAGAGTAAAAGTAAAATTATGACAAATGTCCAGAAATGAAGAAAGATGGAACATGTAGCAACTTCTTTTTTTTTTTTTTTAATTTTTTTTTCAACGTTTATTTATTTTTGGGACAGAGAGAGACAGAGCATGAACGGGGGAGGGGCAGAGAGAGAGGGAGACACAGAATCGGAAACAGGCTCCAGGCTCTGAGCCATCAGCCCAGAGCCCGACGCGGGGCTCGAACTCACTGACCGCGAGATCGTGACCTGGCTGAAGTCGGACGCTTAACCGACTGCGCCACCCAGGCGCCCCGGAACATGTAGCAACTTCTATGTTGAATGTTAATTCAACAAATGGTAAAAGTTTATTTTATTTTTAAATGTTTATTTATTTTGAGAGAGAGTGAGAGAGTGCACACACACAAGCGGGGGAGGAGCAGAGAGAGAGGGAGAGAGAGAATCCCAAGCCGGCTCCTTGCTCAGTGCAGAGCCTGGCACAGGGTTGATCTCACAAACCATGAGATCATGATCTGAGCTGATATCAAGAGTTGGATGCTTAACTGACTGTGCTGTCTGGGTGCCCCCATGGTAAAGTTTAATTCATGGAATGCGCTCTGCTGTTCAATTGGGCTGTGGTAATTAATTTAACAACTGTTAAAAAATGGTCCTCAACCTTTAAAAAAAATTTTTTTTTTACATTTATTTATTTTTGAGAGACAGACAGAGCACAAGTGGGGGAGGGGCAGAGAGAATGAGACACAATCCGAAGCAGACTCCAGGCTTTGAACTGTCAGCATGGAGCCTAATGCAGGGCTTGAACTCACAAACCGTGAGATCATGACCTGAGCCAAAGTCCGACACTTAACCGACTGAACCATCCAAGCGCCCCAACCTCAACATTTTGATCAGTAATTAGATATACTTATTAAATTTTCAGTTGTTTTACACATACTGAACGATCCACTGTTTTTATCTGACAGTGGCTGGTGCCTAATATCTCCTAAGAAGGCCAGGTGAAATAAAGCTGAAGTATTGTTCCCTGAATCACGGATGAAATTTAACATAAATTGGTCTGTCTTGGACACCAACCAGAGTACTTTCTAGAAATATCTCACATAATAACCAACTATTTTTTTTTAAGTTTGTTTGTTTGTTTAAGTAATCTCCACACCCAATGTGGGGCTTAAATTCATGACCCTGAGATCAAGAGTCACATGCTCTTCTGACTGAGCCAGCCAGGCACCCTAATCTACTTTTTTTTTTAGCATGGATTGAGGAGTAGAATTACAGCTAGGCATCACATCTTGATTTAAAGGGTAGTATAATTTAAATTTTATTTTCTGCCTTATTCCAAATTTCAGTTACCAAAGATAGCTCTGCTATGTGATACATGAAGGCAGTGAATTTGTAGAAAATAGTTAAAATATATCAATTAGTTCAGAACATTTTTACTAGGGAGTTCTTCATAATTTAGAATCACAGACTTTAAGGAAAGCGCCTAGGAGGGCATTTACCCCAATTTTCTGACACATTTCAGCTCATTGGTCAGCTAGCCTCTGCTACTACTGCATGCCTCGCTAATGCATTAACCTGTTGCCACTGTGTAGTCCAGGGGCAAGTTGTGATCTTGGATCAGTACTTCAACATGAAATTCCTCGGACAAACATTTCTAAGATCCTTCTTGAATGAAATGAAGTGAGAGCAGTTTTCTCTTTTTTTTCTTTTTTTTTTTTTTGTAGTGAGAGCAGTTTTCCAAACACTACAAGTTTGACAGTTCTAAAGTGTTTATTGGGCCATTTTATTGGGAACTTTCTCTTGGCCTCAGTCTCCTTTGACCCAACTATAACCATAGTTTGGAGTTTCTGTTACTTATTTTTTCAGCATTTAGAATTCCTTTTTTAAAAATTATTTATTTATTTATTTATTTCAATGTTTCTTCATACTTGAGAGAGAGAGAGACAGAGCGCGAGCCGGGGAGGGGCAGAGAGAGAGAGACACACACACAGAGTCTGAAGCGGGCTCCAGGCTCTGAGTTGTCAGCACAGAGCCTGCCTGACACGGAACTCAAACTCACCAACTGTGAGATCATGACCTGAGCCGAAGTTGGATGCTTGACTGACTGAGCCACCCAGGTGCCCCAGGATTTAGAATTTCTAAAGGAAGGAAACAGGAAGCAGAACATAAGAAGATGGAGGAGAGCAGTATGAAGGAGATGAAAGAATTTCAGTGTAAAATGTATGAGGACAAAGTAATCAATTGAAAGATAAAGGAACTCCGTTTTTTTGTGCTCCTAGTGTGTACAGTAATTAATTACTATGTAGTGCCAGGAGAAACTTGATTGTTGTAACTTGTGTACATTGGACAGCTAAACAAGTGAGAAAATGGCAACTTCATCAGGCCCTGGTAAATAGTATAGTTAATATGCTTAATTAGATTCACCTCAGTAAGAACTGTATCCCATTGAATATAGGTTCAATTACCTTTAAGTTTTGCTAGAGTAGGTGTTTGATGAGCCTTCCAGAGGTTTTTATTTGATTACTAACAACCCCAAGTTTCATTGGCTTATGATACATTTCTTTTTCTTTTTTCTTTTTTTTAAGTTTATTTATTTTGAGACAGAGTGAGCACGTGCAAGTGAGGGAGGGTCAGAAAGAGGGACAGAGAGAGAATCCCAAGCAGGCCCCGCACTGAAAGCACAGAGCCCGAAGCGGGGTTGGAACCCACAAACTGTGAGATCATGACGTGAGCTGAAGTGGGACGCTTAACTGACTGAGACAAATGAGGCCCCTCTCTTATGACACATTTCTCACTCAAGTTGCAAGTTAGGTGTGGCCCTGCTCCATGTGTCTCTGTCATTCTGCAGTTCAGGCTGAGGGAGGACTCCTTCAGTCTCATGGCAGGGGAAAAGAGCAATGATAGAACTATGTGATCAATGACTCCTCAGTATAGAGGAGGATTCTGCTACTCAGAACTGAAATCACTACATTCTGTTGGCCATAGCAAGTCACAGTCCAATGCTGCCATAAACAGGCAGAGGAATTCTCTTCTTCCCATAGGCATCCAGTGTAAGTCACCTGGAAAGGGCAGGGAAGAATATTTCTTTAACTGGGGAGGGTGGGGTGGTGAACATTGGGAACAATAAGGCAATTTATCAATAGCAGTGTGTTGACACCAGTTTGCTAAATAAGCTTTTTTTTCAATAAACTATTAGATAACATGGTGAGTTTTTTCAAAATGCTTTTATGTACCTACTGTGTGCCAGACACATACTTTCTGTCTGCAGTTGACAAACTCTCCTTTTGATGACAAAGGCGGATAGTGAAAAAGATAATCTTCAATAAAGAGTATGAACAAAATACTATGGGAGCTACATGGATTCTACTGCACAGGGCTGCCCTGTGCATTGTGAATGGTTTATAGCAGGATACCTGGCCTCCACACACTACATGTCATTAGCACACCTCCTTTCTTGTGACGACCAAAAATGTCTCCAGACATTGACAATGTCTCCTGGGGAGAAAATATCTTGGGCTGAAAATCACCGTGTTAGAGGAACAAGGTATTTAGTCAGGCTAGGGTGGAATGAGTGAGGAGGAAGTGGTAGAGAACTTTGAGAAGGGAGAGAGATCAGATCATGAGGGGACTTACAGGTCATGGCAAGGAGTAAAAACAGAAGCCATTGGAAGTTTTGATCAGAGAAGTGGCATTATTCAATTTGTAATCTAGGCAAGAAGTGATTGCGTGGTTTGCACTAGGGTGGGAGTACTAAGAAGTGGCCAGATTGTGGATGTATTTTCAAAATTGGATATATCTTGAAATCCTGTTTGATGCCAACAGGATTTGCATCACAGATGGAACATGAGAGAAAGAGGAGTTACTCAAGATTTCTGGCCTAAGCAACTGGTTAGATGAAGTTACCATTTATTGAAATGGGGTAGGTTTGGCAAAGATCACCAAAAGTTCAGGGGCACCTAGCTGGCTCACTTGGAAGTGTGTGTGACTCGATCTCGGGGTCATGAGTTTGAGCCCCATGTTGGGTGTAGAAATTACTTAAATAAATAAAACAAAAAAAAAGTGCAAATTTGGACTTAAGTTAAAAATACTCCTTAGGTAAGTGGAGATTTCAAGACAGCGTTTAAGCTTCAGGGGAGAGGATGGGTTGGAGATATGAATTTATTAGTTGTTAGGTGGTATTTATTTATTTATTTAAATTTTTAAAATGTTTTATTTCTTTTTGACAGACACACACACACACACACACACACACACAGCATGAGCGGGGGAGGGGCAGAGAACGAGGGAGACACAGAATCCAAAGAAGGCTCCAGACTCTGAGCTGTCAGCACAGAGCCCAACGTGTGGTTCGAACTCACAGACTGAGAGATCATGACCTGAGCCGAAGTTGGACACTCAACCGACTGAGCCACCAGGTGCCCCAAGTTGTTAGGTGGTATTTAAATCCATGGGACTGGATGTGATCGCCTAGTAAGTAAATGAGAAGAGGTTTAGTGCTGGGCCCCAGGCACACCAGTGTTCAGAGATGAAAAGAAGCCAACAGAGGAGACAGAGAACAAACATCCAGGACACAAAGGGTCCATTTGAAGATGGTTGTATTCAATAACTTTATTGCTAATATTTATCCTAAGAGAATAAATGAAATAGTACACAGAGATGAACATATTAGTTTATTGTGGTATTGCTTATGTTCATCAATTAAGTCCAGTTTAATGAAATTGTTTTGACTATATAATGCAATGTTATCCTATGGGCAATAAAAGTGATATGTATCTGTACATGGGAACATGAAAAAAAAACTTAATGTTTATCTCATCTAAACAGTTTAGTCCCATTATAATAAAAAGATTTACATGCCTATTAAAGAATGAAAGGACATGTGTCAAGATGCTGATAGTACCTATGATTGGGTATGGGATAATAATATTTAGTTTCTTCATATTTTTCTATAGTTTTTACAATGAGTAATATTACTTTTATAAACAGAAAAGGGCTACAACAGGAAGAAATCATTGAAAAATATTGCAAGTAGGTAAATAAAAAAAAGCAATTGTACAAATATAAGGAAAAATTTGGTTTACGGGCAGGACATGTGGAATATTTTATATTATATTTATTTTATATTAAATATTTTATTCAGTTTTTCAATACTTATTTATTTATTTTAGAGAGAGAAAGAGAGCACATATGAGCAGGGGAGAGGGGCAAGAGGAAGAAAGAGAGGGACAGGAAGAATCCTAGGCAGGCTCCATGCTCAGTGCAGAACCTGACGTAGGGCTTGATCCCACAACCCTGGGATGATGACCTGAGCCAAAATCAAGAGTTGGATGCTTGACCACGGAGTCACCCATGTGCCCCAAGACTTAAATATTTTAATTAACTAGAGAGTGGCCAAATATTATGTGGCTACATTAATTGAAGTACGTTGCCCAGAACAAGAGAGATTATAATTTTATGCTATTGTATGCTGTTAGACTATATTTCTAGGTACCATGTTTTGTAAAAACATTGCTATTCTCTAGACAAGGCTTAATTTCTCCATCGGGTTCTTGTATAGAACTAAAACCGTATTATATGAGGAGAAGGTAAAAAAAAGTTCTGGATATTATGAGCCAAAGAAAAGTCAGTTACAAGAGAAACCAGACCTCCTACTTTCAAATATAGGGAAGCGTATGTTGAAGAAACGGGATGAAACCTATCTCAAGTGTTTCTCATAGCATCAGGCAAGGACCACCTATACCAGAATTACCTGGAGTGCATGTTAAAATAGTTGACTTTTGGCCCCAGCTCAGGCCTACAGAGATCAGACCCTGCATCGGGCTCTGTGCTGACAGTGTGGAGTCTGCTTGGGATTCTCTCTCTGTCCCTTCCCTGCTCACTCTCAACCCTGCCCCAAATAAATAACATATAAACATTTAAAAAACACAAATAATAGAAACAGTATTTTACTGTATAGCTTTAAAAATTTTAATTATTTTACTTTATTACTTTAGTTATCTAACCTGTAAGATGTTCTAAAATGTATTTTTTGGTGTCTTTAATATTCCTCAAAATATCCAAATCTATAAAATATACATTATAAAATATATATTTATTAATTTGAAGAATGAAGTTAGACATTTTATTGGTTTGATTTGGCTTAGTTGGCAGTGAGGAATGACTTTGTCAATTATGTTAACATACAAAATATATATATTTTATACATTTATATATATGTGTGTGTATATATATATATACATACATACATACATAGAGCTCAAGTGTATATATGTATGTGTGTATATATATGTATGTATATCAAGTAATATATGTATGTGTGTGTGTATATATATATATATATATACACATATAGAGCTCAAGCTTTCCTTGAGCTCTAAGGGTGGCCATGTGACAGAGTTCTAGGTAATGAGAAAGTAAAGTTAGCCAGAGGGGCTTCTGGAAAGTTTTTGCTTTCCTGATAAGAGGGGACAGCTGAGGGAACTGGTTCTTTGGTTGTTCTTCATGCCTAGAACTTATAATGCTAGAGGTATAGCAGTTATCTTTCCCCATAAAGAGCTACCATACTAAGGATTGATTTTATATTTGCAGTCCTGAGTTTTATTTTGAGCTTTAGATTCAAACAACTGCCTGGTCAACAACTCCTAGTTACCTCACAGGCACCTCAAACTGAGTGCTTCCAAAATAGTACTTGTCATTATTGATCCCATCTCCCTCTGGTCCTCCTTTAAGTGATCCCTAATGTGGTGAATGGCAGCATCATTTACCCAGTTGGGCAAATCTCTTATTTGGAGATAGCCCTGATACTTTCTCTCCCCATACCTATCAATCAAGTCTTGTTCTTTTCACCTCTAAAATGTTCTTAGAATGGACTCCCTTTTCTCCATTTCTTTGTTATCCTAGTCCAAGCTTATCATCATCTTTCTGGATTAATATTAATAACCCCCAGTTGTCCCTATGTTTAATCTACTCTCTACATATTAGTCTGAATATTTTAAACGATTTTTTTTTTTAAATAGGCTTCATGCCCAGTGCAGAGTCCAGCACAAGGCTTGAACTCATGACCCTGAGGTCAAGACCTGAGCTGAGATCAAGAGTCAGATGCTTAACTGACCGGGGCACCCAGGTGCCCCATTAGTCTGAATATTTTATTTTATATCTTTATTTTTTAAATGTTTATTTATTTTTTTTTTATTTTTTTAAACGTTTATTTATTTTTGAGACAGAGAGAGACAGAGCATGAACAGGGGAGGGGCAGAGAGAGAGGGAGACACAGAATCTGAAACAGGCTCCAGGGTCTGAGCTGTCAGCACAGAGCCCGACGCGGGGCTCGAACTCACGGACTGTGAGATCATGACCTGAGCCGAAGTCGGACGCCTAACCAACCAAGCCACCCAGGCGCCCCTGTTTATTTATTTTTGACAGAGAGAGAACCACAGCATGATGGGGGGTGGGGGCGGGGCAGAGATGGAGGGAGACAGAGGATCCGAAGTGGGCTCTGCACTGACAGTGGGGCTCAAACTCACCAACTTCGAGATCATGACCTGAGCTGAAGTCAGATGCTTAACCAATTGACCCACCCACGCACCTCTAGTCTGAATATTTTAATAAAAACCTGATTGTGTTGCTTACACACTTAAATGCTTTGTATTGCTTTTAGGATCTAGGACAAAATCTTAACAATGTTTGCAGTGCTCTGTTAAGTCTGGCATGGGCCTTCTCTCCCAACTATGTTCTAGTCATACTGACTTTATTTCTGTTCCTAGAAAGAAGCAAGGAATTTTGTATCAGGAGTTTTGCATATGCTATTCTCTAGATCTGCACATCACTTCTATTAGTTTTCTATTGCTGCTGAAACAAATTACCACAAATTTATGGCTTAAAACTAAATTTAACAAACATCGTTTTACAGTTTTGTAAGTCAGTAGTCCAACATGGGTTTCATTGGGCTAAATCAAGATGTCAGCAGGGCTGGCTGGGTTCTTTTCTGGAGGCTGAAAGGGAGATTGTTTCCTTGTCTTTTCCATCTTCTGGAGACCACCCACATTTCTTGACTCAAGGCCCACTTCCCTTCATCTTCAAAGTCAGGAATGTTGCATCTCTCCAACATTTCATTTCATTTCAATTCATCATCTATCTTGAAAGAGAGAGAGATCACGAACTGGGGAGGGGCAGAGAGAGGCGGGGAGAGAGAAACCCAAACAGGCTCTGCACTGTCAGTGCAGAGCCCCGACATGAGGCTCAATCCCATGAACCCGTGAGATCATGACTTGAGCCCTAATCAAGAGTCAGATGCTTAACCCACTGAGCCACCCAGGAGGCCCTCTCCAACCATTCTCATGTAGTCACAGTCACAGCTCCCTGTGCCCAAAGCTGGGAAAGGTTCTCTAATTTTAAAGTCTCATGTAAAAAATTGAGTCCACAGGAATAGAAAATAATCTGTCTCAAGGTCCTTATCTGGAAAGTCCCTTTTGCCACTTAAGGTACCATATTCACAAATTCTGGGGATTAGGACATAGGCATGTATGGGGGTTGGGGACATTATTCTAACTACCACACTATTTTTCATGACTGCATTTAGGCTATAAATACTTTATGGTGGCTTTAGTTTTGTATTTGTTAGATAACCAAATATCTTATGCAGAAACAAGTAGGCAGTTGCTAGCACCGATTCAGCAGCTCAGCAATGCCACAAGGGACTCAGGCCTTTTCTTTTTCCACTCTGCCATTTTCGGTGCCTTGGCATTTGCTTTTTGCTCACAGGTTTATTGTTTCAAGATGGCTGCTATTCTCCAGATTTTCGTAACTATATTCAAGAAAGACAGAAGAGGGAAGAGGGGTGTACCAGATCCTGTCACAGTGCTCTGCCCATATCCTCTAGTTCTTATCACTTCAGCATACAGTTGGTGGCCAGACTTCCAACTGCTGGCACCTGCATTTCTATGCCTTCCTGGTTGAGCAAGGAAGCCTGCTTTGCTGCCTGCCCACAACCCCTCCCCTAACAACAATTAAAGAGAGTACATGTAAATGCCCAGCTTCCTTGTCCCTTGGGTAGGAGGTTTTGTTTTTTGGGGTGGGTGGAGGGGGGTAGGGTAAGACGATTTTAAGGCACATGTTTTATATTGGTTTGCAAAATTTACCAGGGGGATTAGGCTTCAGTTACCTTTAGGATTAAGGGGCTTGATAATGAATCTTTTATTGGAGACTTACTCTCCCATTTCCTATCTCATTTCTCCACTATCCTACCAATGTTTCTTGGATGCTAACAAAATAAAACTATTTTCACTTGTTATTTCAGGGCTTGCTTTGTGGGGAATCCAAACCAAGACAGACCATCATCATCTTTCCTCCTTCTTTCTTTAAAGCAGACAGTTGGTGCCATAGTGGCCAGTTTACAACTAGGAGGTGACAAACCAATGTGTGGAAGGTGAAATGGAAATAAACAACTTGGGTTCATAACCTTGAGCCACTGTACCAGTCCTGACTGGACTGTCTACTGCCATTCTTAATTTAAAAATTGTTTATTTGCAGTCTATGTCCCCATTACAAATAAACAGAAATAAAGTAATAATAAAGGTAAGAGCTGTGAAGGAAATGAACAGAGTATTATAGAATATTCTAGGGGAGGAGAGATATTTTTTGAGATGATGTCTAAGTTGAAACTGTGAGGACACAGCCATTTCAAAATTAAGACAGCATGTCCTAGGAATAAACAACATTCACCAAGACCCAGAGCAGAAAAGATTTTATGTTTGAAAGCAGACCAGTGTGGCTGGAATGCAACAAGAGTGAGGTTGGAAACCACAGAGGTTAGGGAAGGCTCAAATAGAGTTTATTCTAAATGCAACAGGAATATTGAAGGGTTTTAGGTAGGCAAGTGTTATAATCCAATTTATTTATAAAAACAATCACTCTATCAAGTTAAGAACCAAACAGTAGTTTGCTGATCTTATGCACAAAGCATTGGGCTGGGTGCTGTGGAAAGAATAAAATAGCATACTTGCCTCTAATACTGTTCCTAAGTCCCACAAAACAGGGATAAGTGTGGGTGTGAGGGACAAGAGTAAATTCTGCGGTAACTCTGGCCTTTGACAGTAACAATCAGGCTTTAACGCCAAACTCCAGACAAAATCCTGTATTCAGTAATAACCAGAATGCTACGAAGGGCAAATAATTTCTATGGCAAGATTAGTTTTCCAAAGCTGTTTACGAGAGGCTGGTTTTCAGGTAAGGAACTAGGAATATACTATGTATATATTACAAAACTCAAGAATTAAAAATTTCATAGATTGTATAATTTTACTGAAAGCATGATTCTACCACTAGATGGTGACATGTATACAAAGTATTGAAAACAATCTTAGCTGTTGAAGGTGTATAGTCATTGCTGATTACTGGTCGGAAAATCCAGATTTATAAGGATTTAGGGGTATTTTAGCAGATTCTGCTTCATCATACTTTTAGAATGTATAACTTTCAAATACATTAAAATGTCTTGTTGATACGGATACTAAATCAGCACAGAAGAGTGAAGATTCTAGTTAGGAGGCAGACAACCTTGTTTTTCATGGTCTTTTATGCTTTTCTCTGTTAACAAGCAGTTGAAGTAGATAAAGGGTTGTTGGTAAACTATAGCCCATAGGCCAAATCTGGCCAGTTCCATTTCTGTATGGTTTGCAGGTTAAGAATGGCTTTCTATTTTTAAATAGTTGAAAATATGAAGAGAAAAATAGTATTTTGTGACACATGAAAACATGAATTTCAAATTTCAGTGTAAGTTAAATTTTACTGGAACACAGCCATACTTTTTCCACCACGTACTGTCTATAGCTGCTTTTGTTCTAACAGTTGAGTAGTTGTGATAAGGAAGTTGGCTTGTCTATAAAGCCGAAACTATTTACTATCTGTCTCTTTACAGAAAAAGCGTGTTGAGCATTTAAGTGGTGACTGAAGAGCAATGATCATTTGTGACAACAATACTCTAGATTCTCAAAGCATTTTATTATTTTATTTATTTTAGAGAGAATCTTAAGCAGGCTCCAAGTTCAGCACAGAGCCCAACGCGGGGCTCAATCTCACGACCACAAGATCATGACTTGAGCTGAAATCAGGAGTTTCAGAGTAGGAGGCTTAACCGACCGAGCCACCCAGGCGCCCCTGTCCCCTTCTTTTATTAGGAATGGGCAATTCTTTCCAAAGATCCACTCTGCAGATTTCTGCTCACGTTTCACTGGCAAGGACCCAAACATAGGTTCAGCCCTACCCTGAGTGTTTTAACCCGTAACAAGTACTCCTTGGGGCTTTCCTTCCAGAGACCAGAGTCTCTAGCTGCCACCTGAAAAACAGAACAAAATTTGGGTTTGGCAAGTTTCCTTGTGGGCAGGTAAGAGGGGTGGGTGGGAATGGATGCTGGCTGGTCCATGTCTGCTACGGATGCCAAAAGTCAACTGTGCAGAAACCTGAGTTTTACAGTAAAGATGGGAAGAAGGGGAGAGGATGGCAGAATCTCTCTACAGCTCGGAAATCTCACCTGCTCATATGGAGCAGTGTAAAACAGGTGGGCAGAAACTTTATAAGAACACTGGCAAGGTGGTCCTGGCATGGAACGACGGTGGGACCCAACCTCGACACAACCTTTAAACCAATTACTAGTCTTAATAGCTGCTTGGGTGACACAGTTATAAGATTAGGTACACGCCCTTTCGGTCTCTTCAGTCACATCTCTATAAAACGCACTGGGTATGGAAATCAGCGAGGACGTATTAAGGGCTGGTGTGAGGAAAATTTTCCTAATGCTAACTAGTTAACACTACCAACTTGAGCGGAGTGTCCCCTTTCCTTCCGGTTCTTCATTCTCCGTTTCCCATCTTAATACCCTGGCGATCTGCTCTTCGCAGAGAGGAATGTGCTATTTCAGGTGAAGAGTTGTAGAGTGGCAGGCAATTGGTGCGGGGCCCTCTCGCGTACAAGGGAGGCGATGCCATGTGAACGCTCCTCACTCCGCCATTTCTAGTCACGTCAAGGTGTCTTACTGCTCGAGGACGGATGAGCCTTACAGAATCGAGGGTAGCGATCGACACGCATGCAGGTTACACCGCCCCTGGGCTGTTCCATTCTCACAAAGCCCCGCGGGGAGAGGGCCGTGTGCCCCAACTTGGGCTGCGGCGTCGCTTCCGCCCGGCTTCTCCGTGAACCCCCTGCCTCCCCCACCCCCCAAAAACCTGAGCGCTGGGAGGGAGGAATCGGCATCAAACCCCCCCCCCCCCCCCCCGCTTCGTGGGCCCGGAGGAAAAATGGCGAAGCGCAAGGGCGGGGAACAGGGCGGCGCGAGTGACCCGGCGCTCGCCGGGACCTCGCAGCCCGCGGAGTGGGCCGCTGTGGGCGACGCCGCGCAACAGCGAGCCGCTCGGTGCCTCCGCCATCTTCCCCTACTCACTCGGACTCCCCCCGCGGCCGCGCTGGCTTCGTGTTTCCCTTCCGGCCGCTGACAGAGATCCGGGCTGGGCGGGGTGGGCGAACGCGCCGAGGGGGTGGACCGAGGGCGGGGAGGCCAGACGGAAGAGGAAAGGGAGGGCGGCGAGCCGGCCGCGGCGGGGTGTGGAGCGTGCGGCGTGTGTGCGGAGGGAGAGGTGGGAGGGCGGGAGGCGAAGCGAGGGAAGGAGGCGGAGGAATGAGAGCGCGAGGCGTTTCTCGTCGGCTCCTTCGCTCGGGCGGAAAGAGCCGAGCGCAGCCCGAACGCTCTATTAAAATGGCGGCGGCGTCAGCGGTGGCCGCGGCGTCTGGTCGGTGAAGTGACTCTGCTGCTTCTCTCCCCACCCGCCCCCTCCCTCCCTCTCCCCTCCCCCCGTCCTTCCCCCCCTTCCCCGCCGCCGGCGCCTCCGCGCCCCTCCGGCCTGCGCACCTCCCCTCGCCCCCCTCCTCTCCCCCGCCCGCTCCGGGGACCGCCGGCCCCCTCCCCCATACTCCTGCTCTCCGCCCCGTCCCCGCCGCCGCCCGCCCTCGTCGCCTCCCCGCCCCGCCGGCCGGCCGGCCCCCTCCTCCGCCTCTCTCCCCTCCCCCCCGCCGGTCGGGATCAGTCACTGCGATCCGAAGCGGGGGAGGGGGGGGGCGGCGGCCGAACGATGTGCGAGAACTGCGCAGACCTGGTGGAGGTGTTAAATGAAAGTAAGTAGCCGCGGCGGCGGCCTGTGGGGGTGCACGGTTTGGGGGCCCCGCGCAGCTCCCCGGGCTGCCGCGGCCTGCGGGAGGCGACGGCCGAGCCAGGCGGCGTGCCGGCCTAGCGCCCCGGGAAGGTGCGCGGTGGCGCGGCCGCCGCGGCGCCTCGGGCCCAACCCGGCCCGGTTACCTGGGCGCTCGAGAGGGGGCCGCCCCAGAGCTTTGGCCAGGCAGGGCCTGAGCGGTCTCACCTCTCGGAAAGTTTCCTCATTACAGGTGTCAATTAACGAAGGCACTAATGAGCCTTCGCCTCCCTCGCCCTGCCGGGAAGGTGAGGGGAGGTGGGGTCCGAGGACGAAGCTTTCCTCCGCAGTCCGAACCTTTCGGCCCTCCGGCCGCCCTCTTTAAATTTCAGCGTGCTGCCGAGGCCTCTCTTACCTGCTAATTTTCATTAAACTCCCTGGGAGGAGGTTGGTGGTTTTCCTCTCCCTTGGGGGTGTGTGGGTGTATGAAACCCTTCTACCGGCCCTGAAATAGCTGAAAATGAACTGTAATAGTCATGATTGGAACCTTCATACCTATTTTGTAAAAAATTAATGATGGTTCTTCTTCGTGTACCGTTCGTCATTTTAATGGTAAATTTTATTATATTAAGGAGAGCACTGTACTACAGATACCATCCCGGGATAGTCATGGCCTGTCTCCTGGAATGAAAGGCCTATTCCTTATACTTTTGATTGTTAAAGAGCGTACCCTGATCTTTTCTAGCCAGATTCTTATATTTATTTTATTTCCGACCCTTGTAAGATAGTATTTGAGGCTAAAGAAACAAGCTGTATTGCAGATTAACTACTTCTGGGCCCAAAGGCCTAGTTGGACGAGGTGCATTAGATAAGATTAATTTACAAAAACTTGATTGTTGAGAAAATGCTCATGTAAAGAACTGCTTATGTGGGTTTTGGATTTCTGTTCTGATATTTCCGAAGATTTCCAAACTACCTCTTTTCTAATACTATTCTTTAAAACAATGGTTTTAAAAAATGTTTTTGTTTGAATTTTACTTTATTTATGTGCTTGAATTTCACTTTATTAACCAAATGCAATAAGAAAAGTGTTAGAGTTCTAGTTTACTTTCAACTGGGCATTTATTTTCTGACAGGTGGAAGCAGGTTTTGCACATACTCAAACTGTACTTTCCAATATTTGTGTTACTGTAAATTTTCCTAGAATTTTAAGGTTGTTTTGAGATACTTTTGGTGCAGGTGATTTATGATATGATGATTACATAAGTCTTTAGTACTTATTTCAGTAAACTGTATTTTTTTTTTTTTTTTTTTAAATTTTTTTTTTCAACGTTTATTTATTTTTGGGACAGAGAGAGACAGAGCATGAACGGGGGAGGGGCAGAGAGAGAGGGAGACACAGAATCGGAAACAGGCTCCAGGCTCTGAGCCATCAGCCCAGAGCCTGACGCGGGGCTCGAACTCACAGACCGCGAGATTGTGACCTGGCTGAAGTCGGACGCTTAACCGTCTGCGCCACCCAGGCGCCCCAGTAAACTGTATTTTATATCCCAAACATAAGTTGTGTGGTTATTGTTATAGTAAATTGGGAAGAGCATTATCTTTGCTGTCTAGTAAAAGAAATAAGTGCTTTTAATAATGTTTTGGTGTTTTAAAAGTTAACTAGGAAAACCAACTTTAAACATAGTATCTAAAGAAACTAAAGTCTGTTAATCTTTATTACGTTGTGAAAAGAGGCATCATGATAGTTGTTATTGAAAATTATTTGGGAAACCCCTAGAACTTTGCTTAGGAGCACTCAAAAATGCGATGGATTTATGGAAACTTAGAAATGTAGAGGATCTTGAAGTAGAATTTAACTTTTATTGCCTTTAGGTATATACAGTTAGTAGAACCAGGTTTGTATAAGCCAGTGGTCTCTAAAAATACTTAAGACGACTTCTTAATATTTCCTCTATTTATTTTTTTTATTGTAGAGAGAAAGAAAGTGCCCACACATGTGGGTGTGGGGGCGAGGGACAGGGAGAGAGCGAGAGAATCCCAAGCCACTCAACGCGGGCTCAATCTCCTGACCCTGGGGTTATAACTGGAGCTGAAATCAGGTTGGCCACTCAGCCAACTGAGCCACCCAGGAGCCCCTCTTAATATTTCCTTAAAAGCTCAGTTTAAAAATTTGCCTCCTGAATACTAATCTCACAATGAAGCTTCCTTTTTTTATTTTTTTAAAATTATTTCAGCAATTTTATTTGTAGGTTATACCAAACTATTACAAGTTGCTTTTTTTCCCTTGTAGTTTTAAAATTGTTTTCATTTTTCTTTTGTGTTGCATCCCAAACATAAGATGTTTAAATTTCTTAAGAACAGAGGGTATTACTTTATCTCATTATAGTAATAACATTTATCCATGACTGGATAGGAACATGATGGTTGGACCTTGATGAAACTTGTTGAATTGAAGTAGGTTATATGTCTTTCTTGTAATCTTGCTCACAATAATTATTAAGTCTGTCCTTTTATTCCCCTAGAGGTTGTGCAGAGATGAGCATCAATTCATCTTTGATTAGATATTCAGAACTAAAGTCCCCAAATAATGTGCTCAGAATTCATCTCTCAGTATATCTCCCCATAAGAGTTTAACCATGACAAGAAAGAAAATGATGTATGTGATGTGTTTCAAGTTGATTTTGAAAAAGAATTATTTAAAAGATACTAAAAACCTATTTCTTGTCAGATTTAAAAATACTGATGAAACTGAAAAGTCTGCCTGGACATATCAGTGTAATATAAAAATTTAGTGTTTTAAATGAAAGGGTTGATAAAATGTGGATTGTATTGTTTTGTATCTTGATGTGCAGAGAGATTTTAATAATGGTAGGGACTTCATATGAAATGTTTACTTAAAAATCTGGCAGAATGTAATTTAGCTAAAATAAAAATTGGTAACAAAAGGTTGTAAATAGTTTCCTTTTGTCATCAGTTTTTGATGAGAAAATTAACATTACCATTTATATCTCTTGTGCTGGGAATCTGAAGTTGTAAACTCTCCCCATGGAAACATACAGGTACACAGACACAATTTTTCATGCACTGTGAGGACTAATTGAAACCTGTCCATGGAACCAGGCTAAGAACCCCATAATAAGGATCCTCACATCCCCTTTTATTTTACTTTTTTATACATTTTTTT